>NC_091684.1:68239393-68542424 GCF_041296265.1 Equus caballus
TCCTGTGGCCATGCCCTCCATCTGAGCTGTCTGCCTCTCCTTTACCTACCTCACCCCCTCCCAACTCCCCGTCTTGTCCAACTGGCTAATTAATGCCTAAACATATTTTACGTTGGAACTCCACTCCACTCCTCTGAGACTCCACAGACAGATCTAAGCCAACCTTTATCTGATCACTTAGAGTTCATTAACATCCAGTATCATATTTGATATATTGTATTTTTTCAATCGAGGGCTTGTTACTATCTCACCAGTAGACTATATTCCCTTTTTATCCCCAGCATCTTGTGCAATTCTGTTCAACACTTTTTTTGAGGCAATAAGTAAATAAATAAATGTACATAAATAACTAAATCCAAGATGGGAGGTGATAAATGCCATTAGGGTGTGCTACGTGGGCATTCAGAGAAAGGAGGTTCCTTCCCATAAGGTGATCAGGAAGTCTCTGGTAATATGGGACTGATCATTAGAGATCAAGCGCAGTTTGTATACAAAGGGATGAAATGGAGCGCCCTCTCTGGCAAAGGTGCAGGTTAGCCAAGCAAAGTTATGTATGAAGCTCAAGGCAAGGAGTTTGCTTTGTATAAAATGTAAGGACTATTAAGAAGAATATCAAACGGTAGAAGATGGGACCAGATCCAGGAGGATCTTAGATGCCAGACCTGGAGATGAAGATTTCATTCAAAGATAGTGAGTAGTAGTGAGGGTTTCTAAGCAGGGGAGTGGTATGATCAAGTTGTACTCCAGAAAGTTGGTGTTTCTGTGCAGAATGAAGGAGAAATTGAAAGCAGGAAAAGGAGGAAGGAGGCTATCGGAGTGTCCAACTGAGAGAGAATGTAATCCAGAACCAGGTCAGAGGCCTGCAGAAGGGAGGAGCACATACAAAAGCACATGGGCTGAAATTGTTGTACTTAATCACACGCTGTGGCTCGTGAAGACTTAGTGTCCCCTATGTGGCTCTGGAAACATGAAACTTGTAGAAACAGAGATAAGAGTGGTTGTTTTCAGGGGACAGGGGGAGATGTTTAAAGGGTACAAACTTTCAGTTTTCAGATGAATAAGTTCTGAGGATCTAGTGTACAGCATGGTGAGGCTAGTTAATGTAGGGGAGGAAGACATTTCCTCTTCCCAAATGTGGGTTCGTCTGGCCGGAGAACGAATTAAATTCACCTGAGACAGAATAGCAAGAGAAAATTAAACAAAGCTTTATGAGGAACCATGGCCCGGGGCCTTTCTTCCCGAAGGAAGAAAGGGCACCGAAGAAGTGGGGTGCACAGAGTGGTTATATATCCCCAAACAGGGTGTTTCACGTATGATTGAAATGTCCCTTTTACAACAGTCACGAGCCTGCTCTGTCAGCACAGCCCTTGATGGAGGCAGATAGGTCTGCTGTCTCAGTGAACGCTGCGGGGTGGCAGGTGTGTTGCCTCGGGCTGGGGGATCACAGATGAGCGCAGCAATCAGTTCCTTGCCTACAGAGAGGGAGGCACCTTTACAGATAGAGATTTACCTTACAGATGTAAATGTGTCCTAACAAAGGGCAAGTTCCACTCCTCAGAGCCTCCTTCCCTGTCCCACTTTATCAAAAGCAATCAGCCTCAAATAATCCTGATGCCAAAGAGACATATCTTGGGGTGGCCAATTTCAGGTCCCTGCAGTCCCGCCTTTGAAACTAAAAGTTTCACAATCCAGAAGCTGAGTGGTAGATTGTTTCATCTCACTGAACACATTTCTTAGTCCTGGTAATAGATCAGTCCAGTTAAATTCATTTTAGAAGGTGGCAACGCAGGTGGGCTCCCAAAGTTAGGCCTTTATTTTGGAAGCAAGCAATCAGGTGTTTAAGAAGTATTTCTATGGAAATAAAAAGAAAAACAAGGTTAATGGTTGGAGCAAATTATAAACTAGTTCCTGAGTCCAGGAGGCAGCCAGTCAAGAAGACTTCTGGATGTCGGAGTGAAGCATCTTTAGCAGCTTGAAATGTCTCTGATGATGTCATCAGGCATTCAGATATCTTTCTGAGTGGCTTACAGCTTACACAGCAGCAGACAGGAATCTCTCAAGTTTTTATCAAGTCATTCAGCTTTAGTTTGCAAGGCTTCAGGAAAAAGAGCAGGTTCAAATCTCAATGATTCCAAATGAAAATGAGGAAAAGATTGAAAACATTAGTTTGGAGATTTGTAACCAGATATTTCAGCAGAAGAATTCAGGATCCAGTCCAGTTCACAGGTGGAAAAAAACCCTCAAAGACAGTTAACAAAGCTAGGATCTAACATCCACAAATGTGTCTTATAGCTTTTCACTGAAACATAGTTCTTCTCTCTAAAATCACCCTCATTTTTACCAAAGATAGCCAAATTAAGACTAATTCGTTTGCAAAATAAGTTTAGTTTCAAGAAACTTGGCCCAATTATTTACATAAGTGCAGCAAGAATAGCAGTTGATCATATAGGCTCGTACATCTGCTTTGCTGAAATTTTTTATGAGGAATCTCAGATTGAACTTTAAAGACCTCTCGAGGCCAGGAAAGCCACGCCAAGGACTTGCTGTCAGATTTTGCCTACAGTACCTACAGATTTGGGTGGACTCCTCTCTTCTTGAGTTCCCCCAAAATATTCCAAGTTTCCTTACATCTGCCAGATAAGCAAGCTTCCTTACTTACCGGGTAAGATTGCCATAATCTCTATACACAAGGTACCAGGCCCATGTTTCCAAGTGGCTTTATTTCCAGAAAGTCAACCTTATTCCTCAAAGGCAGTATTGTCATATCCGAGTCTGTACGTTTCTCTCAAATATGACATTCCAGTCAAAGCCTTGGTAATACAACCAATGTCCTGTTATAAGGAGGACAGATTCTTATTGAACTTATGCAAATAACAATATTGCCATGAAACAACCATACTCACTCACTTACTAGGTTTCCAAATTCTGGAGGGATCAGGTAGGGAGAAAAAGATAAATGTTTCAGTTTTGCTCATAATGTTATACTATCACTAAATTGCTGTAAGTCATAGTCAGCCTAAGAGAAAAGATTTCCTTAAATCTGAGGAAACAAAACAAAACCAAACATCAAAAGAATCAACAATATTTCAAATAAAAGTCATAAAAAGTCATAATCATCCTCATCAGTTCACACAGTCCTGTATAATTGATTACTGAGCTTAAGCTCCTGTTAGGAGGATCTATGAGGTTATCCGTTTCTCCATTAGATTTCTGTAATTTCTTACCCAGTCCAGTTCTGTGATCTGAAAGTTTATCAGAAAACTGTAATCCAGAGTAAGTGTCAGAGTCTTTTCCATGAATGTCTCTGAAGGTGAGTGTATTTGCAAAAGCAAAGAGCATCAGAGTAAAACAACCGACTGTAGGCAACAAAAGACTTAAAAATGACAATTGACAGAGAAACTTATTATTTCTGATATACAACACCTTAAAATGATAGTTAGAATTATGGCTGATAGCCAGGACAGATCAGAATTTTAGGAATGTTATCTAATTTTCAAAACACTTATATCAGTAATATTTACCCACATAATACCACTTAGGAAAGATTATCATCGCTTATCTGATAATGCTTCCAATGTAAATTAACCTACCAAGGAAGCCTAATTAGTTTAGAATCTTCCACCTTACAGGAAGGGAGAACAAATGTCTCTCCGAAGTCCCAGGGGCCGTCTGAAAATCCCCAGAGAAATCCTCCCCCTTCTACCAGGTTAAAAGACATCCTTCATTCGGGACTTGAATATTCTTGAGGGAGAAGCTTGTCAAAAATATCAAAAGATTTGAAAACACTTGTTCAAACAACTCTCACTGTCAGACAATGCTCAGGTATCCATTTAAAGTGACAACAGAAACAGTCAAAAGTCTTAAGAGTGACCTCAGTCATTATACTAACAAAACGGATTTGTCTTTTAGGTAGACTTACTCAAAGGAACACCTTTTATAACCTCTTTATCAAGAGCAGACCAAAAGTTCAAGACAATTATCCTTTGAGAGAAAACCAAATTTTAATTTCTGTACCACTTTACTTTTTCATATTAAAACCCATTTACTTAATTAGATTCATTTCAATCTTAGCCAACTTCACCAGGCATAAAACTCCTTTCAGAATTTCTCCTTCACAGACCTTCTACAACTTTCGGTTTGCCTTCAGAATTTGTCCCAAAGTCTTTCTTTTTTTTTTTTCCACCTAGTACTTTAGGACAAGTTTATCTTTTCTTAACCCATCAAACAAAAATATTCCATTCTTCATACCTTCTTTACTAAAAATTTACACCTTACTTTCCTTAAATACAGAGCTGTTTTTCTTATTAATTTCTAGCAGCTTTAATCACATATATTAGAACTCTTTAACCTTTAACAAACCGTAGGAAACACGAAAATGGTAAGCAATTATGAATTGTCTTTTATATCAGCATTCTAAACACTTTTCATAATTTCTAGAAACACCCCACACTTTACAGTAAAAGACCCAAAGACTTTTAGCCTCTCTGCAATAAGAAGGCAAAAGTAGATAAACTTAGATACATTTAGCAATAATGTTTCAGTGTTCTATCCAATCCAAAAATGACCCAGATACTCAGATTTTTTTATCATTTAAGTTAACTTGGCAAAACTGAAGATTGTTACCAAAAAGAATTTCGAAGCTGTTTTTTTTTCCCAAGTATACAAACCATAAAACAGTTATTGTATCCACTTTTATCTATTTAAATCATTTGTTCCCAACAATTATGTTCAGATTACCTACGGAAACCTCATGAGACATCAGACAAAACTGATCATTTATAGCTGTTATTTTGCTGACGAATTTCTAACAGACAACATGAGCTTATTTGACTAGTAAACACAGGCTTGCATGCCTGCATCATATGCAAATACCTACAACTCTTGAGGGCATGCATTTTCAATCAAACCAACAACTTAAACTTTCATTAAGCAAAGATTAATCTATGTCATGTTAACTTGAAAGACATTTGGGTTAATACTTCTTAGAGAAACTTTTTTGTAAGTGCTTACTTTAAGTCAAAGGAATAGAGCTCTTTAGAAATTGTACCATCTGGAGGTAAAGTATCACACATTTGTAACATATATAGATACAGACAGACATATAGAACAAAGATTTTCCTTAGATTTGATTTAGGTGTTGTCATAGCAGACCACGGTGAAAAAACTTGTTTTCCCAGTTTTTTTTTTTCCTTTCTCTCTTTCTTTCTTTCTTTTCGCCTTATCAATCTGGCTTGGGATACCCCCTTTGTTAAGCAATTGCAATCACAGCACGAAGCCAACCAGAGTCTGGAGGAAAGGCTGCAAATTCGGGAACTGATTCGGGCCGTTTCAGAAGCTCAATTTCCCGGTGTCTCTTTTGATTTTCTTTTGTTATTGTGGGGACCTGGAATTGGCCACCCCAAGATATGTCTCTTTGGCATCAGGATTATTTGAGGCTGATTGCTTTTGATAAAGTGGGACAGGGAAGGAGGCTCTGAGGGGTGGAACTTGCCCTTTGTTAGGACACATTTACATTTTTAAGGTAAATCTCTATCTGTAAAGTTGCCTCCCTCTCTGTACCAGGAAGAAGAAAGGAGATGACCTTCTCTCTAAAAACTCTTAATCAATACCAAAGACAAGGACTTAAAATCTGCATTTTATTGTGCTACTCTGGTAACCTCCTGGAGCTAACTTCCCTCCCCCTCCCAACGCTGGCATTTCTTAATGATTAAACATCTTTCCTTAGGCTAGGAACTGATTGCTGAGCTCACCTGTGACCGCCCAGCTCCAGACAATCGACTTGCCTCCAGCTACGCCCTCTGAGACAGCAGACCACTACCTGCTGTGTCCATCAAGCACTGTGCCAACAGGGCAATCTTGTGACTATTGTGGGAGGGACATTTCAATCACATGTGAAACACCCCGTTTGGGGGTATATAACCACTCTGGCACCCCACTTCTTGGGTGCCCTTTCTTCCTTCGGGAAGAAAGGCCCCGGGCCATGGTTCCTCATAAAGCTTTGTTTAATTTTCTCTTGCTATTCTGTCTCATGTGAATTTAATTCGTTCTCCAGCCAGACGAACCCCTATTTGGGGAGAAGAAATGTCCTCCTCCCCTACAGTTTTGGCGTAGTTGGCAGGCTGAAATTTCCCTGGCTTAACACTGCTTGCTCCTAGACTGCTGCGGCTGAGAGATCCCAGACCCCTGACGAGAGCCGGCAAGAGGTAAGAGTTCTTACCACGTCAGTCTCCCGGATCTCTGCCTGCAGAGTCCAAAGGAAGCAAGAGTGGTGAGGTTTTTGCTCTTCTAAATTTAGATTAGCAGGAGAAAATGTTGGTGGGGCTAGCTTCTCGGATTCAGCGACTGTAGGATTTGAGTACTCACTGGTTGTAGATCCTTTTCCTTCCAGAGATAGACTTTTCCTTGTCTCTGTCTTTTTGTTTGTCATACAACACAGGCATCTCTATAAGCCTGTTGTCTGGGCTTTTTGTCTTGTTCTATGTCTTGAGAGCTTGGCTTTGTGACCTTTCTGGTCTCCGCCATTGGAGGATGCATGTACCGGCATGCATCTTGGCAGCCAGTCACATAGACTGGGGCTCTGGGAAAGTTTGTCTTGAGAGCTTGGCTCTCTTTGTCTGGCTGTGTAAGCTCTCGGGGAAGTTTGTCATAAGAGGTCCCAACTGCTTTCATAAGGGGCCTTTGTCGTCTCAACATTTGTTGCTTGCCTTTACTTTCTTAGGCTATTTTTGGGAGCGAACTTTCTGGATCTCTTTTGGGGACGCCTCTTTGTCCTTGGTTAAGCTTTGGTTGAGTCGCTGTTAAGATCCTACTCGTCAAATCAGCCAGACGATGGATCATTTAAATTTGGAAAACTTCTAAATTGGGGAAAAAAATTGTGAGAGCTCTCATCATAATTTTTATTGGTATCTATGAAAAAAAGCCAAATTGAAAAGGAAACACAAGAAAATGGTAACTAGGTTTAAACCCTGACTCAGGTTATAATTGAACTGGTGAAATATAAAGGTCTATGTGTTAAGATTGTAAAGGTTGGAATGCTTGAGCTGATTTTCTTTTTATGAAGAGGTTATATCAAC
This sequence comes from Equus caballus, assembly GCF_041296265.1. Classification (NCBI taxonomy): domain Eukaryota; kingdom Metazoa; phylum Chordata; class Mammalia; order Perissodactyla; family Equidae; genus Equus; species Equus caballus. Next base: position 68,246,467 of record NC_091684.1, read on the forward strand.
TTTGCTTGAGTATGTTTTAAAGCGTCTTTCTGGGAATGCTTCCTTATGCAATATTATAAGACTAAGACCTGTTAAGTCCTGGCCATGGGTCCTGCTGCCATGCTGCAGCTCTTCACTGCCCATAGGCCCTGTACCCACGCTATTTGAATAGAGGAACGCTATTTCCAGGCCTTGAGCCCAGGAAGTCTTTCTTTTGACTCCTTGGCTGCTGAGCCAGCTTGCTTCACCAGCTTGGGAGCTGAAGTTCTAGTTTTCCTTGTGCCTTTCTCTTTTTCAAGGATGGATCTAAATTAACTGCTCCATCAGGAACCTTCTCAGACAGCTGTATGAATCCATGTTTGCTTGCCCATGGCTACTCTATGGGGCAAATCGTGGCATTCAGCCTGAATAGAATCAGTACCTTAAGCCTGAGGGTGATGGAAAATGAATTAATCCATTCCTTCCTGACTCTATCTGTAATAGACAAATTTTACATGGGCACGGGTCGGCCACTTAAGTCATTAGGATGGTCGCCAATCTCCAAGACTCCCGTGGAAGGTTTCTTTTCCTAAGGCTGGATTGGGATCCCTTCCTCTGGCACCTGATCACTCTCTGAACTGTGGGTAAGTCCCAATCAGGACTCCGGTTCAAGGCAAGTACCAAACTCTAACCTTTGGTTGAGTATGGGAACCCCTTCTTGGGAGAATGGCTCCAGGACGCAATTGGGTAGACTGTCCCCCAGACCGGAGGAAAAATTCTTCACGGTTTTTCTCTGTTCTTTGATCTTTGGGACAACTCACCTGGCACTTAATGACTGCCATGCATAATAGGGAAGGTGTACAAGGGATGCAATGCAGAGGGATGCGCCCCATCGTCCCTTGCTATAGGAACCCCACAGGCAGAACAAGTAGGATGCTGCCCTAGGTTCGGGAGATTTTCAAGGTATTGGACCCTTTTCTTTCCTCTCTCTTAAAGTGATAGTGACCATTTTTGGGCTCCTTTTGAGCTTTGCAATTGAGAAACAAAGAAATCTTTAAAGTGTGAAAGGCTCCACCTCTGGGAGCCCCCACTCTGGTTTCTGGGCCTGATCACCCCAGCAACCACGTGGGGTGCCCTCTCTTGGCGATCGACTTGTTAAGCATTTTAGGTGCCTACTGAATTGGTTATGACAATAGGAGACCTGTGGTTTATTCTGTGAACTGTCCTGATGGTGTTGTGTGCCCCTGCACGGGAACTGCTGTGTGACCTCTATCTCGATAACCCTTGGGGAAGAGGCCATGAGCGTGAGGCCTGATCTCTTTTCCATTGTTCTCCAGGCCTTTGCCTCCTGCTTCCCTGCCTGGCTCACCTGTGCTGGCTCAGGGACTAAGTGCCCTGGGCTAAGTGGGATTTGACTAGATCTTATAACTATGTTGATGCCTGCAGTCAGGTGCCTTTGCATCCTTTCTCTGGCCTTGTCAATTGGACACCAGCTTTACCACCATGAGGAATGCCTCAAGCATCCTAAGAGACTCACCCCCTGGGTGCATTTTAAAGTTGGAAACGCTTTCAGTTGGATGGCTTATGCCCCAGAAACTCCAGCTTGGAGAAAACTTGAGGAGTTTCTCTGTCCCTTTGTGATGTAGTTGGACAGGCAGGTCAATCTAGAATGTCATTAAGTTAAACCCAGTAACTTCCAACTGTCCTTGGAAAATCCTTGCAAGACTGGACATACAGCTCTAGAGGCAGTTCAGATTCCACCCAGTTCCTTTATCTCAAAAGGATTATCATCTCCCCTCTCCAGGAACTACTATCTAGACCATCACTAATCCTAAGACTGAAGGAAAAAAAAAGAGGGGAAAGGTCATAAGTGTGCCCTTGCTGAGAAAAAAAATCTAGCGTCTTGAGTGTCTTCTCCAGAAATATTAGTAAAAAGGCTCAGAACAAAATTCGGATTCATAACTAGGGAGTTTTGTATTGTACCAGATTCATGGAGTGATTTTTAAAACAATTGCTGTGGAAGCGCTGTGTCTGTGTGTGTCTATGTGTGTGTGTGATATTTTTACCCCGGGTGATATGGCCAAAACTAAGAGCTCTGTTTAATTGGATTAAAGTCAGCGCTTACATAAATTCTAAATGCAATGGAAATTAACCCAATGTCTTTTAAGTTAAGATGATATGGATTAATCTTTGGTTAATGAAAGTTTAACTTTGTTTGTTTGATTGAAAAGGCATGTCCTAAAGAGCTGTCAGTATTTGGATGTGATGCAAACATGCAGCCTGGGTTCACTAGTCATAAAAGTTCATGTTTTCTGTTAGAAATTTGTCAGCATAATAACTTTAAATGATAGCTGTTTGTCTAATGTCTCAAAGTTTTTGTGGGTAATCTAAACATAATTATTGGGAACAAATGGTTTAGATATAAATGAAATAAGAGTTTATAGATAACTTTTTTTAGCAATAATTGTAGTTTATGGCATGTGTATTTAAAATAACTTCCAAAATCTTTGGTAACTTGACATTTTGAAGTTTTGCTAGGTTAATTTAAATGATAAAATTCGTTGAGTAACTAGATCATTTCCAAATAAGATATTAGACATTAATTATTAAATGTATGTTTATCTACTTTTGGCTTCTTATTGCAAAGAGGCTAAAAACATTTGGGTCTATTAGAAAGTATGCCTTGTGTTTTATTGTGAAGTGGCATGTTTCTAGAAATTATGAAGTGTTTAGAATGCTGGTATAAAAGATAATTCTTAATTGCTTAGTTTTTAGTTTTTTACTACGGTCTGTAAGGGTTAAAAGTCTAATTAACACATGTAATTAAAGCTACTGGAAATTAATAAGGAAAATGCTCTGTATTCAAGGAAAGTAAAATGTGTGTTTTTAGTAAAGACGGTATAAAGAATGGAAATATTTTGTTGGATTAAGAAAGATAAATTTGTCCTAAAGTACTAGAAAGTAAGAAAGAAAGCATGGGACAAATTCTGAATGTAAAACAAAGTTATAGAAATTCTGAAAAGAGTTTTGTACCTGGTCAAGTTGGTTGCGATTGGAATGAATCTAATTAGGTCAATGGGTTTTAATATGAAAAAGTAAACTGGTACAAGAATTAGAATTTGGCTTTCTCTCTAAAAATGATAATTTTCTTAAACTCTTAGTCTGCTCTTGATAAAGAAATTATAAAAGGTTTTTCCTTCTGAGTAAGTTTCCAGAAGAAGATCTATGTTTGGTTAAGATAATCTCCTATGCAAAAAGACAGAGGTCTCTCTATTAAGGTTTTTCTTTTTTTTGCTGTTGATACCTGAGCATTGTTTCACAAATGTTTTAAAACCTTTGATATTTTTGACAAGCTTCTTCCTCAAAAATATTCAAGTCCTGAAATAAAGGCTTTCCTTTGACCTGGATGAAGGAAGACGATTTCTCTGGGGATTTTCAGAGGGCCACTGGGACTTCACAGAGAAATTTGCTCTCTCTTCCTATAAGGTGGAAGATTCTAAACTAATTAGGCTTATTGGTCTGTTAAATTACATTGGAAGCATTGTCATATAAGTGATGATAATCTTTCCTAGCTGGTATTATGTGGGTAAATGTTATTGATATAAGTGTTTTGAAAATTATATAACATTCCTAAATTCTGATGTGTCCTGGCTATCAGCCATAATTCTAAATATTATTTTAAGGTGTTGTATATCACAGAAATAACCAAGTTTCTCTGTCAATTGTCATTTTTAAGTCTTTTGTTATTTACAGTCAGTTGTTTTACTCTGATGCTTTTTGCTTTTGCAAATATGTCTCATCTTCAGAGGGATTCATAAAAAGGACTCTGACACTTACTCTGGAATACAGGTTTCTGACAAACTTTCAGATCATAGAACTGAACTGGGTAAGAAAGTACAGAAATCTAGTGGAGAAACTGAAGACCCCATAAAACTGTTAACAGAAGATTAAGATCAAGAACTGATTATATGGGACTGAATGAACTGAGGATGATTATAATTTTTTTATGACTTTTGTTTGAAATATTGTTTTTGATGTGTTGCTTTGTTTTCTCAGATTCAAGGAGATCTTTCTCTCTTTTTCTCTTATGCTAACTATGACTTACCAATTTGGTGAAATTATACCTTTGTGAGCAAAACTGAAACATTTATCTTTTTCTCCCTACCTGATCCCTCCAGAATTTGGAAACCTAGTAAGTGAGTGAGTATGGTTGTTTCATGGCAATATTGTTATTTGCATAAGTTCAATAAGAATCTGTCCTCCTTATAACAGGACATTGGTTGTATTACCAAGGCTTTGACTGGAATGTCATATTTGAGAGAAACGTACAGACTCGGATATGACAATACTGCCTTTGAGGAATAAGGTTGACTTTCTGGAAATAAAGCCACTTGGAAACATGGGCCTGGTACCTTGTGTATAGAGATTATGGCAATCTTACCCGGTAAGTAAGGAAGCTTGCTTATCTGGCAGATGTAAGGAAACTTGGAATATTTTGGGGGAACTCAAGAAGAGAGGAGTCCACCCAAATCTGTAGGTACTGTAGGCAAAATCTGACAGCAAGTCCTTGGCGTGGCTTTCCTGGCCTCGAGAGGTCTTTAAAGTTCAATCTGAGATTCCTCATAAAAAATTTCAGCAAAGCAGATGTACGAGCCTATATGATCAACTGCTATTCTTGCTGCACTTATGTAAATAATTGGGCCAAGTTTCTTGAAACTAAACTTATTTTGCAAACGAATTAGTCTTAATTTGGCTATCTTTGGTAAAAATGAGGGTGATTTTAGAGAGAAGAACTATGTTTCAGTGAAAAGCTATAAGACACATTTGTGGATGTTAGATCCTAGCTTTGTTAACTGTCTTTGAGGGTTTTTTTCCACCTGTGAACTGGACTGGATCCTGAATTCTTCTGCTGAAATATCTGGTTACAAATCTCCAAACTAATGTTTTCAATCTTTTCCTCATTTTCATTTGGAATCATTGAGATTTGAACCTGCTCTTTTTCCTGAAGCCTTGCAAACTAAAGCTGAATGACTTGATAAAAACTTGAGAGATTCCTGTCTGCTGCTGTGTAAGCTGTAAGCCACTCAGAAAGATATCTGAATGCCTGATGACATCATCAGAGACATTTCAAGCTGCTAAAGATGCTTCACTCCGACATCCAGAAGTCTTCTTGACTGGCTGCCTCCTGGACTCAGGAACTAGTTTATAATTTGCTCCAACCATTAACCTTGTTTTTCTTTTTATTTCCATAGAAATACTTCTTAAACACCTGATTGCTTGCTTCCAAAATAAAGGCCTAACTTTGGGAGCCCACCTGCGTTGCCACCTTCTAAAATGAATTTAACTGGACTGATCTATTACCAGGACTAAGAAATGTGTTCAGTGAGATGAAACAATCTACCACTCAGCTTCTGGATTGTGAAACTTTTAGTTTCAAAGGCGGGACTGCAGGGACCTGAAATTGGCCACCCCAAGATATGTCTCTTTGGCATCAGGATTATTTGAGGCTGATTGCTTTTGATAAAGTGGGACAGGGAAGGAGGCTCTGAGGAGTGGAACTTGCCCTTTGTTAGGACACATTTACATCTGTAAGGTAAATCTCTATCTGTAAAGGTGCCTCCCTCTCTGTAGGCAAGGAACTGATTGCTGCGCTCATCTGTGATCCCCCAGCCCGAGGCAACACACCTGCCACCCCGCAGCGTTCACTGAGACAGCAGACCTATCTGCCTCCATCAAGGGCTGTGCTGACAGAGCAGGCTCGTGACTGTTGTAAAAGGGACATTTCAATCATACGTGAAACACCCTGTTTGGGGATATATAACCACTCTGTGCACCCCACTTCTTCGGTGCCCTTTCTTCCTTCGGGAAGAAAGGCCCCGGGCCATGGTTCCTCATAAAGCTTTGTTTAATTTTCTCTTGCTATTCTGTCTCAGGTGAATTTAATTCGTTCTCCGGCCAGACGAACCCACATTTGGGAAGAGGAAATGTCTTCCTCCCCTACATTAACTAGCCTCACCATGCTGTACACTAGATCCTCAGAACTTATTCATCTGAAAACTGAAAGTTTGTACCCTTTAAACATCTCCCCCTGTCCCCTGAAAACAACCACTCTTATCTCTGTTTCTACAAGTTTCATGTTTCCAGAGCCACATAGGGGACACTAAGTCTTCACGAGCCACAGCGTGTGATTAAGTACAACAATTTCAGCCCATGTGCTTTTGTATGTGCTCCTCCCTTCTGCAGGCCTCTGACCTGGTTCTGGATTACATTCTCTCTCAGTTGGACACTCCGATAGCCTCCTTCCTCCTTTTCCTGCTTTCAATTTCTCCTTCATTCTGCACAGAAACACCAACTTTCTGGAGTACAACTTGATCATACCACTCCCCTGCTTAGAAACCCTCACTACTACTCACTATCTTTGAATGAAATCTTCATCTCCAGGTCTGGCATCTAAGATCCTCCTGGATCTGGTCCCATCTTCTACCGTTTGATATTCTTCTTAATAGTCCTTACATTTTATACAAAGCAAACTCCTTGCCTTGAGCTTCATACATAACTTTGCTTGGCTAACCTGCACCTTTGCCAGAGAGGGCGCTCCATTTCATCCCTTTGTATACAAACTGCGCTTGATCTCTAATGATCAGTCCCATATTACCAGAGACTTCCTGATCACCTTATGGGAAGGAACCTCCTTTCTCTGAATGCCCACGTAGCACACCCTAATGGCATTTATCACCTCCCATCTTGGATTTAGTTATTTATGTACATTTATTTATTTACTTATTGCCTCAAAAAAAGTGTTGAACAGAATTGCACAAGATGCTGGGGATAAAAAGGGAATATAGTCTACTGGTGAGATAGTAACAAGCCCTCGATTGAAAAAATACAATATATCAAATATGATACTGGATGTTAATGAACTCTAAGTGATCAGATAAAGGTTGGCTTAGATCTGTCTGTGGAGTCTCAGAGGAGTGGAGTGGAGTTCCAACGTAAAATATGTTTAGGCATTAATTAGCCAGTTGGACAAGACGGGGAGTTGGGAGGGGGTGAGGTAGGTAAAGGAGAGGCAGACAGCTCAGATGGAGGGCATGGCCACAGGAGAAATCACATTTGAGGAAGGCACATTGTTGACTCTGACAAGATAGGGTATGCTGAGAGAATAGCAACTGAAGGAGAAGACACTGGTCAGGTAGACAAGGATCAGGTTTTGCTTTGCTAAGAAGTTTGGAGTTCAGTCTGTTAGCAAGCATGCTGAAAATGTCTAATCAAGGGAATTGCAAGATTGGACTGTGGGTTAGACCCAGGTGGTGAAGTGGATTCCTCCAGAGACACAGAGAAACTTTAAGCAACCTGGTGGAGGTTACACATCTGATCCATCTTTGTATTCCCTGACTGCGCCCAGCACAGTGCCAGGCACGTGGGTTATATACAAATTGTATTTGTTAACAAGTGAAAGAAAATGAGATCTCCACTTTCAGACTAAAACACAAACAGAAGTTTATTAGCTTTAAGCTTCGCACTTCACCTGCATTATTCAGATCACACAAGTATAGGGCATCTTCTAGCTTCCTGAACCTTTTGATCCATGTCTCCGATTCTTCAGACTCGTTCTTCATCACTGGGTTCAGGAAAGGCTGTGAGACTGGCCTGATTTTCAAAGAGCTTGGGGGATCTTTGGAGGCTGAAGTCTCAGCAGTAGGGTTTTCTGGCTGCAGATCCTCTTCTAGAGTTTTCTACCAAAACAACACAACTATCTCACTGGCGACACATTCACCACCTAGATCTTCTCCAGTCTCTTGGCCAAAGATGAGGCCATACAGCTAGCGAGATTTACTGTAATGTCTGGCTTTGTAAAGCTTGGAGGATGGGTTTCAAGTCCTGAGTGCTATAGGACTACATCTGTGAAGCCTTCCAGGATGTAAATTACTGTGTTGAATGCTTTCTATGTTTTTAAGAGAAGGGTGAAATCATGACTTTAATCAGTTTGCATTTCTGATTTGCACAAAGAAAAGGTTTTTGTAACTGGTTGAGACTTTTCTTGATGTTCTATACTAGTGGGATTCATGGAGGAGGGTCTTCAGGAATTGCTTATAACTTCTCCACGGAAACACCTCTGGACAATGAGCCTGAGGTTCTTGACAAAGAATGACTGAAAGAATAGTGACATTGTCTTAGGCTCATGGGCTCCTTGTAATGGACCATAAAGAACTTCTAGTTCTGTCTGTCCTGTTAATTTAACTAAGGAAGACGAGGCCCAGAGAGTGGAAGTGACTTACTGAGATCAGGCAGTGAATGGTAGACACAGAACTATAAGGAGATGTAGAGGTTATGTCTAGCTCAGTTTGGTATCCTAATCTCATGTCTACTGCAAAATAGAGATGTTTTTAGAATAATGGACAACCTAGTCCCGGCAGCCATGACAGGCATTCTGTCACCTACCATGTACAGAGTGGCATCCATTGTTTGATCTTCACAACTTCATTTTTCCAGGAATTTTCTCTCCTGCCGAGCCATATGGTTAGGGAGAGAACAGCCATATCTAAGTGTACAGTGCAGGACTGGGTATCTAATGCAAAGGGACCAATGCACTCATTGTTCAGTGATTTTGGAACGATTTGTGAGAGATGAAGACAGAGGGATATACAAACAGAGATCATTCTGTGTGAGAGGTAGGAACTCTCACAGGTTTTACACACTGTGTACTGGAAATGAGAAAAGGCTGATCTGTCCAGAAAGATAGAGACGGACAGAGAGAGAGAGAGAGGGAGAATGAAGCTAACAGCAGAGAGAAGAGAAAAGATATGGGACGTCATGATGAAGTTCAAGTCCCTGATTTTACTTCACTGTTACTTGTTACATTTCTAACCTTAGGTAGCATAATACGCTTCTCTCTCCTTCCAATAAATTTAGTAGAGTTTCTTCTCTTAATTTCAATCCAAATAATCTTAACTAACTCACCATAGAATTATGACTCTAACTTTTGAAAATCATCTGTGCTTCCCCCAACATTCAAATACCTCTATTTCTCCAATATAGTACCTTTGTCTCAAACTTCTCACATAGAAAGTATGAAAATCCCATAGGTCTAAAGAATAGTAATTGAGATTAGAAGTCCAGTTTTAGTTGGTTAACAAACATGGATTAACCTGCTGCTGGGAAATGTGAAGAATTGTTTTGTTTGAAATAATAGAATGGTACATGATATGGTACCCACATGGATAACAAGCAACCAGTAAATTTTAAGAGATTGATATAAAAGAATTCTACTTGGATAAAATCAACTTTGGGAAGGGCTGAAAGTTTTCATAAAATAAACAGAGTAGTGATTCTTATACTTTTTAGAGCTTTAGATCACTTGAGAAATCCAACGAAGGCTTTAGATAATCTACCCAGGCAAATGCACATTTGCATGCAGGATGACTTTAGACAGTTCAAAGAGGTCCTTGGATCTGAAAAAGTGATTTTAATAATTTTATATTTCTTCAGATAGATCAACACTCTCTTTGACCACTAAAGACAGGGAAAGGGGGAATTTGTATGAACCTGAATTAGGCTGAACTAAGTAAGTGAGTGAGTACTAACACACTCTATACTGTTTTCGTCCCACTGTGTCAGGAGGAAGTCCACGTCCCGTGATTGGCATGTAAGACTGTTCTCGTTCTCGTTCTTGCCTATCTTCTTTCAATCCCACATATACATCTTTTTCTCCAACCACCTAAAACCAGAAAACACGAAGCTGTTTTGTGCCTTGTGCATGCTGCTCCCTCTGCTGTAAAAGCCCTTCTTGCCACACAGGCCTTGGATGGTTGGGGTCCTACTCATCCTTCAAGATTTGACTCATATTTCACTTCTTGTGGGAAGCCTTCTCTTACAGACAAGCTGGCTGAGGGGCGATTCTTTGTGGCCCCTTTATCCACCTCGGCACTTATCGTGGAATGTTGTAATCATTTATTGACTCTCTCTTCTACCAGAGATCTGGAGACTGGCCTGTGAGATAGTCATTTATGTATCCTCAAGGTCTGGTTAGTGACCAGGGCATAGCTGGTTCTCAAGACATGGTTACTGAATGAACAAGTGAATGAATGAGTGAGTTTCTCCGGGATCATAAGAAAGTTGCTTTACCACACCTCTGCTTCAATTCCCCCTTCTAAAAAGTGGGACAATGAATGCTACTTATGCAGGAATGTGACACAAATCAATTACTGCAGAGATGCCATAAAATCCTCAAAACAGAGGCAAAATAAAAGAGAAAGGTGTATTTTTTTTATAATCTGATTCACAATAGATGATACTCAAGGAGAAAAGCATCTGCGGTTGTTTCTGGCATGGCAAGAGGCTTGCCAAAATTGACATGATTTTCTAAGACATTTTGAAGTGTGAAGTGCATGAAGAGGCCTCCTGCCATTTTGAGATGAATTATGGTCTAATCTGGGCATTTAAATAAAAACAACGACAGAAAACCTCAGGATGCTTTTCAATTCTGTCTGCATCTTTTCCTGGCTAAGTGCTGGGAATATTAAAATGTAATTTAACTGCTTGCAAGATTTTGTTTGCAAAATCAAAGAGCCCATTACATTTTAAAATGTGGTGTCTGGGGAAAAGGTCACCCTCAGTCTCTGGAAGCTGAATTTAAGATGTTGAAATAGGGGGCTGGCCCTGTGGCCAAGTGGTTAAGTTCGTGCGCTCCACTGCAGGTGGCCCAGTGTTTCGTTGGTTCGAATCCTGGGTGCGGACATGGCACTGCTCATCAAACCTTGCTGAGGCAGCATCCCACATGCCACATCTAGAAGGACTCACAAGTAAAATATACAACTATGTACTGGGGGGCTTTGGGGAGAAAAAGGAAAAAAATAAAATCTTTAAAAAAAAATGTTGAAATAGGTCTCAGAACCACCCTTTATTTTGATGGCAGTGGGAGGATTGGTCACAGGCTTCAGAACCATTGCACATGCTACAGGTCCAATTTCTTGCGGCAGGTGCCAAGCCCATGACCAGGTTGTGGAGAGAGGTTTCTGCAGCGATATCAGCTAAGGCAGGAACCACCCCACACTTGAAGAGGTTTCTACCTCCCTTCTCTGCCAGAGGAGATTCTCAAAGTCAAAGAGAGTCTGACATCACGGTGGTGGGTGGAAACCAAAAACCAAGAAGGGGGGGTTAGCCCCGTGGCTGAATGGTTAAGTTCACATGCTCTGCTTCAGCAGCCCAGGGCTTCACCAGTTCAGATCCTGGGAATGGATCTCATCAAGCCATGCTGAAGCAGCATCCACATAGCAGAAGCAGAAGGACCTACAACTAGAATATAAAACCGTGTACTAGGGGAATTTTGGGAGAAGAAGAACAAAAAATTGGTAACAGATATTAGCTCAGGGCCAATCATTAAAAAAAATAATTGAACAACACCAAAAAAAAAAAAAAAAAACCAGAAAGGAGGACCCTACCCAGCATCAGAGAATAGAAGGTGAAAGATGAGTGAAGCTCTTCCTCAAGCTCCACATACCCAGGTGCATACCATTTGTTTAGTTGTGTCTTGAGGCATCTCAGGAATGTCAGGCTGCACTGGAGTGGCAGAGGTTCCCTTTCCTCTGTTTCCCGAGAAAGATAGAAAAAATGGAAGGGTTAAGTTTGGTCTCTTCATTGTAACACTTACAGCCAGGCAAATAAAATGTTGAGGCCCTTCTATGTGTTTGGCACTGTGTTAGGCGATGGGGATATGGAGGTAGATCAGAAAGATCTGGTTCCTGCCCTGATGGAGCTGACAAAGGGGAGGTAGGCGCTAAACAATTACTCAAAATTATTATTTAATTACAAACTACCATAAACACAACAAAAGAAGATGTGAAAATATTTTGTTTTAGGGTAGGGGTGGGAGTGGTGGAGAACCAGAGGAGGCTTCTTGGAGGAAGTGACACTTAAACTGTGGATCCAAAGGGTGAATAGGAATTTCTAGGCAAAGGTGATGGGGGGTGTTCACAAGGAGCAGAGAGTTCCAGATAAGCAGAGACAAGAGCCTGTAGAACTGCCCTGAATCAGGAGGACTTGCACAGTTTGAGGAGTGGGCAGCAGCTTCCTCCCATGGCCCTACCTCTTAACAGAAAACCAGGAATTTCTGCCCCCTCTCTCCACACAGGTGTATGCCTCAAAGATCAGGCAAAACCTCTCTCTTCCACTTTCCCTCTCCTATCAATAGTCAGAGGGTCTGAATGGGATGAGGTTTGAACAGCATCTCTAACCCAGTACCCCCACAATTGGCTTCGGTTGTATTCCTAGCATTTATCACTATTTACATTATTTTAAGTGAAGGAAAAGCTTTCTGTTTACTGCAGGTGAAAAAGGTCCAAGTTGCTCCGAGTCATAGAGTTTGAGAGTTAAGGGGATTCTAGAAACAGTATAGAGTATACAGGCAGGAAGATGAACTTTGGTGTCAGCCCTGAATGCTAATCTTGAGTCTTCCCTCTCCCAGCTGCAAGCTTTCAGATCCTAATTTTGCCAGTTGTGAAAGGGGAGAAAACCAGTGATTTACCGTAATGTTGTAGAGATAAAAAATTACCTACCTAAAATACTTAACACAGGGAAGATGCTCAAAAAAAGGATTCATTGTTTGTTGTTGTGTCATTATTATCATAACACCTTAGGCAAGTCTAGTTTGCTTAATTGAACACTGATTACGATGGGCCAGGAATTGTCCTGGGCACTGTTCACATGCATCATCCCTGTTAGTATAAGATCTAGATCCTAGACCCTGTCCCAGGCCAGTTTCTCTGCACTTTTAAAAGTTTCTTTAGAAGAAAATACACACTAGTCTCCCTGGTCTCCTTTAAGCTTCCCTTTCTCCCCCCTAACATCTACAAGCGTGGAAACAGGTCATGGTTTGCACATGTAAAAATCATTTGAGAAATCTGAGGCAGAGCTGATGTTTTTTTCTTTCTAACACAGTGGGAAGGATCATCTGTGTAGTCTGCCAGTTGAAGGTTTGTACTGGAGAAAATAAGCCAAGCTGGCTTCTAGAGATTTCCAGGTGTTGGAAGGGCCAGGTTTTACAATGCTTCCATGAGTCTGATGGTTACACATCCAGCCCTGCCATCAGCCCACCAATGACTAGAAACTAGTGGTCTTGAGCACTGGCTGCATATTAGACCCCGCTGGGGAGCTTTAAAAATTGCCAATGATTGGGCGTCACACCAGGCCAATTAAATAAGAGACTCAGGGTGAGAACCAACCTCAGCATCTGTGAAGAATTCCCTCGGTAATCCTAAAGTGACACCAGGGTCGATAACAACTGATTTAAATAAAGGATTCTGGCCTCATTGGGTCCACTGAATGAAGCTTTGTGAGAATATATATATACACATATATCAATATATATGTTTGTGAGAATAATATATATCAAAGATCTGTGCATGCCAGACATTTCCCACACATTTTCTTACTTGAAGAATAATGCTCTGTGGTAGAAAGCATCTCCATTTGACAGATAAGGTAACAGAGGCAATAAAGGCTTCAGGTCCCTGCTTAAGATTACAGAAGTGGGGTTAGGTCTTGGATTCTAACGCATTCATTCATTCAACAAACATTTGTTTAATGCTTACTACATGCTGGGCACTGTTTTAGGCACCACGATACAACAATGAGCAAGAGAGAATCTTCTCAGGGAGAGTGCGTTCCAGTGGTGAGGGCAAAGAGAGACATAAAATAATGTCAAATAGTGATAAATGCTATAAACACAACCAAAGCCAATTATGGGGGTAGATAGAAATGCAGTTGCTATTTTTGATAGGGAATTCACCAAAGGCCTCTCTGAAGTGACATTTAAATAGAGCCGTGAATAGAAAAACAAGGGAGAAAGCCAAGCAAATGTCTGAGGAAAGAGCATTCCAGGATAAAGCTCTGGGGAGAGCAAAGGCCTCAAGGGCGTGGTGTTTGGTGCATTCAAGCAACAGTTGAGAACAGAGCCGAGCTAACCCAGGAGGAAAAGGGAAGAGAAGTGGGTCAAGTGTCATGCCATGTGATTTGAGTTAATTTTTTTTTTTTTTTTTTTTGGCTTTCAGCATTTGTTCCTCCTCTGGTGATTACCCACTTCTACTGCTAGCAACTATATTTTGCTTTGTGGAGACCACTCCTCCCCCATCCCAGTGCTGTGGTTTGGTAGTATTAACCCCCAATTCCAACTCTAAACCTGGTCTCTGCTTAGTTGAAGACTAACGTGGTATCTCAATCACGATCTTGGTTCAAAGATGGGCATAAGACTCAATCTGAGCCTCAGAGGTGAGAGGAGATATCTGCTATAATTTCTTAGCTAGTAATGTTCTCTCCTTCCTAGAAGGACCTACCAAAAGAGGGAGCTGTACAGATATGATGACATAGCTGCCATGGCTATTTTGCTATTGCAGAGGAGTGCCCACCTGGAGAAGTTGGAGCACTACCACGTAGAGCTTAGAGATTATGCCAACACCAAGTAAAGCAGAACAGAGAGCCAGAATGAAAGCAGATCCTTGATTTTGACACCTGAATGGTTAGATCAACCCACACCTGTAAGGCTTGCTGCTGCCAGACTTTGCACTTACATAAAACAAAATCTCTTCATGGTCTATACCCACTGAGTTGGGTTTTCTGTCCCTTTGTATAAGTAGTTGTAAGTAAGAATTACTATAGCTATTTTTTTCCTTCATAAAAGGGAAGGCAAACTCTTAGCCATTTTTCTGCCAAATCTTGAGTTACAGGTCTTCAAGCAATGTTTGAGGGGATCAATGAGCCTCTGAGGCTACCTTCATTCCCTCCTAATTATCCCCCATCAGCAGCCATGCTATAGCCCTGCTCCATGATTGCTGCTTCTTCCTCTCCCTCACTCACAGGCCCCACAATGAAGAGATGCAAAGTTGGGCCCACACTTCCTTATTGTGAAATACCCCTTTAGACCTTAGACCATACCATGTTTGGTGGGCTCTAAATGTTTTGTATTTGTCTTCATGGGAATCCATAGCATTTCTTGGATCTGTGGCTTGAAGTCTTCTATCACTTTTGGAAATTTCTCAGCCATAATTGTTTCAGATATTGCTTTAGCTCCGTTCTCTTCCTCCTGTCCTTCTGAAACGTTGATTACATGTGTACTGAGTATTGTCAGCATTTCCTATATGTCTCATATACACTTCTTTTTGTATATTTCATTCTCTTTTTTCATTCATGCTTATTATTTTAAGTCTCCAAGTTTGTGGTAATTTGCTACAGCAGCCTTAGGAAATGAATACCCTCATTCTCAGTCGTCCAATCCTGGCATAACCAACCCACAATCCCCTGTTGTAAATTCCCTCTGTTTGAAATACCTGGTAATGTTTCTCTTTCTCCACTGAAACACAAAATGATATACCACCCCCCCCCCACTCTAAACCCTCAGAACGTTGTATTTTGATCCCAAGGGGAATTGGTGAACAGTTGATGTGTAGCTGACACCAATGCATATTTTTTCACCTGTCATACTTAAAACTTGCTAAATGCTAAATATTTTGTGCAATTCATCCTTATCATTTCACTTAATATTACATCTTGGAAATGTTCCTGTATTGGGCCAACCATGTTATTTTACAGCTGAATACTTTTATCAATTGAATATACTGTAATTCAATTAAATGGTCCCTGAATGATCGTTTTGCTGTTTTCATTTTTAAAAACACTTACCAAAAAAAATTCCTGCACTAAACTTATATGTAAATCTGAGAGGATTTTTTGTGAGATATCGGTAACATAAGTCCCTAGCTTTGGGATTCCTAGATCCAAGGGACTATGTGACTGAAATTCTAATGCATAATACCAACTCTAACTTCTTCCATAAGTGTACCTATCAAAGGGCTATCACCAGAGAATGCTTCATGATATAATAATATTTGGAGAAGTATGCCTTTTATGATCCAACTGGCCTAAAAGAACAGCCATCAAGGCAATCATCACTCCTAGTCTTTCTTCACTGGTGAGGCGTCTACATTTCTGGGAGTAATGAGATGAAACACAACAAAGAAACCACTGAAGCTAAGCAGCATAGTCAACAATAGTTCTGGGAAATGGGAGTGATCTCAAGGAACAAAATAACTCAACTCACCTGTAGGAAAGTCAGAGGAAACTCTGCTCAATTACTCAAGAAAACTCTGTCATCTGTGCAAGGAAAGGAGCCATAAGATGGGTGAACCATATCATTGCACTGAAAGAAGGTGCAATAAAGCTGGAAATTAAATTGATACTGAAGGAGCTTTTTGATACTTGTATCATTCAGGGTGCATGCAGGAAACAGAAACTACTTTAAGTATCTCCACTAGAAAGGGCTTTACTATAGGAAATTAGACATCCACAGAATTATTGCAAGGGCTAGTAGAATGGAGTTTGGTGTCTGCTGCTAGGCTCAGGCTCAGGGTCAGGCCTCAGCAGATGTAGTCCAGAGATGGGGGAACTGCAGGAAATTCTGGCTGATGTCTCCGTGCCCCTGACCATGAGGTTGGTGACTAGGCAGTGCAAAGTGCCTTTTGGCCACTGGAAAAACTGATGCCTGCCAGGGCCTGGAGTTCCTACTAATGCCGGAAAATAAATATACGAAATGTCCCTGCTGCCCTTCACTACCCCTTCTGCCTTTCAAATCGCATGCAACTGCATTACATTGATGGAACTTAAATCAATTCTGGAACCGTGGCATCAAGGGAGTTTTGGAAACGTTCTTTTCAGCCCTCTCAAGTATGGGAAGTACTGCAACACAAGAAAGAATGTACAAGGAGATGGAAATGGGTGTTGAGTGTAAATAGATGACATTTGGTGAAGTCCCCAAGCAGGAATTTCATGGAGCAACACTTATGCATGTGACAATCAGGGAGTCACGTAATGCTTATGAGTAATTTAGGAATGCTTTGTTAGTGAAAATCACTTATACTTGCTTGTCCAGTATCCTTCCTCCATTTGTATATAAATACATTCTTCTCTGGGATCACGGACTACTGTCAATCTCCCATCCCCTCCCTTAGCCTATGCTGTGGCCACCTTGTTCAATTAACTCTATCACTTTCTCCACCCATCCTTCCCTCCCTTCTTCCCTTCCCCCCCACTCTCTATCTCTGTCTCTGTATCTCTCATTATTTTTTGGTTCTGGTTCTTCCTGAAGTTCTATTTTCCCTCAATTTTATATGTCATTCCATAGCCTTTAAAGATATTTCTTTTGCTTATGTTAACAAAAGGCAGTTTCTGTTTCTAGCAACCAGATAGCCACTGGTAAGAATTTCTATCTCCTTCTTACCTATCAAAAGTCAAGCAAGGGGGCCAGCCCCGTGGCTGAGTGGTTAGGTTAGCGTGCTCTGCTGCAAGTGGCCCAGTGTTTCATCAGTTTGGATCCTGGGCGCGGACATGGTGCCGCTTATCCAGCCACATTGAGTCGGCATCCCACATGCCACAACTGGAAGGACCCACAACTAAGAATATACAACTATGTACCGGGGGGCTTTGGGGAGAAAAAGGAAAAAATAAAATCTTTAAAAAAAAAGTCAAGCAAGTTGTGAGATATATGTCCTGGGTTTTGCAGAGGAGTTCTAATGGCATATAATCTTATTCTCTTCAAATAAAAATGATTGTTAGATTTTTAACTAGTTTGCTTTGTTTATACCTCATAAAACTTTTCCAAAAATGATACCATAAATCAGAAAATATGGCGTCCTGAGCTTCATGTCACTTTGGACATATGAATAGGTAAGGCATAGGTATGCAGGGCCACAAGCTAGACAGCTGATGACCGTATCAGCTGCTGAAGGCCCAGGCAGGGAAGAGAAATTTGATGAAGCTGCACTCTCAAGAAACATTAATAATCCAATGAAGATCTGATATTAGCCCGAATCTGGAAATGAGCTATAGTAGAAGTAGCTCCTGCCTTCTACACTTTCTGTAATTTCTTTCCAGGCCTTCTCAGGAGAGACAGGCTTATGCCTATGACATCTTCTGATCCTCTGAGAAATGACAATAATGCAAGAACAAAGTCCCAGATCCATTGATATTTCCACATTCATAACATTTATTTTTCAGAGCTGCTAGGAGTTACCAAATATGAGATAAAGCCTCGGGACAAAATGGCACCAGAAAACCTCTTTGCCCTTCCTGATTATGTGCTGATAGTAGGGGACCTGTGGATGGCCACTTTCTCACTGTGCTAACATGTTCTTCCCTCTGTGTGAGCGCATTCCTGATGTCTCCCTGTGATTCCAAATTTCCTCCTCTTACAAGAACCCCAGTCAGACAGGATTAGGGCTCCACCTTAATGGCCTCATGTAACTTAATCACCACTTTAAAGTCCTTGTCTCCAAATACAATCACCTTCCGAGGTGCTAAGTGTTAGGTCTTCAACATATGAATTTTGGGAGGATACAGTTAAGCCCATAATGGTAACAAGGATTCAAAGAAGCCCAACTTTTGGTACAACTTACTTAAGGTCTCTGAACCTCAGTTTATTCATCTGTGAAGTGGGTATAGAACAACACAACTCCTGGGGCTATTGGGAGTATGAAAAGGGAGGAGCCGTGTAGAATGTCTAGCCTGTGCCTGGGACATGTGAAGTGTGTGTGCATTAAAGCCTTATGCCCCTGAGTCAGGCAGTCATTTTGGTTACCGTTTAACTCAGCTGCTGGGATGCTCATTCAACAGCACCATCTTCCTCTGATTTTACCTTCTTGATCATGAAGCCTAAGTTGTTACCCAAAGCCAGTGCATTTCAGAGCCAGGATTTCCATCTAGGCCTGAGTGATTCCAGGCTCATGCTGCCTTTCAGCATGGATGGGGGCTGAAGGGGTAGGGGAGGTGCTAAACTGGCGAGGAGAAGTTACCTGCAGGCCCTCAGCTTCTTTGGATACAACCTGCCCCTAGAACTTAAAAGTCTCCCAATATTTGCATCTGCATCCCCCACCTCTACTGGGTCCTAGAGGAGAGGGCAGTAGATACTGAGCTTCTCAAATCCAGGACTGTTTTCACTACCAAGCCAAGGGTGGAGTCAGCTCTGGAACTCAGCAGTGTGCTTAAAGCCCCTGTGCCTCACCACCATGGTACAAGCTTCTGAGTTTCATAGGACTTGCAGGAGAACAGGTATAGAGTATCAAGAGCCAAGACTCCGAACACAAAGAGCCTGCATTTACTCAGCCTTATCGAGGAATTCATTTATCAGTTACATATTGGTTTTAGCTTCTCTCTGGTGCCTCAGTTTCCTCATTTGAAAGAAATAATACCTACCTCATGGGGGAATTGCAAGGATTCAAAGAGTTAACATTGAGAAAGCACTTAGAATATCGCTTGGAATATAGGAAGCACTATATAATTGTTAGCTATTAATAATAAAAATAACATTATGAGCAATATTATTATACTTACTCCATATGAATTCTCACCCCATACGAATTGTGGGCTTCTGGAGGAGAAGGTTAGCATGCCTGAGGCAAAGTCATCCGTTCTGTTCGAAGCCAGGGAACAAGCGGGTAAGGCAGATGACCCAGGATCGGACATCCGCAGGTCTGGTGGACAGGCTGTGCCAGAGAGCGAGGCAGGGTGGAATCCCAATGATCCTGGGGATGGAGGAAAGGGAGGATATTTTCGGGGTCTGCTTCTGAAAGCCATGAAAAGAGTAAGTCGGCCACCCATTAAATGGCCTAAATTCAGACAGGTCCAATAGGGCCCTGGGGAAAGCCGAGCCGCCCCTCCCCGCCCCGTGCCCACCCCCCCCCACCCGCGCCCCGCCACACCCACGCACTTTGTTCCAGAGGCCGCAGGACTGCCTCAGGCGATACACAAACTGGGACCTGGAGGCCCGGGGCAGTACAGTGATCCCGAATCCGTGTTTCAGATCTCAGAAGTGCTCCAGACACCCGTGGGAAACTCCAAAAGTTGGTGATCCGTCCTGCTACCAGTCCCGCACAGCTACGAGTGGCTGCACGGAGGGTGCTCCATAACCGGCTTGAAGCTGAGGATGCAAAGGAAGACAAGATGATGAAAAGGCAGGCCGCCCTGCTCGCTGTGGCCCACCAGTCTCCTCAAGGTATCCTGAGGGAGAGGGGGCATATGCCATGGGTGAGTAACCCCGGCCCCCACCGAGGGGCCAGGAGGCCACCTGCAATGTCGGGGGCTAATCGGTGTGCAGACTGCCAAGAGGAAGGGCGTTGGTGGCAGGATTGTCCGAACCGTCCCCAGGGAGGGAAGGGATCGAAGAAGACCGAGCCGTGGCAGTTTCCCTTGACCACAGATGAGACGTGATGGGGCTGAGGGACAGCCCCCTCCCCCGGTTGGCTCCGGGAGGCCCCGGTGACCTCGGCGGGAAGGAGGAGAGCAGGCTGAATCTTTGCTCCCTAGTGGAGCCGTGTTCTTGGTGTGGAATGCCCACAAGGGAAACCTTTCTGAAGGAAAGTGTGAACTGAAGGAGGTCTCAGGAAAGGGAGAGACCGGAAGACGTCTGGAGCCCTGGACCTGGGAAACAGGGTCCAGACTGCTGAAGGATTCCTCACTGTGTGTACCAGAATGCCCCGTTCCCCACCCCCTTCTAGGGAGGGACATGCGCTGTGAGTTAGGGGTCTCCACAGGCCGGGAACAGGAGAAAGCCGAGCTCCAAGCGCCAAAAAGTGGGGGAGGTGAGCTGATGGCCCTCTTGCAGGATACAGCAGCCCCTGAGAAGCGAGAGATTCCCCTACATGATTCAAGCAGGGCTAACTCGGAACTATGGGCCCAAGGACAGGTGGAGTGAGCAGCCGGTGCCACGCCAGGAAAGGTAAAACGGAAGCAGGTAGGTGGCTGGCCCCGGGTAAAACATATGCCCCTTGAAGCCGGAAGCCATAAAGAGGAAGCTTTCCCGGAATCAGTAAGTTTTCAGAACAGGGGAATCTAGCTTTGCCCGTGACCTTAGTGCTCTCAATGCTGTGCACTCCTGGGGCTATAACAGTAAATGTCTTCCCTTGGTTTCTGGCACCGAGTGCCTAAAAGTCCTGTGATTGCCCATACGAGAGCCGCATGGCGCATCTTTGGTTAGGAGAATTACTTTAGGGCTCAGTTCCTGAAACGAGTCCAGAGCCAGAAAGGCGAAGTGGTTTGTCTGATGTTATTCCTAACAAGCCCCTTTCAACGCCACCTGAACTGGTGTTAACGAGGTGAGTGTTGGAGAAGCCCTAAGGGTGGGGGCTGGGTGCCGGGGAAACCAACTGTGCGATTCGATTCGGGCCTTGGAAGTTTCAGGCCTGTCCCAGCCCTGGGGTGGGGGCGGGGGCAAGAGGGGCTGAAGGTCGCGCTGAGTAGCCAACGGCCAATGACCGTAATCGACTATGCCCAGGCGATGGAGTCTCCGTCAGACTGCGAAAGGACGGTGCTCAGACAGCTGCCGCGTTGGCGAACACGTGGAGGTTCGGGGAGAGTGGCACACCCAGAGAGGCCCCGGGAGCTCCTCCTCCCTGCCACACATGTTCTGCTCTATGCACCTCTTCCCTGTGGCTGTTCAGAAGGGAGAGGTTCTCCCGAGTTGTGTGAGCCGCTCTATCAGAGCCCTCAAACCCAGGGAGGGGGTGGTGGGAACCTGCGGTCTCGCGGCCGCTTTGTCAGGAGCACAGGTCACGACCCGAACTTGCAATTGGCATCGAAAATGGGGGCGGGGAGAAGGGTAATCCTGCAGGGTGTGATTCTATCCCCAGGAGGATAGAGTCAGATGTGAGCTAAGTATGTTCAGCTTCTTGACCTGTAAGGGATATGATGTGTCTAAAGGGATGGCTCTGTTTTTTCTTCCTTGGATTCTTTACATTGGATGCAGGGCTATCAGCTTCTCTGATAAACTACGGCGACCATAAACGGACGCTTTTGAGTGGGGCAAGCTGGACACCGTGGTTAAAGTGTAGCCCCCAAGCTTCAGAGCAGTAGCTGCCATCTGCTTGTTAATCAAGAAAGCAAAAAAATTGGCTATGGACCTACCTATGAGGGTTTGGACTCCTACATCAATTCTCTAGTCTACCAGTGACTGATGAGGCCTCTGGCTATCCCAAAATAGAATACTTCAGTATCAAGATATGATGCCAGAGACCCTTCAGATTTCTTTAATATCCTGTCATATCTTAAACTCTGCTGCCCTTTTCCTTGATTCCAATGGGTCTTTAAGCCATGCTTGCCCAGAAGTGACCTCCAGCCACAGAGGTCTCCAGAGTGAATCACGGACGTTAAACATGGGCCAGAGATGCTTAAACTGTTAGAAGTGGTACAGGTCCCCCAGAAAGTAGCTGGGATCCATGGTAAAGCCCTTCAAAGGACATAACGTGGCAGCTGCAGCTGCAAAAATGGCTGCTCCATCAGGAGAGCTTCTCTAGTTACCATTAATTTCCACACTGCCCTTGTGTGAACTGACACCTTCTGTGAACTTACTACAGATGAAGTGAGGGAAGCTACTACACAGCATTCTCAGTTGCCCCCAATGGTCAAGGGCTGGAAGACAAACAAACGAGGGAAGGTTTATGTCCCCAAATAGCTTTAGTGTGCTCATGCCAACTTAACTCGCAAGGATTCAACCCACTTTGATTTTGGTAACACCGTGACCTCACAGAGACCACCTCTGACCTCATAGAGACCCCTTCTGCCCTCACTGACAGACAGAGATCTCAGCTGACCTAACAGAGTCATCCCCTGACACTTTAGACACTCCCCTTGACCACACAGAGACATCCCATGCCCACACAGAGACTTGTCTGACCACCCAGAGACCTCCACTGACCTCATAGTGAACCCCCCTTCCCTCAAAGTGAGGTCTCCTGATTTCACAGAGAACTCCCTGAACACACAAAGAACTCCCATGACCTCCAAGAAACCTCTAGTGACATTATAGAGACCCCCCCTCTGACCTCACCGAGACCTGATATCACAGAGGCCAGCCATTACCTCAACAAGATCCCCTACAACACAGTGAGAACTCCACTAATTTCATGGAAACCTCAAGTGACTCTCACCAGATCTAGGATCTCAGGAAAATGAAGAGAGGATGTTGGGTGCACCCGCCCCTCCCCAACTGACTGACAAATCCCATGGGTCTTATTGACTGTTAGCACTCTGGAAGCGCCACTCCATGGAGGGAAAACCCTCCTTTCTATCTACGCATGCACAGCAAAGGTGACTGGCCTCAGAAAGGCCCTTGGGCTTGCTGAGGGACAGGTCCTTGTGGCACTGAAAGTGTGGGGGAGCCCACTGGTGGTGGCCGGGTGCAGCTGCTGGTGAACTGGGATTCCCAACTTCTACAACTGTGTCTCACATCCCCTTCTCCCCTTCTGCTCAGGTCCCACTCCCATCCTTTGAAAATAGCTTTCTGCCCCTCTTTGCCCATCAGGAGCCAGGGGGCAGGGCAAGGCTATCCCTCCTGCATGCTGATCATCCGGGGCCTCCTTTATTGTTTGACAGAACAAGGCCTCCCATCAGGAAGGAACTTTTCAACACAGGGAGCAGTAAATGTTTGACAAGTCAACAGGGCTCAGAATGCTAGCCAAAGGAGTTTGGCCACACTAGGCATGCCACGCCCCCTGCGGAAATAGTGGGGAAATTGGCAGGCCTGCCCTTCCAGGGGCAGGCACCTCCCTTCACTCTGGAGTCACTAAAGCCATGCCCTCCTGCTGCCCAGAGCTCTACTCTTGAGAGAAATCCATGACTAAGGTCCAAGGCAGGCCTTCCCCTGGCCATCTCCCTGGGTGCACTGTGGCAGGGCACAGGGAGAGGTGTATCCTCTGGAGGAGCCTGCTTTGTCTTAAGGAGGCCAGCCATTCCAGCTTCCTGGGATGAGTCTCTGTCTGGGGTCTACGATGGGGAAAAGGGCCCTGAGACCTGAAAGTACCCTGGCAGTTGTCATCAGCCTGGTTGGAGCAGGAGGCTGCCAGGCAGCTAGTGTGCCCAAACTGTGTCTCAGCCCCTCCACATTCTGGCTCCTTCCAGCCCAGGCCGGGCTCCTGAGGGAGGATGATGAACTTGGCAGCAGCCGGTGCAAGGGCACCAGCAGCGGGGGTGGTGTCCCACAGCCTCCTGGGATGCATTGGGTGGGGTGGCGCCCCCTGTGGTGTGGCATGTGGAGTGGGCTGACTCTGGTCACCTCTGGGGCAGGGATCCACCTCAGCTCAACAGAGGCAAATACAACAAATGACACTTGGAGAGGAGCTCAGGGATCTTCATGCCCCTGCCTCAGGATAATTCCTCTTGCACAACGACTCCTATCAGACCCAATCCCAACATTCCCACGTCCAGATTTGAGACCACAGTGGTGAATTTGGAACCTACTTCTTACTTCCCTGTCCAGCCTACTGTGGTGGTGTTCTTGGTGGTTGGGAAAATGGCACTGGCGGTGGCTGCAGCGGTAAAGGCCATGGTGGCAGCTGCTTCCCAGACATCTGGCATCTTGGGGACCCGAGGAGTGCATCGTTGGTGTACCCACACCCTCCCCAGCCCCCCATCTCTCCCATCTGGCCTAGTGACTCTCACCACTCCAGGAGCCCTGCTTTCCTCACTTACAGCCATCTCTTTGACTGCACTTGTTTAAATTACAGGACCTTGAAACCTCCCTCCATAAGTTATTCAGATCAAAATTCTCCCTGGAACCTCCTGAGTTGGCTGAGAACAGAGCAGCAAAGTCCACAGCATTCTCCAAAGTTAGAGGCAAGATTTTCATCTTGAACTTCCTGGGCACACCCCTGGGCTCCTAAGCAGGCTTCATCTGACGTTAATTATGGATTTCAGGCCATCCCCTTCTGTCTTTTTGAATCTGGTCTGCCTACCAGTATTTCATGTTCTGGAGAATATCTTGGGTATTTTCCAGGTGAAACTTCAGTGTTTCCTCATGGCTTTGCTGCCTCGGTTGGTCCAACAGCTTACAGAGGTGGGCCTCCTGGGCCCACGTGACTTCACATATGTTAAGTCACTGTGAACCTGTGAGTGAAAACATCTCACACTAGTTCTGTTCAATGGGTTCTTCCCCAATGTGAGATTTCTGCTTATTGGAGGAGATAAGAGGCACTTTAAAAGACTGCCCACAGACGTTCATTTGTTCTTTTCTCTATGTATGAATTCTAGGCTAATCAGTCAGTCATAGTTCCTGGTTAAAAACCTTCCCTATGTAAGTTACATATGCACGGTGTGTTACTCTCTTGCATGCATTGAGATTTCTTCTTCTTTTGTTTTGTTTTGTTTTGAGGAAGATTAGCCCTGAGCTAACATCTGCTGCCAATCCTCTTTTTGCTAAGGAAGACTGGCCTTGAGCTAACATCTGTGTCCATCTTCCTCTACTTTATATGTGGGACGTCTGCCATAGAATGGCCTGCCAAGTGGTCCCATGTCTGCACTGGGGATCCAAACTCGTGAAGCCTGGGCCACTGAAGTGGAACGTGTGAACTTAACTGTTGTGCCACTGGACCAGCCCAGAGATTTCCTCTTTATAACACCTCAACTGTACAGTTGGTTAATTTTGTAACATCATTGTGTTTCATAGACGAGGTATTTGAGCCGTGTTTATACAATTGTCCTTTTATAAGAACTCAGGTTGTAGCTCTGAGCTCAGGTCAATATCTTTCCTAAATTAAAATTATGCAAAACTTTCTGCTGGGATGGCACTTACTCCCAACTCAAATTATAGTCCCGTTATTGTGCTTTACTAGTAATCATCCCATTCCCAGGCCTCTAATGTAGGGGACCAGGGTTCAACCCAAGAAACTTACCATCACTGTGCAGTTAGATGGATCCTTCCTGCAGATATCTGGTATAGGTACCATTTCTTGGTTTTAAAGGTTACTTCTCCTGCCTAAAGTCAATTAAAAAATAAATTTCTCAAGAGGCATTAGGGAACCCAAGTGTTGTACAGCATGCAAGGCAAATATTGACCCTTACACAGGGCAAGAATGTGAAATGGAGCAATGCACTAGTGTCTAGAAACATGTTTTAGGGCACTGTCAATTACAAAATGTTCTCAAGATTGAAGAGAAAACTAAGACGGATTTTGGTAAGGTTATGAGAGAAGAAATCATCAAGGGGAAGGGATGAGGGCAAAGTTCACAATATGAAACTTTCAATCCAAAGAGGACATAAACTATGAATAAAAGACATTGATAAATGCTAGGAATAATGACAACATTGAGAATTTTTCCCCACTGGATTCCCATACTTTCCTGAAAAGACCATGGACTTAAGGAAATCTGCAGTTGGCATTACCAAGGTCCTGATCCCTCACTGACTAGGCTTTTCCTCATAGTGAACACACATGCCTGGAGCTTACCCAGCCTCAGGCCTTGTGGGAATCCCCTTTCTTCCCTCCACAACTCCTCTCCTTGCTCCAATGGGAAATTCTGTCTTATTTGCAGACCTGCCACCCTGTTCATGGGGAAAAGCCACTTGAATTTTGAACTGTCTTTTAGGAACCATACATATTCCTCAAGTAAAGGACAGGATCTCAATGAACGACTAAGTGAGCATTGAAGAAAACCTTGTAAGTCCTTGAGCAGAGCAGGAGGAACACCATGACACCAAGCCAAAAGCATTGAGGAACTCGTGGATGTGCACGAGCAAGCTCACAGAGTAAAGATTCCCAGTGTTTTCAACAAATGAGGAATTAAATGTTTCTAGTTAATCCAGAATAACCTAAATTTATGTTGCCTGGTGTTTTTTTCTACTGTGGCCTCAAACTTTGGGCTTACTGCTTAGAACAGAATAATTACTTAGGAACTGTTTAATCTTATTTTTTAGTTATTAAAAAAAATCCATTGAGTTTTCAGCACTGTTCTGGGTGCTGGCAATAGAGCAGCAACAAAGACATAAGATTGTGGTCAAGAAGACTATATTCTAGTGAAGGGGCAAACTACATGTCATTAAATCAATAAACAGAATTACCTTCTCGTAGTTGTGTTATGAAAGAATAAAAATGAGAGCTGAGGGGAGCATGATATGTGGAAACTTCTCTGGATACTTGTTGAGTAAATAAATCCTTATTGACAGACTCAACAACAGAGAGAAGATGAATGATGTTCTCCAGCATCACATCTCTGTGTAGCTTTTGCCAGGATGCGCCCACCAAGGCCTATTCTTCCTGGGTGAAGCCCAGAACCACATCCATGAAGGTCGCTGATTCCTAAAACATTGTGGACATTCTGGTTCAGACAGGGACATCTCTACCAGAGTCCAGGGGCAGAAAGTTGACATGATAGAGTTGGGGAAATGAGGCTGTAGGTATATAAAGCTGAAGTCCTCTTTGGGGTTCTAGCCAAACGCTTCCCTGTGCTGATCTGGCATGTGTTATTCTTGCATAACCGCAAACGTATATACAGTCTGTACACAGCCTTAATACATACTAGCTTCATTATTAAGGAATATCACATGATGTGCAATAATATGGTAAATCTCATTTACAGACTGGCGCGTTTAATACAGTTTATTGGTTGTCAACTTAAGAATACATAACTAGATTCTCCTCACCAATTTAAAGTGAATCACAGACTCATCACACAGCAGGCAATATCAATTGCCTGTGACATATAACTGTGATTATGTGTAAACATTTCCCCTATAGGAACCTTACCTTTCTCCTTTGTGAAATGGTTTAACAACCTCTTACAAATGTTGACCAACCCAATGAGCTAATTTGCAAAGCACTTCTTTTGCATCAAACACTCAATACATATAAGTAATAAGTATGTTATTTGAATGAAGCCATGCTGACCATTCTGCAGAATGGAACAGACTTAGAGAACCCGGATCGGCAGGTACAGCCTCTGTCTCTTATCTGTACACATTCCCTGTGTTCACTACAAGGTAGAAGGACAGATGGTCCAGAAACACAACCCAAGGTTCCCTGATACTTCTATACAGAAGGATGGCCCTAGCCTGCCCCACCTGCAGTGAGGCTTCCATTGTCAATTTTCTCTGGGACCTCCAAGCATCCGCTATCATTTAGTTTAGTCCTACGCATCTGATAACAGGTAACAGCAGCTTCTCAATTGTATATGGTCACTCCAGGAGACCCCAAATGGCCACAGAACCCTCCACCCCATCCCCCACCCTGCCCCTCATCCCCTGCCTGCTGAGCTGTGCTCACCCCACCCCAGCTCTGACCCCCCCAAAGTGAGTCCGACCCACCTGAAGAGTCCACAGCCGCCCCATAGAGACAGCAGGCGAGCCTGAGACCAAGTCTGAGAAGTCTGAGCGTGACAGTGGTGCCTGCCATAAGACTTGGATGCCTGTGGCGTCAGGAACGCCCCCTTCACGCCTCACCCAGGCTGAAGGCCCCACCCCAAAGATTCAGGGCAAGCGCAAATTGCAGCAAAAGGCCCACTGCTCCATGGCCTGAGGGCTGAAAGGAGTCGCAGTCACTGCTGCTTACAGCTCTTAGGAAAGCACTGATGTATCCACCCTTTCCTCCATCATGCCCGTCGCCACGCATATCACGCTCTGCGCTCCTTCAAGCCCCTCCCCTCACGCCCCTTCCCACGCCCCTCCCCACGCCCCTCCCCACGCCGCTCCCCACGCCCCTCCCCACACCCCTCCCCACGCCCACCACGCTCTGCGCTCCTTCACGGCCCTCCCCTTCCTCCTTCACGACCCTCCCCTTCCTCCCGGCATCCTCCACACTCTGACCCTGCAGCCATGCTGCCGGGCTAAAGCGGGTTTAATTAATGGCGCCTGAGGCCGGCTCCTGAGGGCTCCTGAGGCAGCTTGAAACCCAGCAAAAGCTCCCTGGCTGATAAAAGCTCAGTGGCTAAAATGGAAATACTGGGACCCGGGTAGGTGGAACTTGCATTTTCAAAGCCACCTTTCCCTCCATCCCCTCCATCTGGTCGGGCTGCTGGAACCCTCACAGTGGAGAACTCCTGTCTGAGGGGTCTACACTTTGGTCATGCCTCATAGAAGAACAGCCCCAGCCATAGTATTAAAAGGAGGAAACATCACAGTGGACAGCTCTAATTCCTGCACTATAGACAGGAAACGCAGAAGCCCAGTAAGTGACCCCCTAAGCCCCTTCTCTGAGGCCCCACTCAGTGGGTCCACAGGACCTCCTTACCCACCATGGGCCTCTTGGCCTAGTTAACACAGGCAACAGGACCAGAAGTTCCCAGTGTTTTTTCCCAAAATGTTAGTGTGGTTTTATCTAGGTCACTGTATTTTGGGGTCTCTTTGTTAGAACAGCTTAACCTACACCTTAGCTAATATACCCTTCCCCAGGTCATCTGACTGATAAATCAGATGGAAATCTTCATTGTTACACAACATTGACCGTGTTCCAGATGCTTGTCACATTCAATGTCACTGTTAGGTAGTACTTATTAGAAGTTTTTGGGTGAAAAGTAAAATTCACAGAGCCGAGCGTATGAAGAGTGTGCTGTTAAATGATTCCTCCAGAATCTCCAGATGTTCTTTTTGGATTAAGACAGGCCATCAGAGAATTGCACACCTGGGCTGTCTTGATCTGATTCCTTGGAGAATTGCTCTGTGGATCTGAGCCTTGGCCCCGCGCCATCGGCCCACACTGAGGAGTGCCGCAAACAACCCTGTGAGCCCCACTGCTTCCTTGCCTGGAGGATGTGATTGAGGATGTGGTTTTCTGCCCTTTGTGTGGACCCAAGAAAGAAGTTTCTTTCAGACCTTGTACCAGGAATAATCGTGCTTCTCCTGAGCAACTGGCTTGTTTTGTTTTTGTGAACACTCTAAATTGTGTAACTCTCTGTGTCTTTCAAAGCCATCTAAAATCCTTCGGGAACAAGACAGGGTATAAAATAAAGCTATTCAGAGTTTAGACCAAGCTCCCTATTTAATGCATTATATTCCTTTTGGAAAAGTCGCTTCATTTGGCTGACTTTCTTTGCTCGTAAGTTAGAGATAATGAGTTCTTCCTGTGAACAGAGTGTAAATTAGTGTTTTTAAAGCGCTCAGAGTTCCCTCAATGCAAGTTATGATGGAAACTAACACTAATATTTAATTTATTTAAATCTCTGCTATTTTGTAATTCCCTCTCTTTTTATGTCATTCCTGAACTTTGCTTGCTCATTCACTTGGCACGTTTGAGGATGTAACAGTGCACCAAACACCCTGGAAGGATACAGATTAAAAAGTCTGGATTGTGCTTTCCAGTAGCATGAAGAGTTGACGGTGTGTTTTCCACTAAATTAGAGATTTAAATAACAAGAAAACAATAAATGAATAAGTCAATAAGTATCTTAATTATAAAATTCTGTGGTTGCAGTGAAGAAAAGAAATAGGGAACAGTGGGAAAGGATGACAGTTCTAGAGGTGGAGATGGAAGGTGCCTGTAAGAAGGCAACTTTCAAGCAAAGCCCTGGAGAATAAAAAGGAACAACTGTGCTAAGGGCTCAGGAAATAAGTCTTAAGGCATGAGACGGTTTGGCAGGGTGATGGATCTGAAAACAGACAGTGGCATGACAGTAAGCAAGGACAAAGGAGGAGTTTGGAGAGAAGGTCAGGGACCAGGCCATTTAGGGCCTTAAAGGTCAGAGCATGGGACCTGTATCTTCTCTTACCTTCCATAGGATGCCTCTTGAAGCACTTTATGGGCCAGAGTGATGTGGTATGAGTGAGGTTTTAAGGAGATAATTTTGTTTGTATCTCTAGTGTGAGATAATCTCACGTAATAAGGGAAATGTTGAGGCAAGGTAAGCACTGAGGGTAGGATAGGGGAACACAGAGGAGGTGTCCTCTGGGAGTTCTCAATTCGGTTGTTGAGCAAGACTTCCTGAAGTATATGGTGGCTGAGCTGAGATGTGGAGAAATGAGTAAGAGTTCGCCAAGGGAAGGGAAGTAAGGGTGAACTAGACAGTGAACTTCATGACTGAATGTACAGTGATATGTGACAGCACGGTAAGGATGCTGCTGTATTGAAGCATCAAGTAAAACAGAGTATGAGGGGAGATGAAGCTGGAGAGGAGGCTAAAGATTGGACCATGGAGAAGCTTGAGTGTCTAATACTTTCTTCCCCATTCCATGGCTGGCAGGTGGGAGGGAGCTGGGTCCCATCTCCTAACATTTTTATGAGAATTATTTGCGAAAATAATTGCTGCAACCTCTTAAATAAAAGCTTACTTCCCCCCATACTTTCTTTGAAATAAGACCCCTTGGAGTACAGGTGGCCATGAGCAACTCTTCTGCAACCTGAGATGGAGCAGTTGGGAGAAGGTTACTCATCTTCACCTTTGCCTGTAACTTGTCACCTCCTATCACCACCTCCTCCTTTCCCTGGCTCTTGTCATCTCCAGACCTCTGCAGGGGGAGTTGCTGGTGGGTGCCCATCCCACTTCCTAATGAATGTAGGTGTGCTTAGTAAAATGCTGACAGATATGACGTGTTATGATAAGTGCTAATGGCACTAGATTTAGAGTCAGGGGCTGGTCCTAGGCCTTCTGCTTAGTAGGTGAGTGACCTGAGCAGGTCACTTGATTCCTGGGAGCTATTTCCTCACATATATATAAAGGGGGATGTATCTACCTCCCTGAGTTGTTGTGAGGATTAAATGAAAAATTGAATATATGCAAAGTGCTTACACAGTGCCTGCTTAGTAAACTATAGGTGTTATTGTTGTCCATAGTAGGGAAATACTAATCAAAAGGGAAAGCAGACTCAAAGTTCTTCTCTGAACACTGATCATGGAAGACTAGGAAATGGAGAAGCTACTGAACAAAAATAAGGTAATTGACCTTGGCTAAATCACTTAACTCGTTTCCTCATCCAAACTGTGGGGGTTACAATTTCGATTTTGTGTAATGTATTGGATATTTATAAGGAATAGATGTTATTATAGATGCAAAAATTTTTTGAAAACTGAGTATTTTCTTGTTTTGCTTAAAGAAAATCTGGATCCTCCAAGAGATGACAAGGATTTTGGCAGGGAAATATTTCAGAGAGAAATTGTGGTAGAAGTTAGAGAAGCTGGCAGGGCTCTCACACTGTGATAGAGGTCTGACTTGAGGAAAGGGGGGACAACCTTGAACCAAAGTCAACCAATAGAGGAACCCTGCAGCTCACATCTTTCAGGAAGAGGGCAGCCAAGCTATCCCTGCTGAGCTCAGTAATGGGCTGGGAAGAGCTTGTGGGAGGCGTGGCCTCAGCACAAAGAAGTGATGGATTTCAGAGCAGCAGCTGGGGCCATTGGTCAGTTCTGCTCCCTGTAGCTGGTATGTTCTTGTGGCCACCACATTTACTATGATGAAGAATCTATTTTCTTACCAGGAGAAAATATTGTTTTGCAACTAAGGCTTTTTATTCTGATCCCCCTACATATGTAAGAGAGCTCATCCCGGCAAGTCCACTGCAGCCATTCTTCCAGTGAAGGTCAACAAATAGTGTGCAGTGCTCTGATAATGAGCTAAAGGAACTTGTGGGCATGGGCACTGCTTTTATCTTAAGCGCGTTCTTGAAAGAGCTAACAGGGAAGGTCTTCGTGTTATCTCTTAGATCTGGTACTTTTTCTTTCTTGATACAAAATAGCATTTATTAATAATTTCCTCTGTATCCACTGACTTTTCTATCCCATGAGCCACCCTATGCCTTTCGATTGGAGCATTTAGTCCATTGACATTTAAAGTAGCTATTGATAAGAAGGTACTTATTGCCATTTCGTTGCTTTTTTTCTGGGTATTTTAGTAATTCTTCTCAGTTCCTTTCTTCTCTTGCTCTCTTCCCTTATAGTTTGATGGCTTTCTTTAGCATTATGTTTGGGTTCCTTTCTATTAATTATTCTTGTATTATAGGTCTCTGGTTTGTCATCATCACGAGGTTCATATATTATAGCCTACATGTATCATGATCAATATTGAGTTGCTGTTCTCTAATTTGACCTCTTGCTGAAAGCTCTACTCTTTTGTGTGTGTGTGTGAGGAAGATTAGCCCTGAGCTAACATCTGCTGTCAATCCTCCTCACTTTTTCTGAGGAAGACTGGCCCTGAGCTAACATCCATGCCCATCTTCCTCTACTTTGTATGTGAGACGCCTGCCACAACATGGCTTGACAAGTGGTGCATGGGTCCACACCTGGGATCTGAACTGGTAAACCCCGGGCCACTGAAGCAGAACATGTGAACTTACCCACTGCACCACTGGGCTGGCCCTAAAAGCTCTACTCTTTTACTCTCCTCATCCCATATTTTCTGTTTTTGATATCATATCTAACCACTTTTTTTGTGCATGTGTATCCATTACCCTCTTATCATGGAAAGAGGTAATTTTAATACCTTTGTCTTTTGACCTTCATATCAGCTGCTACATTTATTTTACATTTGCCTTTACCACTGATTTTATTGCTTTTTTAAAAATTGATTTTCTTGTTCCTATTTGTGGTCTTATCTTTTCCACTTAAGCAAGTCCCTTTAGCATTTCTTGTAAAGCTAGTTTCTTGCTGATAAACTCCTTTAGCTTTTGCTTGTCTGGGAAAATATCTCTCCTTCCATTCTGAGTGATAAGCTTGCTGGGTAGAGTATTCTTGGCTGTAGGTTTTTTTCCTTTCAGCACTTTAAATATATTGTTCCGCTCCCTTCTAGCCTGAAAAGTTTCTGCTGAGAAGTCAGCAGATAGCATTATGGGGTTTCCTCTGTATGTAACTTGTTGCCCTTCTCTTGTGGCTTTTAGGATTCTCTCTCATCTTTAATTCTTGACCTTTCAATTATAATGTGTCTTGATGTGGGCCTCCTTGGGTTTCTCTTATTTGGTGCTCTCTGTGCTTCCTGTACTTGGATGTCTGTTTCCTTCCTTAGGTTAGGAAAGTTTTCGGCTATGATTTCTTCAAATAGATTTTCTGCCCCTTTGTCTCTCTTCTCTTCCTGGGACACCTATAACACAGATATTAGTATGCTAGATGTTGTCCCAGAGGTCCCTTAGACTGCCCTCACTCTTTTAAATTTTTTTTTCTTTTATCTGTTCAGCTTGTGTGATTTCCTCTAGTCTTTCATCCATCTTGCTGATCCATTCTTCTGTATCTACTCTGCTATTGAGTCCCTCTAGTGAAGGTTTCATTTGTGGTATTGCATTCTTCATTTCTGATTGATCCTTTTTTATATTTTCCAATTCTTTGTTGATGTTCTCACTGAGTTCTTCTCCCAAGATCAACGAGCACCCTTATGACTCTTTGTTTGAACTCTTTGTCAGGTAGATAGTTTATTTCTGTTTCATTTAGTTCTTTTTCTGGGGTTTTATCCCGTTTCGTTACTTGGAATGTATTCCTTTATCTCCTCATTTTGCCTCTTTCTCTGTGCTTATATCTATGTATCATGTATGCCAGCTACATCTCCTGATCTTGGAGAGGTGGGCTTATGTAAGAGATGCCTTATGAGGTCCAGCAGTTTGCTTCCCTCTCATCACCAGTTCCAAATGTTCCAGGAGTGTCCCCTCTGTGTGCTATATGTGCCCTTCTGTTCGTGTTGCTCTTGCTGCAGGTGCCTGGGGAGGCTAGGCTTAAGGCTGCTCCCAGCTGGCCGTGAAGCATCTCTGCTAGAAGGTGGTCTTTTTCTCTCCAGAAAGGAACTTCTGCCTCTTCCACCTCAGTCAGCCCTGTCCCTTTTTGTGGGGGTTCTTTTTATCCAGTTTCCAGTTCTCTCTTAGGGGTAATTTTTCCAAGAGTAGTTGTAGATTTGTTGTGTCCACGGGAGGAGGTGAGTTCAGAGTCTGCCTATGCCACCATCTTGACCTAAAGTGGTAACTTTGAGTAAAGTTGGGCTGGGAAGTCCTTTCAGGCTGCATCTCAGAGTGCTGTAGTCCTCTATCTGGGATGATTCCTTGCCAACAAACATGCCCTAATGTGTGTTAAACAGGCAGACCTCCTTTGACCCAAGATTCCTCTCCATTTCCCATTCTGTTTCTCTGCTCCATTCAAGCTGCCTCTCCTCAGGTTCTCTCCTGAACCAATTCAGGAGCTTTCTCCACACCACTTCACTGAAATGGCTTTTTCCAGGTCACCAATGATTTCCATTTTGCTAAATTCAAGCTAAAGTTTTTGCTTTCATCTCACTCAAGCTTTCAGCTGCATTTGACACAGATTATACAATTGAGCACTCCTTCCTTCTTGAAACACTTTCCTCTGGATTTCCAGACACCCCTTCTCTCCTGAATTCCCTCCCCCTATCTCTCCCTCCTCCCGCTCCTGCTCCTCCACCACATCTCTAGTAATACTCCCTTCTCGTTCTTGTGTGCTCTCTCTTCTCAGAGGAGTAAATATTTTTCCTATTACCTTAGTGGCTACCCTACTTTATCAAGGTCTAACATTAATTAGTATTTATACCTTCTACCCAGAGAGTGCAAGAATCCCATTTACCTCTTTCTGACTTCTAGATTATTATTGTTGTGTGCTTAAATTATCATATAACTATAAAACTATAAATGTAATATATGAAAATATATATTTGAAAACTATCACATATTATCATTGTTTTATAGATTATTTATTTGGAGCTACCCACATATTTATTAATTTTGTTGTTCCTAAGTTGTTCCTACTTCTCAATCCTGAGATTTTCTCCCTTTCTCTCAAAAAATATCCTTCACTATTATCCTTTAACTTGATATATTAGGGGAGCAAGAAATTTTCCTCTTCCTTCTTGGTTCTTCTTTGCTGGTCTAAGAATTAAATTGACATGAGAAAGAATAACAGGAGAAAATCAAAGAAAGTTAAGAACATGTATACATGGGAGAAGCCCCGGAAAACTGAGTAATTCCCCAAAATGGCTGGAGCCACCACCTTAAATACCTTAAATACCTTAAATACTACAGCTAAAGACAAATGAGGGTTTTGTGGGTAGTGCTTTGAGACTTCAAAGGGGAGGGAGGCAATTCAATAAGAGAAGGAAAAGCAAATGTTTGGTCAACAAATGTTTGCCATGTTTGGCGGAGACAGTGGGACATGAGGAGGGTTTTGATCAAATGGGCCTTGCTAGGCTCCTCTCTGTCTACCACACCTAATACATATTACTCTATAGTTATCTATGGTGAGAGCTCCTTCCTGGAACAGGCCTTCTATCTTAAATTCCTTTAGGAAGTTAGGGGGAAAGTCAAAGGATCTTCTTGGCCTTTAGTTCTTAAAAATAATCAAGCCAAAAATACACATTTTGGGTTAGCAACTTCTGCTCTCCCACAATACGTTAATGATAAATTTCAGTTTTTGTTTTTCTAGAAACGTTTTTGTTTTCTAGTTTTTTCAAAAGATATTATCGTTTTGTTTACAGTTCTTGGGTTTGTCATTGTATTGTTTCAGCACATTAAAGCTATTTTTTTCCCACTGTGATCCGGCTCCCATTTTTGCTGTTGAAAAATGAGATATCAGTTGAATTTGTTCTTTCTCTCTTTCCTTATTTCCTCCTCTCCTTGTTTTTGCCCCCTCCTGACTGCTTTCAGGTTTTCTCTTTGTCTTTTCATTCCTCTCTCTTTTGTGATTTTATTATAATCACTGTAGATGTGGAATTTGTTTTTTATTGTGCTTCTGATCCACTGAGCTTCTGTCTCTATGGAGTAGTCATTCATCAGCTTAAAAATGCTTAGTCATTTTCAGTTCAATCTTGCTGCTGCCCATTTGTTCCTTTAACCTGTGGTAATAGCTGAATGCATTTTAGAATTATTTCTATTTCATTCTCATGGACTCTCTCTCTCTTCTTCAAAATTTTGCCTCTTTAGACTTTATTCTGGATTTCTTTCCAACAATCTATCCTGCTTCTTAATTTTTCCTTAGCTGTCTCTAAGATGTGCACTTTCAAACACATCAATTGACTTCTTAATATTATTTTACTTGTCAGTTTTAGAATTTTTATTTTCATTTCTCCAAATTTACTTTGTCTTTTTTAAAGATATGTTCCACTTCTCCACCAGAATTTATTTTAAAGATTTTATTTTTTTCCTTTTTCTCCCCAAAGCCCCCCGGTACATAGTTGTATGTTCTTCAGTGTAGGTCCTTCCAGTTGTGGCATGTGGAATGCTGCCTCAGTGTGGTTTGATGAGCAGTGCCATGTCCGCACCCAGGATTACAAACCAGCGAAACACTGGGCTGCCTGCAGTGGAGCGCATGAACTTAACCACTCTGCCATGGGGCCAGCCCTTCCACCAGAGCATTTAAACTTGTCTTTTATCCTCCTGAATCTTGTAACACAATTATATAAAGCTAGTGTCAGGAGATCAGCTGGGCTGAGAGAGAGACAGCTGAACTGCCAGGTGTCAGAGTGACTGGTTAAAACAACAAACTCAAAATGAAGGAGTTAAGCGTTTAACCACTTACTGTGATGGTATAAGCAAGAAACTAGAACTGGAATTTTAGTCTCCTCCTATTTAATTTTCTCCCACGGAATGGCTCACTGGTTGAGGGTCATGTGGATCAGCACAGATATGTGGGTCATCTCACTGTTTGGAGAGCCCCAGACAAAAGGGTTCAATTTTTTTTTCTCTGGATGCTGGGGGCTAGGAGGGATGAGATAGGAGTGAAGAAGTGTGGGGTACTGAGTCAGAGAGGGAAAAAGTGTCTTCAAGTCTTTCCCTCTTCCCCTCATAGGAAATGTGTAGCAGAGGTGCCTGAGGAAGAACTCTGTTGGTGGCCTCAGAGAAAGAGACCTTGGAATGGAGGTGCCAGGGCTAGGAATACAAATATGAGAAGTGCTGAGCATTCATGAAGCACCGTGTTGAGTGCTCTCCAAGCACTTTGCTGAGTGCTGCACAGGCAGGTAGTCTGCTGAGTGTTGACCAGGTACTGTCCTGAGTGCTCACCTGACAGGCAATATGATGAGTCCTCACCAGATAGGAACTGTGCTGACTGCTCACCAGCCTCTCTGCTGAATGCTCACAATGTAGGCACTATGCTGAGTACTCACCTGGCTGTCACTGTGCTGAATGCTCACCAGGCAGACACTGTGATTATCACTCACCTGGCATGAGCTTTGTGAATGTTCACCAGGCACTGTGCTGAGAGCTCACCATGCAGGCATTATGCTGAGTGCTCACCAGGAAGGCACTAGGCTGAGTGAGCACCATACACAGTGTTGAGTTCTCACAGGTGTCAACGAAAATAATCCATAACCAATCTATAAATGAAAATTTGGGTGAGTTCATTCTGAGCTAAAATGTGAGGACCATGGCCCAGGGCCTTTCTTCCCAAAGGAAGAAAGGGCACCAAAGAAGTGGGGTGCACAGAGTGGTTATATACCCCCAAACAGGATGTTTCACATAGAATTGAAATGTCCTTTTACAATAGTCGTGAGACAGCTCTGTCGGCATGGTGATGGATGGAAACAGCAGGTAGGTCTGCTGTCTCGGTGAACACAGCAGGGTAGCAGGCCTGCTGTCTTGAGCTGGGTGGTCACAGGTGAGCTGGGTGGTCAAAGGTGAGCACAGCAATCAGTTCCTAGCCTAAGGAAAGATGCTTATCCTTAAGGAAATGCCAATGTGGGGGGAAGTTGCACCTTTATCTTAAGGCCATTTGTTCTTGCCATAGTAAATGTTTTAAAGCAGATATACAATGCATGCTCAACAGCCACAGTCAGGCCCTTTTGGAAAAAAACAAAGTCAGGCCAAATTAGGTTTACACCAAATGGCTTCCTCATACACTCCAATATATCCTATTGCTTGCCATTTCTATTTGTCACAGGAAGACACAGTGCTGAGTGCTCAACATGCAGGCGTTATGCTGAGTGCTCACCAACCACTGTGCTGAATGCGCAAACGGACAGCACTCTGCTGAGTGCTAAACAGGCAGAGATTGTGTTATGTTCCCAAGGCATTGTGCTTAGGCATTGAGCCTTATGGGCTCTTGACTGCTCATCCTCCTTGCCCATGTCATCTCCATAACTGTACACAAATATCCATCACAACCCTGCCCTCAGCTCCTTGGGGATGAAACCAGGGCTCCAGCTTTGAGGAGGCAGAACTGAATTTAGACCTCCTTTTTTCTACCAGTTCTGTGTCCTGGAAAAGCCATTGTGCCTCTCAGGGCTTCCCCACTCTCTCAACCTGCACAATGGTGATGATGCTCAAAACTACTACCTAGGCACATGGTTAGGTGTATATGAGATCACATCTACAACACCTGTGGGCTAGCATCACATGTGTCTGATGCACAAACTTACAGATGAAATAATTACAAGAAAGCATGGGATATACCACAGACTATCTCTCAAAGCTGGCCTGGGTTTCAGCTGTGTGATCTTGGGAAATTCACTGCCTCTCCAGGCCTCATATTCAGTCCTGCATCTTTAAAGTGTTGAAATTAGATGAAATTCAGATATTCATCTAATATCATCCACTGGCATTAAACCTTCCAGAGTCCCCTGTTTTATGGACCCAAGTGACTCATGTTGGCCTATGTGTTGGGCAGCCTCCACAATGGCTCCCAATGCTCCCTGCCTCCTGGTGTGCATATCCTCGTGTAACGATGATGTGGTTAGTTACTGGCTTCTGAACAACTTAATACAGCCAAGGTGATGGGATCATGTCCAAGTTTTTGTTTTCTTCAGATTGGCACCTGAGCTAACATCTGTTGCCAATCTTTTTTTTTTTTTTTTTTGCTTATTCTCCAAAAGTCTACTGGTACATAGTTGTATATTGTAGTTGTAGGGCATTCTGGTTGTGCTACGTGGGGTGCTGCCTCAGCATGGCTTTTTTATTATTATTATTATTTTTATTGAGTTATTGATAGGTTACAATCTTGCGAAATTTCAATTGTACATTAATGTTTGTCAGTCATGTTGTAGGTGCACCACTTCACCCTTTGTGCCCACCCCCAACCCCACCTTTCCCCTGGTATCCACTAAACTGTTCTTGGGCCATAGTTTTAAATTCCTCATATGAGTGGAGTCATACACAGATTATCTTTCTCTCGCTGGCTTATTTCACTTAACATAATTCTCTCAAGGTCCATCCATGTTATTGCAAATGGAATGATTTTGTTCTGTTTTTCAGCTGAGTAGTATTCCATTGTATATATGTACCACATCTTCTTTATCCATTCGTCTGTTGATGGGCACTTAGGTTGCTTCCACATCTTGGCTATTGTAAACAGTGCTGCAATAAACATTGGGGTGCACAGGACTTTTGGGATTGCTGACTTCAGGCTCTTTGGATAAATACCCAGTAGTGGGATGGCTGGATCGTATGGTAGTTCTATTTTTAGTTTTTTGAGGAATCTCCATACTGTTTTCCATAGTGGCTGCACCAGTTTGCATTCCACCAGCAGTGTATGAGGGTTCCCTTTCCTCCGCAACCTCTCCAACATTTGTTGCTACTAGTTTTAGATATTTTTGTCATTCTAACGGGTGTAAGGTGATATCTTAGTGTAGTTTTGATTTGCATTTCCCTGATGATCAGCGATGATGAGCATATTTTCATGTGCCTATTGGCCATCCGTATATCTTCTTTGGAGAAATGTCTGTTCATGCCTCCAGCCCATTTTTTGATTGGGTTGTTTGATGTTTTGTGGTTGAGTTATGAGAGTTCTTTATATATTAAGAATATTAAGCCTTTGTCAGATATATGACTTGCAAATTTTTTTTTCCCAGTTAGTGGGTTGTTTTTTATTTCAATCCTGTTTTCATTTGCCTTGAAGAAGCTCTTTAATCTGATGAGGTCCCATTTGTATATGCTTTCTATTGTTTCCCTTCTCTGAGAAGGCATGGTGTCCGAAAAGATCCTTTTAATACTGATGTCAAAGAGTGTACTGCCTACGTTTTCTTCCAGAAGCCTTATGGTTTCAGGTCTCACCTTTAGGTCTTTGATCCATTTTGAGTTTATTTTGGTGAATGGTGAAAAAGAATGGTCAATTTTCATTCTTTTACATGTGGCTTTCCAGTTTTCCCAGCACCATTTGTTGAAAAGACTTTCTTTTCTCCATTGTATGCCCTCAGCTCCTTTGTCAAAGATAAGCTGCCCATAGATGTGTGGTTTTACTTCTGTGCTTTCAATTCTGTTCCATTGATCTGTGCACCTGTTTTTGTACCAGTACCATGCTGTTTTGATTACTGTAGCCTTGTAGTATGTTTTGAAGTCAGGGATTGTGTTGCCTCCCGTTTTGTTCTTTTTTCTCAGGATTGCTTTAGAAATTCGGGGTCTTTTGTTGCCCCATATGAATTTTAGAATTCTTTGTTCTAATTCTGTAAAGAATGTCATTGGGATTCTGATTGGGATGGCGTTGAATCCGTAGATTGCTTTAGGTAGAATGGACATTTTAACTATGTTTATTCTTCCAATCCATGTACATGGAATGTCTTTCCATCTCCTTATGTCGTCATCCAATTCTCTCAGAAAGGCCTTGTAATTTTCATTATATAGGTCCTTCACTTCCTTAGTTAAATTTACCCCAAGGTATTTTATTCTTTTTGTTGCGATTGTGAATGGTATTGTATTCTTGAGTTCTTTTTCTGTTGGTTCATTACTGGAGTATAGAAATGCTACTGATTTATGCAAATTTATTTTATACCCTGCAACTTTGCTGTAGTTGTTGATTACTTCTAACAGTTTTCCAATGGATTCTTTGGGGTTTTCTATATATAAGATCATGTCGTCTGCAAACAGCGAGAGTTTCACTTCTTCCCTCCCTATTTGGATTCCTTTTATTCCTTTTTCTTGCCTGATTGCTCTGGCCAGGACCTCCAGTACTATGTTAAATAAGAGTGGTGATAGAGGGCATCCTTGTCTCGTTCCTGTTTTCAGGGGGATGGGGTTCAGTTTTTGCCCATTGGGTATGAAGTTGGCTATGGGTTTGTCGTATATGGCCTTTATTATGTTGAGGTAGTTTCCTTCTATGCCCATTATGTTCAGAGTTTTTATCATAAATGACTGTTGGATCTTGTCAAATGCCGTCTCTGCATCTATTGAGATGATCATATGGTTTTTATTCCTCAGTTTGTTGATGTGGTGTATCACGTTGATTGATTTGCGGATGTTGAACCATCCCTGTGTCCCTGGTATGAATCCCACCTGATCCTGATGTATGATTCTTTTGATGAATTGCTGAATTCTGGTTGCCAAAATTTTGTTTAGAATTTTTGCATCTATGTTCATCAGTGATATTGGCCTGTAGTTCTTTTTTCGTGGTGTCCTTGTCAGGTTTTGGTATCAGCGTGATGTTGGCCTCATAGAATGTGTTAGGAAGTGTTCCATCCTCTCTAAGTTTTTGGAATAGCTTGAAAAGGATGGGTATTAAATCCTCTCTGAAAGTTTGGTAGAATTCCCCAGGAAAGCCATCTGGTCCTGGGGTTTTATTCATTGGGATGCTTTTGATTGCTGTTTCAATCTCTTTCCTTGTGATTGGTCTGTTCAAATTGTCTGCCTCTTCTTGAGTGAGCTTTGGGAGATTGTAGGAGTCCAGGAATTTATCCATTTCCTCTAGGTTATCCATTCTGTTGGCATATAGTTTTTTGTAGTATTCTCTTATAATCTGTTGTATTTCTGCAGAGTCTGTTGTTATTTCTCCTCGCTCATTTCTGATTTTGTTTATTTGAGCTTTCTCCCTTTTTTTCTTTGTAAGTCTGGCTAGTGGTTTGTCAATTTTATTTATCTTCTCAAAAAACCAGCTCTTTGTCTCATTGATCCTTTCTACTGCCTTTTTCGTCTCAATAGTATTTATTTCTGCTCTGATTTTTATTATTTCTCTCCTTCTGCTGACTTTGGGCTTCATTTGTTCTTTTTTCTCTAGTTCAGTTAGGTGTGCTTTAAGGTTGCTTATTTGGGATTTTTCTTGTTTGTTAAGATGTGCCTGTATTGTGATGAATTTTCCTCTTAATACAGCTTTTGCTGTATCCCATATGAGTTGGTATGGCATGCTATCATTTTCATTTGTTTCCAGGTATTTTTTTTATTTCTTCTTTAATTTCTTCAATGATCCATTGCTTGTTCAGTAGTGTGTTGTTTAGTCTCCACATCTTTGTGCCTCTCTCAACTTTTTTCTTGTAATTAATTCCTAGCCTTATAGCACTATGATCTGAGAAGATGCTTGTTATTATTTCAATTTTTTTAAATTTGTAGAGGCTTGCCTTGTTTCCCAACATATGGTCTATCCTAGAGAATGTTCCATGTGCACTTGAGAAGAATGTGTATTCAGCTCCTTCAGGGTGGAGTGATCTATATATGTGTATTAAGTCCAATTGTTTTAGTTTTTCATTCAGCTCCACTATTTCCTTGTTGATTTTCTGTCTGGATGATCTGTCCATTGATGTGAGTGGGGTGTTGAGGTCCCCTACTATTATTGTGTTGTTTTTAACATCTTCCTTTAGGTCTGTTAATAGTTGTTTTATGAATCTTGGTGTTCCTGTGTTGGGTGCATAGATATTTATAAGCATTATTTCTTCTTGATGAAGTGTCCCTTTGATCATTATATATTGTCCCTCTGTGTCTCTCTTTACCTGTCTTATTTTGAAATCCACTTGGTCTGATATGAGAATTGCAACACCTGCCTTTTTTTCCTTGCTATTTGCTTGAAGTATTGTCCTCCACCCCTTCACCCTGAGTCTGTGTTTGTCCTTGGGGCTGAGGTGTGTTTCCTGGAGGCAACAAATTGTTGGATCTTGTTCTTTAATCCATTTTGCCACTCTGTGTCTTTTTATTGGAGAGTTCAATCCATTCACATTGAGAGTGATTATTGATGCATGTGGACTTAATGCTGTCAATCTGTCGCTCATTATCTTGTTTTCCTGTGTTTCTTTTCCTGTGTGCTTTAGACTATCCATTTAATACTGCGATTTCTTATGCTGGGTTTCTTAGATTTTTCCTTATCTATGATTGGTGGCTCTGTTCTGTACTTTATTTCAGTGTCTACCTTGAAGTTTGTATTTAGAATCTCGTGTATAATATAGTCTATTCTCTGGTGGTCTCTTACTTACTTGACCAATACTGATTTAGACCCTTTGCTCTTCCCCTCCTAAATAATTATTTTCATTTTTTATTCCAACTCGTCTTATTAATTTGTAGTTAGAGTGCTAAGATTGTCCTTGTTTTGGTAGTTTCCTTATTTTTACCCTAATGCTATAGTTGAATATTTGCTATCCTGTTCTGGTTCTCTCCATCGGTCTCCCTAGTCTGTGGCTTATGTCCCCTTTCTCCCTTTTTTCTTTTTTCAAGTATGAGAGCCTTCTTGAGGATTTCTTGGAATGGAGGGCTTTTAGCTACAAATTCCCTTAACTTTTGTTTGTCTGGAAGAGATTTAATTTCTCCCTCATATCTGAAGGAAATTCTTGCTGGGTAGAGTATTCTTGGCTGAAGGTTTTTATCCTTTAAAG
Organism: Equus caballus; assembly: GCF_041296265.1. NCBI lineage: Eukaryota > Metazoa > Chordata > Mammalia > Perissodactyla > Equidae > Equus > Equus caballus. Next base: position 68,290,632 of record NC_091684.1, read on the forward strand.
CTTTGAATATATCACTCCATTCTCTCCTAGCTTGTAGGGTTTCTGTAGAGAAATCCGCTGACAGTCTGATAGGGGCTCCTTTATAGGTTATTCTCTTTTTTTCCCTTACTTCCCTGAGAATTCTTTCCTTATCATTCCTATTTGCCAACTTTACTATTATGCGCCTTGCGGTGGGTCTTTTTACATTGACAAATCTAGGAGATCTAAAACCCTCCTCTACACACATTTCTCCGTTGATCCCTAGATTTGGGAAGTTCTCTTCAATAATTTCGTTAAGCACACTTTCTGCTCCATTTTCCTTTTCCATATTCTCGGGAATTCCTATGATCCTTATATTCTTACTCCTCATTGAATCCATTATCTCTCGGGGATTTTCCTCATTTTTTTAAATTCTTAGTTCTCTTTCTTCCTCTGTCTGGCGCCATTCAGCCTGTCTGTCCTCGATTATGCTGATTTGCTCCTCTATATTGTCTACACGGGCATTCAGGGAATCCGTATTCTGTTTTATCTGGTCCATTGTGTTTTTCATCTCAGGTAATTCTGTTTGATTCTTCTTTATGATTTCAATCTCTTTTGTGAAGTAACTCCAGAACTCGGCTTGTTTCTCTATCTTTCTCTCTACCTCATTGAGTTTTTTGATTATAGCTGCTCTGAATTCATTATCACTTAGTTTACCTAATTCCAAGTCCTCAGGACTTAATTCTGTGTTTTTATTGTTTTCCTTCTGGTCTGGGGCTTTTATAAATTGCTGGATGGTAGAGGAGCGGTTTTTTCTCATGGTGGTAGAATTCAGTTGCAGTTACAGCCTGTCGCCACTAGATGGGGGTCGAGAGCGGCATGTTAGCTCTCTGCCTTGGGGCAAGATGGCTGCGCCCACTGGCTTTGCTGTGGGGGAGGGGCTGTTACTCACACACGCCGGTCTGGCTTCAGATCAGTTCTGTTCTCTGGTCTCCCAAGGCCCTTGATTTATAGGGTCCCCGTGGACGGAAGCTTTCCCCCCCTTCAGTGGGTCTCAACTGAAGCAGCGGCAGGAGTCCTGGATGATCCCCCGGTCGTGCGGCCCCTCCCCCGCTCCTTCCCGACCCACGCCGCTGACTCTAGGGGAGGGAGCGATGTTCCCTCCTACCGTTCCGGCACCTCCGAAGGTGTAAAGCTAGGTTTATGATCTCCTCCTTCTTGGTATTGTAGGTCTCTAATGAGCTGGCATTATGTTTATTCTCTGAAATTCAGTTCTTCCAATCTTTTGTTGTATTTTGGAGGGGAGAGAAACCCGGGTCAGCTCACTCCGCCATTTTGCTCCGCCCCCTCAGCATGGTTTGATGAGTGGTGCCATGTCTGTGCCCAGGATCCAAACTGGTAAAACCCTGTGCCCAAAATGGAGTGTGTGAACTTAATCACTCAGCCATGGGGCTGGCCACCATGTCCAAGTTTTCAACTCTGTCACTTCCTTCTTATTTGCTTTCTTGAGTTCCCTCCCTCTTTCCTTCTCCCTGTTTCCATCTTTCTCTCTCTCTCTGTCTATCTCTGCAAATGGAAAAGCAAATGCCCATGTTTTCAGTTGCCCTATGTAGAGGCTCCATAGGAGAGACCTGAGGGAGCTCCCAGCCAACAGAAGGATAGGAACTCAGACTGTCAGTCCAAATGAATTCTGACAACACTCCTGTGAGTGTTGAGCTTGGGATCAAATTCTCCCCCAGTTGAGCCTCAATAGTAACTGGTGCCCCTACTTCAGAGAGACCTTGAGGTAGAGGCACCCAGATAAGCCATGCCTGAAGCCTGGGACACAGAAGTTATAAGATATTAAATATTTGTGCTTTATAGGTGCAAGATTTTAGAGCAATGTTGTCAAAGAGGAAAAGGAAATAGTCTACCAGGTCCCGGGATCTGGCCCTGCCATCCTCCTTTCTCCCCTGCTCTCTCCTCTCAGGATCCCTCCAGCCACACTGCTGCCTTTCTGACCTCCTCTGGTTAAACTCACTTCTTCCTGTGAGTTTCTTCACCAGTGGAGCCTTCTCCCTGACACACGAACTCTTCCCAGCAAAGGCAGGGCTGGCTTACCCTTGTCACTCTGGTCACAGCGAATGTCACCTCAGTGAGGCTTTTTGGAACCTTCTAGGCAGATCTCTACCATCACACATCTCACATCCAGAAGAACATTAAATTATTTCCTCCTTCTTGGTCTTATTTAGATAAGATGTGTTCATGTGGAAGGGCTGTCTGCTTTGGCGGAAGCAGGTGCAATTCCTTCTGGTCACACTGAGCACACAATTATCTCTTCCAGGCCCAATTTTTCTCACTACAAGTCCATTGTGAAAGAAAACCATCATTTCTTCTCTTTCATGGGTCTGGTTTCCCCAAGAACACAGTGATCCATCCCCTCTCCCTGTAATGCAGCACCAGCCCTTAAACCCAAGCCAGAAAACGAGCGCCAGATTGAAACTCCACCAGATCCTGAATTCAGTTACTGCTGAGACCTACCCATCTATTTTTTAATTGAGTGGTAACTTCTGAAGTCACCTTTCCCCTGAGACCCAACTCCTAGCCTGCCCTTGGCTTATTAGAGTAACACTGGGATTTCCTCAGAGCCCGCCCAGCCTGGGCAAGAAATGTTTTGAAGTGTTCTCTGTATTAATTTTCAAGGACAGGGGATATTGTTAGAAGTAATTTGGGTGTGTATGTGCAATAGTTTCTATGCAGCTATTATATTTTTCAAACAGATAAACTAGGCTATTGAATATACCAAGAAAATGGATAAGTTGATCAAATCTTTTCAATGTGTGAAGTCTTTGGAGAGCAAATATCATTATTAGGAGCATAGAAAATGGAGCAAACATCTCATGCTCAAATTTCAGCGCAGTCACTTACTAGATATGTGTATTGGGCAAATTACTATGTCATTGGTGCCTCAGTTTCTTCATCTGTCAGTTGGCACTAATGATAAGCGCACCCACTTTGTAAAATCGTGCCAAGTATTATAGGAGTTAATGTCTGTAAAATGCTTGGAACACCTAGCATATCATAAGCACTGTATCTATGCATTATAAATAAAATTTAAAAAATCTTCTGACCCTGTTCATAAGCTCCAGAGGGTGAGGCTAGTGCCCGGATATAAGTAGAAAGCACTCCATGACATACAATGAATAAAAGAATGAACAACACTGTTGAATGCTTTACCACTGTCACATATGTCATCCTACAGGCATTCCCAAGCAGAATCACACCCAAACCTATGTGTTCTGTCCTTAAGCGTCTTCTTTGAGTCTATCCAGGAATCACTGGGGCTTCTTGGAGCGTAGTGATGATACCCTCTAAAGGTTCTCTTGTCTCTGTCACCAACCCCAGTCCTTGTCCTAATTGCTGCAGCTCACAGGGTCTGCACTCTGATCCTTTTCTTCACACTAATGACAAGTGTCATCCCCAGATCTGGGCATGCACAGAGCATGAGCCTTCTAGAAATGTTTCCCTGGCCTGTGGCAGGTAGAAGCATGCAGTGACAGGGTGGGATTTGTGTAAAACTCCCCAGGTGTTGTCAGAGGGGTGGAGTCAGGAGAGTTGTCAGCAAGGACTGGTCCTGCTGGTGGGCCTTGATAGTTAAATTGTGTGTGTGGGGGATGGCTATTTCATAGGTCCTAGCATAATACCTGCAATATGATGGTTCATGAAATCAGAATCATCCTAATGAGGTCCAAATTAATCCAACGTCATCTGTACCCTGACCAATTCGCTAATCCAATAGTGATTTATAGTAGTGATGTTTGTATTCTATCATCTCCTTTTCATTGATTGGCTGGTGTAATTCAATTATTCTTTACATATCTTGTATACATTTACATAGTAAAGAAAAAGTGAGTTTTAAAACAACTCTCCTTGAAAGAGTCTCCCTAGCATATTGAATTAATAACAGAAGCCATTGATGGAAAATTCACAAAGAAATTTTTGACCCTTAGTCTCTGGTTTGAGATCTTCCTAATTGGTAAATTATCTTGATTTCTGATTACTTTCTTGAGATTAGTACATTTAGGACTATGTAGGAGTGCAACTTCATGCCACTTGAGAAGTAGTGGTGGGACTCTGGGATGACATTTGTTTCATTTTGTGTGTGTGTGTGTGAGAATGAGAGTGTTTACTGCCTCTTGCAGTGTGGGCCAGCGTATACTCCTTTTCTTGGGAAAAATGTTCCCTAACCACATTTTTTTGAGGAAGATTAGCCCTGAGCTAACTACTGCCAATCCTCCTCTTTTCACTGACAAAGAGTGGCCCTGAGCTAACATCCATGCCCATCTTCCTCTACTTTATATGTGGAATGCCTACCACAGCATGGCTTTTGCAGATCTGTGCCAAGTCCACACCCGGGTTCCGAACCGGTGAACCCCAGGCTGCCAAGAAGCGGAACGTGCGAACTTAACCGCTGCACCACTGGGCCGGCCCCCCTAACCACTTTCTCTGTGCTTTATTTTCATTCATTCCTTCACTGGTGCTGTCCAATAGTAGCATTAACACTCTATAACGTAAAATCAAAACTTTCTAGTGGTCACATTTAAGAAAATAAAAACAAACAGCTGAACCTAATTTTAATAGTATATTTTAACCCATGGTAACCATGATATTATCATTCGCGCATGCAATCTATATAAAAATTAATAATGAGAGAGTTTACATTCTGGGTTTTTTTATTGGTTCCACAAATCCAGTTTGCACCTTCCAGCTGTAGCATAATCTCCATTTGTAACTTGAATCTTTTCAGATATATATTCTATGTATTGAGATATTATAACCTTCACAGTTGTAACATAAGATTCACATCTCTAAGTTGTTGCAAACATACTTAAAAGATTTCCATTTAAGCATCACGTAGGATGAATAATGAAAAGTTTCTCTTGGGTCTAGTAAGAAAGGAGTCAGTATGGCCTTACCAAGGGAATCACCCATAGAATAGTGAGGGCAGATGGAGTGTGGGGGGTCTGAGGAGGTGGTGGGACAGACACACATAATATAGATGACCTTTTCTCAATGGTTCACCACTACAGAGAAGGAGTTATAGACTGCAATTTCTCTGTGAAATATGAGGAAATTTAAGTGACTGTGAATATGTATGAAAGAATAAGGAAAGTGGGGAATATTAAAAACAGGCTGTGTGGAAAATCAAGGAGTAAATTACTGACACATAAAAGGAAAGTAAAATGTCCAGGCTTTATGGATAATTCCCAGTTGAGGTAGGTGATATTGGATATATAGTGGTACCAACATATGTTATGTGCTTTTCTCAGCAGTTAACATAAGACCAGCAGCAGGTAAGGCATGGCAGATAACCAGGATCTTCTGGGTTTGAAGTTTTACAAGACAGATATGAGCAGTAAGAAAGTTTGGATCATTCCAAGGGAATTATTGAGATCATAGCCCATGGAATCCTGGGATGATAGGAGAGGAGAATGAAGAGGAGAAGAGAAATGAAGGTGAGGATGTGGTGATCTGGCATCACTTCCAATCTTGAGGAAAGAGTATCTATTGTATGAGCATTTGAGTAAAAACTGGAAATCAGGAATTGGTGGGGGGTGGATATGTTTTCTGAGTTATTTATTTTTGCACATGACCATTTGGGTTGATGGAAATATCTGGGATGTGGGAGTGAGTCACTAAGAGTCAGGTAGATAATTTCACTATTAATTTAAGCTCTAAAGGAGCTCTGCATACCAAGTGGTCAATGGGAGAAAACAAAACATATTCCTAGCAAAGCACATGTATTTATAAATATAAAGAGTTCTTACAACCCAACAGTAAGAAGACAAACAACACTTCCTTGCTTACCAGGAGACAGCAGATCAGGCATGTGATGAGCACCATGAATCCTGCCAATCAAATGAGAACGATGGTCTAGAAGGGGAGATATGGGCAGACAATTCCTGGTGTGAGGAACCTCCTGTAATTCCCCCAGGGCTGCTGCTGTCCCCTCACTGTGTTGCAACACTCCTTGTCATGGGTTGGCCAACTTTCATCATCACCCAAGGCCCTGTTTGCATGGTTATCGTTTATGGGTCAGAGCATCAAGAAATTCCCTCCCCACCCTGGGCTGGGGCTTCCTTGAGGTTGACTAGAACTCTCAGTCAAGGCACCATTTCTGTTGGGAGAATACCCTGGAAGTGAATGGAATGGAGAATGCATGTGTATTTTACTTTTTTAAGTAAAACTTTTCAAACACAGAAAAGTAGAACAATATCAGGAACATCCATCACCTAGATTTAACAATGTATATTTTAGCCAATTAAAACAATGTTTCTTCCAATGTGTAAATTATTAACACTTGCCACCCTTGCTTCAATGAAAATGGATATTTTTCTTGAAATACTAAAGTTAAGTAGACATCGTGGGGTTTCAACCCCATTTTGCACCTCTGAAAAATCAGGGAATTTTGCTACATATTCAAGGCCATTATCGCACGACAAGAGAGTAACAAATTAAATCAAACTTATACCTCTGGGCACGGAGAACTGAAATTGGGCCTGGCCATCTCATGATGGTCGTGGGGACAATGGGTCATCATAACTGGCAAGCCCATGGGAGCTCTCTAAATTTGTAAATTCTCACTGAAAAGCTTTCTCCTCTGCCTAGAAAAATATTCATCCACTTCTCCTTTACTGAGTTGTTTTATACTACTTTTTAATGATTCTCTTGTAATTTCCTCCAAGAAGCCTTCTCAGATTACCACTCCCAATCATGGATTGGTTCGCATCACCTAATTTATAATTTTCAATCACCTATCATTGTTGTTACCAACTGCAACATAAACTCCAGGAGGGTTTGGACACACAGCACCTGTTGTACATGGGGGGAGGGTTTCAGGTCCCTGTACTTGTGCAACCTCTCTCCAGCCAATGTGTCGTCCAATGTGGAGTTACAACAAGTGCCTTTTTAAGTTAAAATTAATTTTAATTAAGTAAAACTAAAAATCTGGTACATCAGTACCATTAGAAATCAGTAATCATAAATCCTAGTCACAATAATGTAACTTCAAGTACTCGATAGCCACAGGTAGTTATGCACTGGACAGCACAGATATAGAACATTTCCAGCATTGCAGAAAGCTCGAGTTCATGGTGCTGATCTAGAGCAGGACTTGGCAAACTACAGCCTGTGGGCCAAATCAGGCTCGTTCCTATTTTTATACAGCCTATAGATGAGGAAACAGGTCCACCCTGCCACACTTGTCAATGCTGGGTCACACACAGCTAGAGGCCCTCACTGACCAACTGGCCAAGTGGCTTTCAGTGCAGAGATAAGGAAACAGAGTCCAGAGAGGGGAGGTGACTAGCCTGAGCTCACAGAGCTGTCTAGGAGAAGGCCTCTTATATTCCACTGGGTCTCCTTTTCTCTCCCTCAATGGTGGGTAAAGCCTGGGGGCCTATGCTACCTCCCACTAGCCTGAGAAGGTTCCATGCTCTCTCCGCTTCAGTCCTCCAGATTCCCAGGAACAACCTCAGGTTTAGAAGTTGGAAACCTACTCCTGCCCCAGTGACCAGGAAGCCTTCCCATCCACAAAGATACTGATCTTGTCCAGGGTAAGGCTCTGTAGCTGGGTACCATTCTGCGTCAGTCACAGGAATTCCTCACAGATGGCAACTCTGTCCAGTCTCCATATCAATGGTGAGAAGTTACACAGACGGTCCCCCAGTGTGGTTACTGTGGGGACAGACCTAGAAGGGCACAAGGGATGCATAAGGGTGTCTGGAATTCTACCCTGATTCTAGGTCCTGTTCAAGAGAGCTTTCTGTAAGGATGTGAACATTTGTCTGCCCTACCCAATACAGTCATTATTAGTCCTATATTGTTATTGAGCAGTTAAAATGTGCCTACTGGGCATGGACAAGGAGCTAAATTTCTCATGCACTTTAATGTAATTGATTTATAAATAAGTAGTCACAGGGAAATGTTGGAGAAAGGATTTCTGAAAATCCAAAAAAAAAAAAAAAAAAGAGAAGACTGGTCAAAATGGTCAAAATCAATATTTTCAGAAGTCTAGAAATGAACCAAAGGCTTACAGCAATCTGAGGACTGTTTGGTTAAGAAAAACTTGATTCTTGGTGAAGCGAGTAAGCTCTGTGGCATTATAACTTGCACTATTCCCATCCTGCCCTCACAATATCCTCAATAACTTTGAAAACCATCAGTCTCAGAACCATGGTCGCTCTGAAAACCAACACCTTAGCAGCCATAATGGATTTGGAGCTCCCAAAAGACCCATCCCCGATGAACTGTCACTATTTGACCTGTCTGGCAGCTCCTTGAAAAAGCCTCACTCTCAGGGCTTCTCTGTAGTTGACTCAGAGCTTGCTCAGTGAGGAAAGCTTTTCCCCAGAGCACTTGAAGAAAAAACATTAGTGGTAAGTGTTTTACATTTCAGAGGCCTGAGTGAGCTATACCAGTTGAGGCAGGCAAGAGGTGAGCAGAAGCATAAAAGAAAAATTGTGGGAATGAAATGTCCATAGGGGGCTTTGGAAAGCTCCAGTGGATTTGTGGTTATCTAGAAGGCTGTAAGTGTGCAGGGCTCTGTGCATAACCAGGAAAGACTTGAGAAGGTCTTAATCCCTCACCTTTAGCTGAAAGTTTGGTTTATCTGAAAAATTGATTAAAGTAATATGCCGTATTAAGAGAGTAAAGGACACATACCACATAATCTCAATACAGACATGGAATATAGGTTTCACAAAATACAAATCCTTCAGGATTAAAAAAAGAAATCACTCAACACATTAGGAATAGAAAGAAATTTTCTCAACCTGATAAATATCCTTGAAAAACCCACAGCTAACAACATACTCAATGGTGAAAGACTGAAAATTTCCCCCTAAGACCAGGGACAAGACAGCAATGTCTGCCCTCATCTCATGTGGCAACCACATTGTACTAGAGGTTCTAATCAGGGCAGTTAGGTAAGAAAAAGAAATAAAAGGCATCCAGGTTGGAAAGGAAGGTGTAAAACTATTTCCTTTTGCAGATGACATATCATATATAGAAAATCCTAAGAGATAAGCAGATGAACACACGGTATGTGAACCCTATCACAACAGGTGTATAAAAACTTAAATTGCCTCATGTGGTTAGTGGATACACTACTGAACAGCACAGTTAGACTGCTGGATCCTAAGTCAACTGGTTCTAGGCCCCCATCTTCCATGAATCTTGACTAAGGCATGATTCCTACACACTATATTCCATGGTTCCCAGCACTAGGTACCTCCATGACTTCTGAGTTTACACAGGCTTCCTTGAGGTTCTAAACCTGTTGGGCTCACTGGTTTAGGAAGACACTGGATTTTAGGTAACAGTTCTATATTCCAAGGATTCTCTTCCATAACAGCTAGAACTGAGAGACTGTGGAATGGGAATACTTTTACAGAAGGAGAACTTTCCAGAGTCATTAGGTCCTGAGTTGAAACTCAACTGAATGCTAAAACTTGACAGTCAGAAAAATAACTCCTGCCACTGCTGTTTCAGAAGAGCTGGTTGAGCTGAAAGGCACGGCAATATTTCCGAGGTCAGAATCCCAGGCTCCGTGGCCTCTGAGAGTTTTAAGCTACTGAATGAACTTCCCCATTTACTTTTTCTTGTCTCAATGAACACTAGACCAGGTATGTGTACCGAAGGATGTCTTGTTCCAGGCTATGACTTAGCTATGTGACCCTGGGCCAGCTATTGGAACTCTCAGTGCCTATTTCTTAATTTGTAAAACAGGAACAAGAACTTGTCTCCATGAATTGTTAAGAAAAGTCAAACTCTGACCACCCAGTGTCCATAGTTCAGTCCTTACATGAGAACAGAGTGGACAAGCATCTCCATTCTCACCGCACCCTCCATACTTCTCTTGTTCTATTGGTGTTTGCTGGTGCTTGGCTGGGTTATGTCCTGGGAATAGAGTAGGTTGGTGACAGTGAAATTCACCTGGAAATGCTGGGGACTGGGATCGCTTCTTGGCTTGTCTGTCAGTAGATGAAATGGTGCCTCCACTCCTAGAATAAATAGAAAGTATAAAATTCCTGGATCAGGAGAAGATTTTAACAAAGACGTCATTCCAGCAGGTCCACTTATTTCTGGCAACATGACCTGAGCTGGGATTATTTTTTAAAAAAAAAGATTTTATTTTTCCTTTTTTTCCCAAAGCCCCCCAGTGCATAGTTGTGTATTTTTAGTTGTGGGTTCTTCTAGCTGTGGCAGGTGGGATGCCTCCCCAGCATGGCCCGATGAGCAGTGCCATGCCTGCGCCCAGGAGCCAAACTGGTGAAATCCCTGACCCCCAAATCAGAGCATGCGTACCCAACCACTCGGCCACCGGGCCAGCCCCTGAGCTGGGTTTTTAATGGTGGGCTGCAGAAGGCCCTTCACCTCCCTGTCCACATCGAATCCATTCGTATGTCTACCTGTCCAACTTCCAACCAAGAATTATGAGAGGTCGCTAGGATGGGGGAAGAGGAAATTGGGCCTCTTGGGGGGCATAGTCAGCAAGTGAAGGTGCTTGTCACCCCAGTGGGCATCTGTCACATACCTTTTCTGACCTAGGTTCCTAATGGGGCTTTCTGCCTCTGGTCGTCTTCCCCCTCCCAATCCATTCTCCAAACATCACCTAGAAGATGAGCTTTCTAAAGCAGGACTCTGAATGTGTAGTGTCCCCCCATGAACAATTCCAGTGCCCAAAGACCCTGCCCACATCTTTAGCCTCAACTGTCACCTCTCCTGTGTCAAACTGTATGGTTCAGCCTCACTAAACTTCTAACAGCTTCCCCAAATATGCCCTGATCTTTCTCTCTAGGTTATAGACACATGCAGCACCACTCCCCATCTCTTCCCCCTTTCTAGGTCCTGTTCCCCGTCACATCTCTGTTTCCTCATCACTTCCTCAGAAAACTTTTCAAACATGGCTGTGTGTCCCTCCTTTAGGTTCCCACAGGCTCTTGAAATTCTCTGATTATAGCAACCATCAAAATGTACCATCAGTGCCTATTTACTCCCCTTAAGTATTTGTTGAATAAATGAATGAGAATGAAACAATGCATGACTCATAACTAAGGGGCCTAAGAAGTCAACTCAGGATCCTTCACGTTTTGAGTTGGAAAAATCGATGTGTAATAATAACCATTCCCTTGGGTGCAGTTGCTTGACGTCGTCTTCCTGCCTCCTGTTGGATGGCACACTTCCATGGGTATCTAGATAGACCCCCTTTCACCTCCAGAGCCTCCATCCATTACATTGCTACTGAGAAAACCCATCCTTCCTCACAGCCCCATCTCTTCGAGCCATGAAACCAGACCCCATCTAGCACCTGTCGCGTGCACATCAACCACCAGTTAAGTTGCACCCAGGCAGTGGGATGAGGCATTCAGGATGTTGTCTAAAAGCACTTGCTTCACCATGAGGTGGTCCAGATTGGAGGAGAACAGTGCCTGGATGGTGGCCAACATGTAGTCCAAACTAGAGACAGAGACCAAGGGAACTCCTGAGGTCCTGCTTTATACAGCCAGAGACCTGGAGACAAGCAGTGTGGGGTTATCTGGCTGTCTCTTCTCCCAGGCTGGGAAAGAGATCCTGACCAGAAAGAAAAGGCTTCCTGGAGTTGGGAATAGAAGCAGTAACAGCGACAATAATGAACACCTACTGAGCACTTCTGAGAAGTGACTTACACATTCCCTCACCATTACTGTGGTGGAAAGTATTATTACAATTATCCCCATGTTAAAGACAAAGGAACTGAAGTTTAGAAAGATTCAAAGATAGCACTGTGTCCCATGATCCCCCTCTTCCCCTGTGTGGATGTCCTAGTTTCTCCACCCATCCCTCAGAGACCTGGATTCAAACCCATGTGCACTTCTTGGCCCGTTTGCATCACTTCTCTGAGCCTCAGTTGCCCCATCTGAACAACAGGAATGTTCATTTTATCCACCTCATGGAGGCTTCTACGGGATTTAAATGAGGTGATCATGAATGAAAGTGCTCAGCAGGGAGCTTGGCCATGGTCAATGTCATTATTGGGCTGATATTTGCCAAAAGTGCCAGGAAGAGTTGAAGGAGGTGGATGTTGGGGCTTAATGCTTTTCCCACCCCTGAGACCTATGGAAGGAGACGGCAGGATTAGGGATGTAGGGGAGAATGGGAAGCATGTCAGTGACTTCCAGATCAAGGATGAGCCACAGGAGCTCATCAGAGACACCAGCCACTGGCCCAGCCAAAGTTTCCAATCTCTTCAACTTACATCAAGTCAGGGAGTATGATACTTCCAGCTTTGTTTTTTGTTCTCAGGATTCCCTTGGCTGTTTGGAAGCTTGTTGTGCCATATAAATTTTAGGATTGTTTGTTCTATTTCTGTGACAAGTGTCATTGGAACTATGATGGAGATGGCATTGAATCTGTAGATTGCTTTAGGGAGTATGGACATTCTAGCTGTGTTAATTATCCCAATCCAAGAGCATGGAATACCATTCCATTTCTTTGTGTCTCCTTCTATTTCTCTGAACAATGTTTTATCATTTTCAGTATAAAAGCCTTTTACCTCTTTGGTTCAGTTTCTTCCCAGGTATTTTATTCTTTCTGCTTCAATTGTAAATGGGATTTATTTCTTAATTTCTCTTTCTGCTACTTCCTTGTTAGTGTATAAAAAAGCAACTGATTTCTGCATGTTAATTTTGTATCCTACAACTTTACCATATTCATTTCTTATTTCATTCATTCATTCATTCATTCATTATTGTGGTAACGTTGGTTTACAACATTACGTAAATTTGAGGTGTAAATCAGTACATTTCGATTTCTGTGTAGAGTATATCATGCTCACCACCCAAAGCCCAATCACAATCCATCACCATACACATGTGCCTCATCACTCCTTTCACCATCCTTCCTCCTTCCTTACCCTCTAGTGACCACAAATCCAATCTCTGTCTCTATGTGTTTGTTTGTTGTTCTTTTTTAAAGATTTTATTTTTCGTTTTTTCTCCCCAAAGCCCACTGGTACATAGTTGCATATTCTTCATTGTAGGTCCTTCTAGTTGTGGCATGTGGGATGATGCCTCAGCGTGGTTTGATAAGCAGTGCCATGTCCACGCCCAGGATTCTAACCAACGAAACACTGGGCTGCCTGCAGCGGAGCGCGTGAACTTAACCACTCGGCCATGGGGCCAGCCCCTTGTTTATTGTTTTTTATTTATGAATGAGATCATGCAACATTTGACTTCCATACTATGACTTATTCCACTTAGCACAGTGGACCCTCAAGTTCCATCCATGTTGTCACAAATGGCCAGATTTCATCCTTTTTTATGTTGAACAATATTCCATTGTGTATATTTACCACATCTCCTTTTTTATTTTAAATATTTTATTTTTCCTTTTTCCCCCCAAAGCCCCCAGGTACATAGTTGTGCATTTTTAGTTGTGTGTCCGTCTAGTTGTATACCACATCTTCTTTACCAATTGGCCCTTGATGGAAACCTTGTTTGCTTCAAAGTCTTGGCTATTGTGAATGATGCTGCCATGAACATAGGGGCGCATACATATTTACATGTTCATGTTTTCATCTTCTTTGGGTAAATACCCTTCATTGGAATAGCTGGATCGTATGGTAGTTCTACTCATAATTATTTTGAGGAATCTCCAAACTGTTTTCCGTCGTGGCTGCACCAGTTTGCACTCCCACCCGTTGTGTATGAGAATTCTCTTTTCTCCACATCTTCTCCAACACTTATTTCCTGTCTTGCTAATTATAGGCATTTTGACGGGCATGAGGTGATATCTCATCATAGTTTTCATTTGCATTTCCCTGATAATTAGTCACGTTGAACATCTTTTCATGTGCCTGTTGGCCATGTGTATATCTTCTTTGGAGAAATGCCTTTTGCCCATTTTTTGATTGGGCTTTTCCATTTTTTCTAGCTGATATGTATGAGTTCTTTATAGATTTTGGATATTAACCTCTTATCAGATATATGGTTTGCCAACATATTCTAGCGATTGTTAGGTTGTCTTTCTGTTTTGTTGGTTTCCTTTGCTGTGCAGAAGCTTTTTAGTTTGATGTAATCCCATCTGTTTATTTGTTCTATTGTTTCCCTTGCCCGGTCAGACATAGTACTCGAAAATATACCGCTAAGACCGATGTCAAAGATGGTACTACTTTTATTTTCTTCTATAATTTTCATGGTTTCAGGTCTTACATTCAAATCTATAGTCCATTTTGAGTTAATTTTTGTGTACAGTGTGAGACAATGGTCTACTTTCATTCTTTTGCAAGTGGCTCTCCAGTTTTCCCAACACCATTTATTAAAGAGGTTTTCCTTTGTCCATTGTATGTTGTTTGCTCCCTTGTCAAAAACTAGATGTCCATAGATGTGTGGGTTTAGTTCTGCCCTCGTGAGTCTGCTCCATTGATCTGTGTGTCTGTTTTTGTGCCCATACAGTGCTGTTTTGATTACTGTAGCTCTGTAGTATATTTTGTAATCAGGGAGTGTGATATCTCCAACTTTGTTCTTTTTTCTAAGGATTCCTTTGGGTCTTTTTGGTCTCTTGTTGTGCCATATAAATTTTAGGATTCTTTGTTCTATTTCTGTGACAAATGTCATTGGAACTTTGGTAGGGATTGCATTGAGCCTGAAGATTGCTTTAAGATGTATGGACATTTTAACTATGTTAATTCTTCCAATCCAAGAGCGTGGAATATCATTCTATTTCTTTGCATCTTCCATTTCTTTCAACAATGTTTTAACTTTTTGAGTGCAAAGTTCTTTCACCTCATTGGAGAAGTTTCTTCCCAGGTGGCTTATTCCTTTTGTTGCAATTGTAAATGGGATTGCATTTGCAATTTCTATTTCAGCAAATTCCTTGTTATTGTATAGAAACCCAACATATGTCTTCATGTTGATTTGCATCCTGCAACTTTACCATATTCATTCCTTTTTTATTTGTTGCAGTAACACTGGTTTATAACATTATATAAATTTCAAGTGTACATTATTATCCTTCGATTTTGGTGTAAGTTACATCATATTCACCACCCAAAGGCTAATTACAATGAATCACCATACCCAAGTGTGTAATTACCCCATTTACCCATTTACCCTCCTGCCTCCCTCCTAACCTCTGGTAACGATCAATCCAATCTCTGTCTCTGTGTCTTTGTTCTCATTTTTATCTTCTATATAGGAATGAGATCATATGGTATTTGACTTTCTTACTGTGACTTATCTCACTTAGCATAATACCCTCAAGTTCCATCCATGTTGTCACAAATGGCCAGATTTCATTCTCTTTCATGGCTGAGTAGTATTCCATTGTGGAGTAGTATTCCATTGTGTATATATACCACATCTTCTTTATCCATTCATCTCTTTTTTTGTTTGAGGGAGATTATCCCTGAGCTAACATCTACCACCAATCTTCGTCTTTTTGCTGAGGAAGACTGGCCCTAAGCTAACATCCATGCCCATCTTCTTCTACTTTATATGTGGGATGACTACCACAGCATGGCTTGCCAAGCAGTGCCATGTCCCCACCTGGGATCCTAACTGGTGAACCGCAGGCCACCAAAGCAGAACATGTGAACTTAACTGCTGCCCCCCATTCATCTCTTAATGGGCACCTAAATGCTTCCAAGTTTTGGCTACTCTGAATGAAGCTGCCATGAACATAAGGGTGAATATGTCTTTACCTACTCATGTTTTCATGTTCTTTGCAAAAATGCCCAGCAGTGGACTGGCAGGATCATACTGAACTACTATACTTAATCATACTTCTTATTTCCTTTTTTGTTAATTATAGCCATTCTGATGGGTGTAAGTTGGTATCTCATGATAGTTTTCATTTGCATTTCCCTGATAATTAGTGATGCTGAACATCTTTTCTTGTGCTTGCTGGCCATCGGTATATCTTCATTGGAGGAACGTCTTTTGCCCATTTTTGAGTTGGGTTTTTCGTTTATTTGTTGTTGAGATGTATGAGTTCTTTATATAATTTGGATATTAACAGCTCATACTGTATATGTGATGAGCACGAGTTTGAAAATATCTTCTCCCAATTTTCAGGTTGACTTTTCGTTTTGTTGATGGTTTGCTTTGCTGTACAGAAGCTTTTTTGTTTGATGTACTCTCATTTGTTTATTTTTTCCCTTGCCTGGCCAGACATGGTACTTGAAAATACACTGCTATGATCGATGTTGAAGAGGATAGTGCCTATGTTTTCCTCTAGAAGTGTTATGGTATCAGGTCTTACATTCAAGTCCTCTAATCTGCTTTGAGTTAATTTTTGTGTATGATGTAAGATAATGGTCTTCCATCCTTTTGCAGGTGGCTGTCCAGTTTTCCCCATACCATTTATTGAAGAGACTTTCCTTTGTCCATTGTATGCTCTTTGCTCCCTAGTCAAAAATTAGCTCTCCATAGATATATGGGTTTATTTACCTTGCTCTCAATTCTGTTCCATTGATCTGTGTGTCTGTTATTGTGCCACTACAGTGCTGTTTTGATTACTATAGCTTTGTAGTATATTTTGAAATCAGGGAGTGTGGTACCTCCAGCTTTGTTATTTTATTCTCAGGATTCCCTTTTTTACCAAACCAATGTGAGTTTGCTCCTGGTGAGTTAAATCAGGCTCTCCATCAGAAGTAGCCATCTCACAAAGTAAGGCATATTTGCAGCAAATAGGAGACTATGAGTAATCATCTCCCAAGTCATGGCCTCCCTGAACAAAGGGCAGAAGGGACGTTTATTTCAGATAAGAAATGAATATTCAAAAGGGTAAGGTGGGTATTTCCTTGCACAGGCTCAGTTTGAAAACATGCTTCCGCATACACTGTAGGTTATGGTAATAAGGCCTAAGCTCCTCATGGAGAGATCTCAGCCTTAAAAATAAGGCAAAGGTCATAGGCATTGCTCTTGTAATGAGGCTTTGTCTGATCCAGAGAGCTTGGTGATTGCATCTCCTTAACATAAGGAACAGTAACAACTTGGAAAATCAGTTAAAATATCCATACTCACCCTTGAGTTTCTCGGAGTAACTAGTCGGTGACACAAATTCCTCCTCTGGTTTTATCCTGTGCCTTGTTCTTGAGGGGCACAGGTCGAAGGTCCATGTTCTGTGACTGCTGAGCTTGGGCATTGTCATAGGGACCAGAAGAGGAGCTGAATTTCCAGCTACTCTCAAATAGGTTTATGGCTCACCACAGGCATAGCCCCAAGTTGCTCATAACAACCACCTGTAATTTTATACCCTCAATGTGTTTAGTATATGTTTAGGATCTGGGCGTACTTGCCCCCAATTCCACCAGCTCTTTATAATCTAGAAACTGAGTTATCTATCCTTCTCTGATGGACCTAGTCTTGGTGCCCAGGAACATGCCACCCCCTTAGAAGCATACCATCCCTAATTGGTGTGGGGTTGGCTAGGATCCAGGAAAGAGCCTGGGGTGAGTAGGGAGTCATTACTAATCTGTATAGTGTCACCAAAGCAAGAGTTTCAAGACAGAGTGGTTTGCAGGAAAACTCCGAGTCATCAAGTGTCTGTGATGACCTCTCTTGATGTTCAGGCGTGGGCGTCTTTTTAACTCCTGTGTGGTTGATCCAAGGGGCGACTCCTTAGTTTAGGGAAGAGTGTGTGATTAGTAACACGAAGCGAGGCCCTACCCAAATAGGACATAGTAGATCTTGGGACAAACCGCTTTTCCAAGTTTTAAGGAAGACCCAATCTCCTGGCTCATATGGGTGGAGTTTGACCTCCATGGACAAGGGAAGTCAGAAGTTTCTATATTTATTGAGTTCTTCTACCACCTGCTTCAGATTGATTATGTTTGATTGCCATGGAAACCTCTTTGGGTTTGTAGCGAATCTGAGTCTTTAGGGAACAGCCTCCCATGGGTGATTTCCAAGGGGCTAAGCTTCAGTTTGCCTTTTGAAACTACCCTTATCTGAGTGAGGGCTATTAGCAGTAATTTAGCCAATTTTCCTGCATCTCTTGGCACAATTTTGCTAATGTTTTCTTTAAAGTTTGATTGGCCCACTCAGTTTTTCCAGAAGTTGTGGTCTGTTTGCAGCATGTAGCCTTCCACTTAATTTTTAAAACTCTGGCCACTTTGGAGGTTATGTTTCATATAAAAGTTGGCCTGTTGTCACTCTGAATTGATCTTGGCAACCCCAAATGGGCAATTATTTCTTTTAACACTTTGTTACCACATTCGCCCTTTCTGACCCACAAGGAAGGGCTTCAATGCATCCAGTAAATTTATCCACAAACACCAAGAGGAATTTGTACCCTCCAGGGGCCATGGACATAACAGTAAAATCAGCTTGCCAGTCTTCCCCCACTAAAGTTCCCCAAATTTGCATTGCTTTGGCCAGGGGAGGTACAGGAGGCCTGGTTTATGCATTATTCTTCTGGTGATAAATGCACTGTCCAGTTATTGTTTTCAATAAGTTCTTTTATACCTGGGGTGCTTATGACCTTTGTCAGCCATAGGTATATAAGGTTTCTTTTCCATGATGGGTAGAATCATGAGCACTCTTAAGGAGCCCCCAACCTGTTTGGGGACCCAAATCTTCCCTCATGGGTTTATCATCCAGCCCTTGACTACTGGAGACCACTGATAACCCTGTGTAGTGGTTTCCCTTACTTCATCAGGGGAATTTACACTGGTGTAAATTCATAGAAGGGTAGAATGGGAATTAATGATAATTGGAGAAGCTCTCCTGATATAGCAGCCCTTTTTGCAGCTGCAGCTGCCAAATCATTCCCCTTTATATGCTCTGATTCTCCACTTCGATGGCCTTTACAATGGCCACAGCTAGTTCCTTGGGGCCATGCACCAGAGGATATCTGGCTCAAGTTTGATTTCTCTTACTGCTGCCGTTACAAAGTCCTCTTTCTTTACAAATGGCTCCATGAGCATGAATTACAGAGAAAGCATATTTAGGGTCTGTGTATATTGTTAGTATTTTTTCTAGTCCCAATTCCAAAACTCTGATTGATGCAATCATTTCTGACTTTTGGGTCAAGGTGAGTGGTGTCAGCCCCTTGGCTTCTATAGTTTCATGCAGAGACACTACTGCATAATCTGCTCTTCCTTGTCTGTTACTCACGAAGGTGCTCCCATCTACAAATCGTACCTACTCTGCATTAGGCAATAGTTCACCCTGGAGATCTCTGTGGGTAGAGTAAACCTGATCAATCACTTCTGGGCAAGCATGGGTAATAGGCCCCTTGGAATCAAGGAGCAGGGTAACTTGGTTTAAGGTATGACAAGGTTTTAAAGAAATCTGAGGGGACCCTAACAGCATAGCTTGATATTGTAGTGTTCTATTCTTGGATAGCCAGAGATGTCCTTTAGTCTCTAGTAGGCTAGAGACTTGCTGGGGGCTCCACATCAGTCAAAGTTTGGCCCATCATGACTTTTTCTGCATTCTTGATTAATAGGCAGGTGGCAGCTACAGTTCTCAAGCATGGGAGTCATCATTTTGCCACAGTAATAGGCTACCATGCTTTTAGGGCGTCTCAGCATTTGGGTTAGCACTCCTGTAGCTACTCCCTGTCTGTCACAGGCACATAGGTCAAGTGTTTTGCTCAGGTCTGGTAAGGCCAGTGTAGGTGCTTCCATTAGCAAGTTTTAAGCTTATTGAAAGTTTGGTGACATAGCTTATCCCATTCAAAGGGGTCTAGTTTATCCTAGAGAGGCTTAGCAATTAATCCAAAGTTAGGGATCTAAATGCAGCAAAAACCAGCCATCCCCAAGAATCCTCAGAGCTGCCTACAAATTTTTGGTGAAGCAAGTTGACGTATTACCATTTTCCTCTCTAGGGGAAGGCTGTGTTGTCCCCTTGAAATGATGAACCCCAAGTACTTTACAGTCTCTTTAGATATTTGTGCCTTCCCTTTAGATGCTTTATATCCCTTACTGGCTAAGAAGTTTAACATTTTAACTCAGTTTTGACACTACCTGGGGATAGAATCAGATCCCACAGGTTAAGAGTTCAGTCCCACAAGATTACCCTTTGCCTCCCATTTTAGATGCCAATTGTAAGTTCAGGTTGTCACCTGTGCTTCTGAGCAACCAGCCACAGAGTAGATGTTCCCACAGCCCCCTCATTGTGTTTGATTATTTTGATAGAGCGGCTCACAGAACTCAGGAAAACATTTTACTTAGCAGCCAGATGGAAGAGATGCATAGAGTAAAATACGTGGGGCAAGGACGTGGAGCGCCCAGACCCTCTCTGGGCATGCCACTCTCCCCAAATCTCCCTGGGTGGTTACCAACCCAGAAGCTCTCTGAAGCCCATCCCTTTGGATTTTAATGGAGACCCCCCTACATAGGCACAGCTGATTACGTCATTGGCCTTTGACAATCGAACTCAATCTTCAGCCCCCTCCTCATCCTGGACCTGTGGAGAGGGGGATGGGGCTGAAAATTCCAACCCTAAATCACAAAATAGCTTTCCCTATTTTCCCACACACCAGCCTCCACCCTTAGGGGCTTTCCAAATGTCACCTTATTAACATAAATTCAATGTGGTTGAAAGGGTCTTGTTAGGAATAACAAAAGACAGCTCTTTCCCCTTTATTGCTCTGGAGTAATTTCAGGAAATGAGGACTAAAGTAATTATAACAATATATGCCTCTATGGCTCGTATATGGGAAATTACAAGAGTTTTTGGATCTCTGTGCCAGAAACAAAATGAAGATATTTACTATTATAAATCCAGTACTGTACAGCATTGACAGCACTATGGTCTTGAACAAACCTACATTCCCCAGTTCTAAAAACGTATTGATTATAAGAAAGATTCATCTTTATGTCTTCTGGCTTTGGGGGGTATTGTTTTACCCAGGGCCAGCAAACTGCCTGCTTCAGTTTTACCTTTACTGACATGGCAGTGGCAGCTCACTCCACCTGTCCTTGTGCCTATAATTCTGAGTTAGCTTAACTTAAAATATTTACTGGAATCTCTTCCTTCTCAGGTGCTTGTGTATCCTGTAATAGGGCCATAAGCCCAATTCCCAAACGTTTTGGATCTTGGATCTCTATCTTTTTCCCAGCTTATTGAGGCCCCTAACTTAGATAGCCTGTCCCTCCCTAGAGGGGGAACAAGGCATTCTGATACATACAGAAAGAAACGCTTAAGTATTTTTTATCCTGTTTCATATGTAAAGGGGCTCCAGAAAACTTTTGGTCTCCCCTTTGCCTGATACACCTTTGAGGCTACATCTTTAACTTTTTGAAAGGTTTCTCTTTTTGGTATTCAGGACCGAGAATGTGGCTCCAGTATTGACCAAAAATTTTAACATGTTCTCCTCCTACTGCCAAGGTCAACCCTAGAACCAACTGGGGAGCCACATGGCCCTGTCACATCTCATCTGTGGTCAAGAGAAGATGCCGTGGCTTGGTCTTGTTCAATCTCTTCCCTCTCTGGCGATTGTTGGGACAGTCGTGCTGCCAATGCCCTTCCAGTTTGCAGTGCACACACTCAAATTTGTTGGTGGCTTTCTGGTCACTGGTTGGGGACTGAGGTCACTCATTCCTTCTCTTCCTCAGGTTACCTTGAAAGGACTTGAAGGGAGACACCTAACAAGGTGGCTTGCTTTGTCATCTTCTTGTCTTCCTCTTTGTGATCATCAGGATCATTGGGAATCCACACAGCATTGGTCTCTGGCACAGGCTGTTCATTAAGCCTGCCAATGGCTGATCCTGGGTCATATTCATTATATGCTTCTTCTCTAGCATTTAATAGAACAGCTGACTTTTTCTCGCCATAAGGAGAGTAAATAACACTGTTCGAATATCTGCCAAGACACGGCTCAGAGCAAAAGTTCTAATGCAGTGAGGTCAGGGCTGGAAAGAAACTGTGATTCAGAGGCCTTTGTAGGAGATGTTAACGGGAGGCTGGAAGAGCACTGTGGAGAGTGAGCTGTTTCTTAGCTTGCCAAAGAGCTGGAAGCCAGACGCTTTGGGGCCTGTCTCCCCTTGAGGAGACAAGGCAGGACTTTGTGCTTTGCAGCTATAGGGCAATGGAGGACATGGCAGAGCCGAAGTTCTACTTCAGCGCGATGAGGGCTGGGAAGAAACTGCATTTCACAGGCCTTTGTAAGAGATGTTCCAAGGAGGATGGAAGAGCACTGTGGAGAGTGAGCTCTCTATGAGATTGCCAGAGAGCTGGAAGCCTAACGCTTTGGGGCCTGTCTACCCTTGAGGGGACAAGGCAAGACTTTGTGCCTTGCAGCTCGAGGGCAATGTAGCACACCCAGAGCAGAAGTTCTACTTCAGCCAGATCAGGCCTGCAGAGAATTGCATTTCCCAGGCCTTTGCAAGAGATGTTCCCGGTAGGCTGTAAGAGCACTGTGTAGAGCGAGTTGTTTCTTAGCTTCCCAAAGGGCTGGAAGCAAGATGCTTTGGGGCCTATCTCTGTCTTTGGAAATAATTCAGCTCTTTGTGCCTTGGCCTCTAGGGCAATGTAGCACACCCAGAGCAGAAGTTCTACTTCAGCCAGGTCAGGCCTGCAGAGAAACTGCGTTTCACAGGTCTTTGTAAGAGATGTTCCAGGTAGGCTGCAAGAGCACTTTGCAGAGCGAGTTGTTTCTTAGTTTCCCAAAGTGCTGGAAGTAAGATGCTTTGGTGCCTATGTGAGAACTTTCTAAACAATTCAGCACTTTGTGCCTTGAAGCTCTAGGGCAATGTAGCACACCCAGAGCAGAAGTTCTACTTCAGCCAGATCAGGCCTGCAAAGAAACTGCGTTTCACAGGCCTTTGGAAGAGATGTTCCCGGTAGGCTGTAAGAGCACTGTGCAGAGCGAGTTGTTTCTTAGTTTCCCAAAGAGCTGGAAGCAAGATGCTTTGGGGCCTATCTCCCCCTTTGGAAACAAGGCAGGGCTTTGTGCCTTGAAGCTCTACGGCAATGTAGCACACCCAGAGCAGAAGATCTACTTCAGACAGATCAGGCCTGCAAAGAAACTGCATTTCCCAGGCCTTTGTAAGAGATGTTCCCGGGAGAGGGAAGATCCAAGATGGCGCCATGAGTAGTCCTCTTTGTCTCTCCCCCTTCGAGTCTACAATTATTTGGACACTTATCGCTTGATAAAGGATATCCAGACAGCATCTCAGGACGTCTGAAACACCCACGCGACTATACATCTGAAGGCGGATGGACTTTCCTCTGGGAGGATGTGGAAATAGGTGAAAACTCTCCGACCCCGACAAGCAGCCTAGTACCCGCAAGCGGCTTTCTTCCAATGGACACCCCCAGAGGATCTACACACATCTAGGGCAGGAGCGAGAACACAACAGAGGAGCGACAGTGGAAACAGGTGACCAGAACCCTACCTAAACCCCCCGCAATTACTCCTAAACGCAGAGGGAAACTTTGGAGTTGCACACCTGAGCCTGCGTGGAGAGTCTCTCCCCGCCATTGGCGGGGAGACCCCGCCTGGTGCTCACGGCGCCCGGAGGGTCCCAGAGAGAGTCGCGGAGGGTACGGAGGTCTCCCAGCTGCCGTTACCCACCCCGTGGGACTAGGGATTGCCGGAGATCTCGGAGAGGACCGGTGCAGGGGGAACTTTCAAAGGCCGGCTCTGTGACCCGGAGGGGAAGTGCCAGAGCTCCGCCCGGGCAGCAGACAAAACACTCTGTCTGCCATTAGCAGAGGGGACACGCCCAGCATTCAGGGCTCCGGGAGAGGCCCGGAGAGTATCCCAGAGGGCGGGGCGACCCCCAGCTGCTGCTGCCCGCCCCCTGGGACTAGGGATTGCCAGAGATCTTGGAGAGGACCGGGGCTGGGGGAACTTTCAAAGGCTGGCTCTGAGACCCGGACGGGAAGCGCCGGAGTGCCGCCTGGGCAGCAGACAAAACTCTCTGTCTGCCATTAGCAGAGGGGCCACGCCCAGCATTCACGGCTCCGGGAGAGGCCCGGAGAGAATCTCAGAGGGTGGGGCGACCCCCAGCTGCAGTTGCCCGCCCCGTGGGACTAGGGATTGCCGGAGATCTCAGAGAGGACTGGGGCTGGGGGGAGTTCCAGAGACCCAGCTTCGTAGCCTAGGGGGAAACCCTACAGGCTCACAGCAGCCTTAGGGAAAGCCTCTGCACAGCACCAGTAGAAGGCACCCAGCCGCCAGCCACAAGGCTGGAAGCCCCCAGGGCAAAAGCAGCATAGCTAGGTGTACTAACCACAGACTGTAGAAGATGCCAATAGCTCTCCTGCGACCCATAGAGGACAAGTGAGATTTTGTGGGTGCCGACAGCAACAGAGCGACAAATATAAGTGATCCCACGCCTGGCAGCTGGAAAAGCCCATAACACCATTGCAGACGCCAAGGAGAGAGCACATCTAGGTGGGCTGCAACAGTAGGCACCTGCAGCCTGAAGCCCCCCTGTGATGGCCCCCATGGCAGAGGAGGGAATCCAAAGGGCCACTGTGGCTACGAAGAGGGGCCCAGGCCCAGTTAGCAACTGCGGTCAGGGTTCCTGGTTGGTGCAGTATAAACAGCTGCTCCCCCACCGCAGCAGCTGAAACAAGTGAAAGGAGCAACTAAACTCTATCTCCATGCGGAGGCACAAATCAACAACATCAAGCAATATGAAAAAATACATTAAATCTCCAGAACAGAAAGAAAGTAACAAATACACAGAAAACAATCCCAAAGAAAATGAGATATATAACCTAAATGATGATGACTTCAAAACAGCCATCATTAAGATTCTCAATGAGTTAAGAGAGAATTCTGACCGACAACTCAACGAGTTCAGGAGCTATGTCACAAAAGAGTTTGATACGATAAAGAAGAACCAAACAGAAATATTGGAAATGAAGAACACAATAGAGGAGATTAAGAAAAATCTAGATGCTCTGAACAGTAGGGCCGATAATATGGAGGAAAGAATTAGCAATTTGGAAGATGGCAATATAGAATTGCTGCAGGCAGAGGAGGAGAGAAAAGCAAGACTTAAAAGAAATGAAGAAACTCTCCGAGAATTATCAGACACAATTAGGAGATGCAACGTAAGGATTATAGGTATACCAGAGGGAGAAGAGAAGGAGAAAGGGGCAGAAAGCCTATTCAAAGAAAGAATGGCTGAGAACTTCCCAAATCTGGTGAGGGAGATGGATCTTCAGGTGACAGAAGCCAATAGATCTCCAAACTTTATCAATGCAAGAAGACCAACTCCACGGCATATAGTAGTGAAGCTAGCAAAAGTCAACGACAAGGAGAAAATACTAAGGACAGCCAGGCAAAAGAAACTAACCTACAAAGGAACCCCCATCAGGCTATCAGCAGATTTATCAGCAGAAACTTTACAGGCTAGAAGAGAGTGGAATGATATATTCAAAAATCTGAAGGACAAAAATCTACAGCCGAGAATTCTCTACCCAGCGAAAGTATCCTTCAAAAACGATGGAGAAATAAAAACTTTCCCAGATAAACAAAAATTAAGGGAGTTCATTGCCACAAAACCTCCTCTTCAGGAAATCCTCAGGAAAACCCTCATTCCTGAAAAATCCAAAAAAGGAAAGGGGCTACAAAACCAAGAGCAGAGGAGATCAGTAGAAGGACAACAACAGAGAGAAGCAGCTCTACATCAGAACAGATTAAACCATGGGACGAGAAACAAAGGAAACTGAAGAAAACCGGAAAACAAGACACAAAATGGTAGTGGTAGGCCCCCACATCTCAATAATCACTCTAAATGTAAATGGATTGAACTCCCCAATCAAAAGACACAGAGTGGCAGGATGGATCAAAGAACAAGATCCAACAATATGCTGCCTCCAGGAAACACACCTCAGCCCCAAAGACAAACACAGACTCAGAGTGAAGGGATGGAGAACAATACTCCAAGCTAATAATGAACAAAAGAAAGCAGGTGTCGCTATACTAATATCAGACAATGTAGATTTCAAAGCAAAACAGATAAAGAAAGATAAAGAGGGACAGTATATAATGATAAAAGGGACTCTCCACCAAGAAGACATAACACTTATAAATATATACGCACCCAACACAGGAGCACCAAAATTTGTAAAGCAACTCTTAATAGAACTAAAAGAAGACATCAACAACAATACAATAATAGTAGGGGACCTCAACACACCATTAACACCAATGGACAGAACATCCAGACAGAAAATCAACAAGGAAATAATAGAATTAAATGGAAAATTAGACCAGATGGACTTAATAGATATATATAGAACACTTCATCCAAAAACAGCAGGTTACACATTCTTCTCAAGTGCACATGGAACATTCTCAAAGATTGACCATATTTTGGGAACCAAAGCAAACATCAATAAATACAAGAGAGTTGAAATAATATCAAGCATCTTTTCTGATCATAATGCTATTAAACTAGAAATCAACTACAAGAAAAAAGCAGAGAAAGGTGCAAAAATGTGGAGACTAAACAACACGCTCCTCAACAAACAATGGATCATTGAAGAAATTAAAGAAGAAATCAAATATTATCTGGAGACAAGTGAAAATGAGAACACGACATACCAAATCATTTGGGATGCAGCAAAAGCAGTCCTAAGAGGGAAATTCATCGCAATACAGGCTCACCTCACTAAACAAGAAAAAGCTCACATAAGCAACCTCAAACGACACCTAACAGAACTAGAAAAAGAAGAACAAACGAAGCCCAGAGTCAGTAGAAGGAGGGAAATAATAAAAATAAGAGCAGAAATAAACGATATTGAAACAAAAAAGACAATAGAAAGGATCAATGAAACAAAGAGTTGGTTCTTCGAAAGAATTAACAAAATTGACAAACCCCTAGCCAGACTCACCAAGAAAAGAAGAGAGAAATCGCAAATTAATAAAATCAGGAATGACAGAGGAGAAATCACAACAGACACCAATGAAATACAAGAGATCATAAGAGAATACTATGAAAAACTATATGCCAACAAATTGAACAACCTGGAAGAAATGGACAAATTCCTAGACTCCTACAATCTCCCCAAACTGAATCAGGAAGAAATGGAGAATCTGAATAGGCCAATCACAAGTAAGGAAATAGAAACGGTAATCAAAAACCTCCCCAAAAACACGAGTCCAGGACCAGACGGCTTCTCTGGAGAATTCTACCAAACATTCAAAGAAGACTTAATACCTATTCTCCTCAAACTGTTCCAGAAAATTGAGAAAGATGGAGAACTCCCTAACACATTCTATGAAGCCAACATCACTCTGATCCCCAAACCTGACAAGGACAACACAAAGAAGGAGAACTACAGGCCGATATCACTGATGAACATAGATGCAAAAATCCTCAACAAAATTTTGGCAAACCGATTACAGCAATACATCAAAAAGATTATACACCATGATCAAGTGGGATTTATACCAGGGACACAGGGATGGTTCAACATCCGCAAGTCAATCAACGTGATACACTACATCAACAAATTGAAAAACAAAAACCACATGATCATCTCAATAGATGCAGAGAAAGCATTCGACAAGATCCAACACCCATTTATGATAAAAACCCTCAGTAAAATGGGTATAGAAGGAAAGAACCTCAACATAATAAAGGCCATATATGATAGACCCACAGCCAACATCATACTCAATGGACAAAAACTGAAAGCCATCCCTCTGAGGACAGGAACAAGACAAGGGTGCCCACTTTCACCACTCCTATTCAACATAGTACTGGAGGTGCTGGCCAGAGCAATTCGGCAGGAAAAAGAAATAAAAGGAATCCAAATAGGTAACGAAGAAGTAAAACTCTCATTGTTTGCAGACGACATGATCTTATATATAGAAAACCCCAAAGAATCCACAGAAAAACTATTAGAAATAATCAACAACTACAGCAAAGTAGCAGGGTATAAAATTAACGTCCATAAATCAGTAGCATTTCTATACACTAACAATGAACTAACAGAAAAAGAACTCAAGAACTCTATCCCATTCACAATTGCAACGAAAAGAATAAAATACCTTGGGATAAACTTAACCAAGGAAGTGAAGGATCTATACAATGAAAACTACAAGACTTTCTTGAAAGAAATTGGCGATGACATAAAGAGATGGAAAGACATTCCTTGCACATGGATTGGAAGAATAAACATAGTTAAAATGTCCATACTACCTAAAGCAATATACAGGTTCAATGCTATCCCAATCAGAATCCCAAGAACATTCTTCACAGAAATTGAACAAACAATCCTAAAATTCATATGGGGGAACAAAAGACCGCGAATTGCTAAAGCAATCCTGAGCAAGAAAAACAAAGCCGGCGGAATCACAATCCCCGATTTCAAAACATACTACAAAGCTACAGTGATCAAAACAGCATGGTACTGGTACAAAAACAGGTCCACAGATCACTGGAACAGAATTGAAAGCCCAGAGATTAAACCACACATCTATGGACAGCTAATCTTCGACAAAGGAGCAGAGGGCCTACAATGGAGAAAAGAAAGTCTCTTCAACAAATGGTGCTGGGAAAACTGGACAGCCACATGCAAAAGAGTGAAAATTGACCATTCTTTTTCACCACAGACCAAAATAAACTCAAAATGGATCAAAGACCTAAAGATTAGGCCTGAGACAATAAGTCTTTTGGAAGAGAATATAGGCAGTACACTCTTTGACATCAGTTTCAAAAGAATCTTTTCGGACACTGTAACTCCTCAGTTGAGGGAAACAATAGAAAGAATAAACAAATGGGTCTTCATCAGACTAAAGAGCTTCTTCAAGGCAAGGGAAAACAGAATTGAAACAAAAAAACAGCTCACTAATTGGGAAAAAATATTTACAAGCCACTTATCTGACAAAGGGTTAATCTCCAAAATATACAAAGAACTCAAACTGCTTAACAACAAAAAAACAAACAACCCGATCAAAAAATGGGCAGAGGACATGAACAGACATTTCTCAAAAGAAGATATGAATACGGCCAATAGACACATGAAAAGATGTTCATCATCGCTAATCATCAGGGAAATGCAAATCAAAACTACACTAAGATATCACCTTACACCCGTTAGATTGGCAAAAACATCCAAAACCAAGAGTGACAAATGTTGGAGAGGTTGTGGAGAAAAAGGAATCCTCATACACTGTTGGTGGGAAAGCAAACTGGTACAGCCACTATGGAAAACAGTATGGAGATTTCTCAAAAAGTTAAAAATACAAATACCCTATGACCCAGCCATCCCATTACTGGGTATCTATCCTAAGAACCTGATATCAGAAATATCAAGAGTCCGTTGCACCCCTAAGTTCATCGCAGCATTATTTACAATAGCCAAGACGTGGAACCAGCCTACATGCCCAGAAACTGATGATTGGATAAAGAAGATGTGGTATATATACACAATGGAATACTACTCAGCCATAAAAAAAGACAAAATTGGCCCATTCACAACAACATGGATGGACCTCGAGGGTATTATATTGAGCGAAATAAGCCAGTCAGAGAAAGAAGAACTCTATATGACTCCACTCATAGGTGGAAATTAGTATACTGATGA
This sequence comes from Equus caballus, assembly GCF_041296265.1. Taxonomy (NCBI): domain Eukaryota; kingdom Metazoa; phylum Chordata; class Mammalia; order Perissodactyla; family Equidae; genus Equus; species Equus caballus. Next base: position 68,320,118 of record NC_091684.1, read on the forward strand.
GGAGATCTGATTGGTGGTTACCAGGGAAAAGGGGGGGAGGGGGGAGGGCACAGAGGGGGAAGTGGTGGACCCACAACAGGACGAACAAAAATGTACAACTGAAATCTCACAAGGTTGTAATCTATCATAACGTTAATAAAAAAATAAATAAATTAAAAAAAAAAATGTTCCCGGTAGGCTGTAAGACCACTGGGCAGAGCGAATTGTTTCTTAGCTTCCAAAGAGCTGGAAGCAATATGCTTTGGGGCCTACCTTCCCCTTTGGAAACAAGGCAGGACATTGTGTCTTGAAGCTCTAGGGCAATGTAGCACACCCATAGCAGAAGTTCTACTTCAGCCAGATCAGGCCTACAAAGAAACTGCGTTTCACAGGCCTTTGTAAAAGATGTTCCCGGTAGTCTGTAAGAGCACCGTGCAGAGCGAGTTGTTTCTAAGCTTCGAAAAGAGCTGGAAGGAAGATGCTTTGGGGCCTATCTTCCCCTTTGGAAACAAGGCAGGACATTGAGCCTTGAAGCTCTAGGGCAATGTATCACACCCACAGCAGAAGTTCTACTTCACCCAGATCAGGCCTGCAAAGAAACTGCGATTCACAGGCCTTTGTAGGAGATGTTCCCGGTAGGCTGTAAGAGCACTGTGCAGAGCGAGTTGTTTCTTAGCTTCCCAAAGACTGGAAGCAAGATGCTTTGGGGCCTATCTCCGCCTTTGCAAATAATTCAGCACTTTGTGCCTTGAGGCTCTAGGGCAATTTCACACACACAGAGCAGAAGTTCTACTTCAGCCAGATAAGGCCTGCAAAGAAACTGCGTTTCACAGGCCTTTGTAAGAGATGTTCCCGGTAGGCTGTAAGAGCACTGTGCAGAGCGAGTTGTTTCTTACCTTCCCAAAGAGCTGGAAGCAAGAAGCTTTGGGGCCTCTCTCCAGTTTGGATACAAGGCAGGGCTTTGTGCCTTGTAGCTCTAGGGCGAAGTAGCACACTCAGAGCAGAAGTTCTAATTCAGCCAGATCAGGCCTGCAAAGAAACTGCGTTTCACAAGCCTTTGCAAGAATGTTCTCGGTAGGCTGTAAGAGCACTGTGCAGAGCGAGTTGTTTCTTAGCTTCCCAAAGAGCTGGAAGCAAGATGCTTAGGGGCCCAACTCGCCCTTTGGAAAGAAGACTGCACGTTGTGCATTTCAGCTCTAGGGCAATGTAGCACACCCAGAGCAGAAGTTCTACATCAGCCACATCAGACCTGCAAAGGAACTGCGTTTCACAGGTCTTTGTAAGAGATGTTCCCGGCAGGCTGTAAGAGCACTGTGCAGAGCGAGTTGTTTCTCAGCTTCCCAAAGAGCTGGTAGCAAGATGCTTTCGGGCATATCTCCGTCTTTGGAAATGATTCAGCGCTTTGTGCCTTGGAGCTCTAGGGCAATGTAGCACACCCAGACCAGAATTTCTACTTCAGCCAGATCAGGACTGCAAAGAAACTGCATTTCACAAGCCTTTGTGAGAGATGTTCCCGGTAGGCTGTAATAGCACTGCGCACAGCGAGTTGTTTCTTACCTTCCCAAATCGCTGGAAGCAAGATTCTTTAGGGCCTCTCTCCAGATGGATACAAGGTAGGGCCTTGTGCATGGAAGCTCTAGGGCAATGTAGCACACCCAGAGCAGAAGTTCTACTTCAGCCAGATTAGGCCTGCAAAGGAACTGCGTTTCACAGGCCTTTGTAAGAGATGTTCCCGGTAGGCTGCAAGAGCACTGTGCTGAGCGAGTTGTTTCTTAGCTTCCCAAAGAGCTGGAAGCAAGATGCTTTGGGGCGTATCTCTGGCTTTGGAAATGATTCAGCACTTTGTGCCTTGGAGCTTTAGGGCAATGGAGCACACTCAGAGCAGAAGTTCTACTTCAGCCAGATCAGGCCTGCAAAGAAACTGCGTTTCACTGGCCTTTGTAAGAGATGTTCCCGGTAGGCTGTAAGAGCACTGTGCAGAGCGAGCTGTTTCTTAGCTTCCCAAAGAGCTGGACGCAAGATTCTTTAGGGCCTCTCTCCAGTTTGGATACATGGCAGGGCCTTGTGCATGGAAGCTCTAGGGCAATGTAGCACACCGAGAGCAGAAGTCTACTTCAGCCACGTCAGGCCTGCAAAGAAACTGCGTTTCACAGGCCTTTGTAAGAGATATGCCCGGTGGGCTGTAAGAGCACTGTGCAGAGCGAGTTGTTTCTTAGCTTCCCGAAGAGCTGGAAGCAAGATGCTTTAGGGCCTCTCTCCAGTTTGGGTACAAGGCAGGGCCTTGTGCATGGAAGCTCTAGGGCAATGTACCACACCCAGAGGAGAAGTTCTGCTTCAGCCAGATCAGGCCTGCAAGGAAACTGCGTTTCACAGGACTTTGTAAGAGATGTTCCCGGTAGGCTGTAAGAGCACTGTGCAGAGCGAGTTGTTTCTTAGCTTCCCAAAAAGCTGGAAGCAAGAAGCTTTGGGGCGTATCTCCGTCCTTGGAAATGATTCAGTACTTTGTGCCTTGGAGCTCTAGGGCAATGTAGCACACCCAGAGTAGAAGTTCTACTTCAGCCAGATCAGGACTGCAAAGGAACTGCGTTTCACAGGCCTTTGTAAGAGATGTTCCCGGTAGGCTGTAAGAGCACTGTGCAGAGCGAGTTGTTTCTTAGATTCCCAAAGAGCTGGAAGCAAGATGCTTTGGGGCCTCTCTCCCACTTTGGATACAAGACATGGCCTTGTGCGTTGAAGCTCTAGGGCAATGTACAACACCCAGAGCATAAGTTCTACTTCAGCCAGATGAGGCCTGCAAAGGAACTGAGTTTCACGGGCCTTTGTAAGGGATGTTCTCGGTAGGCTGTAAGAGCACTGTGCACAGCGTGTTGTTTCTTAGCTTCAAAAAGAGCTGGAAGCAAGATGATTTGGTGACTCCCTCCCCCTTTGGATACAAGACTGGGCTTTGTGACTTGAAGCTCTAGGGCAATGTAGAACACCCACAGCAGAAGTTCTACTTCAGCCAGATCACGCCTGCAAAGAAACTGAGTTTCACAGGCCTTTGTAAGAGATGTTCCCGGTAGGCTGTAAGAATACTGAGCAGAGGGAGTTTTGTCATAGCTTCCCAGAGTGCTGGAAGCAAGATGCTTTGGGGCCCAACTCGCCCTTTGGAAAGAAGACTGCACGTTGTGCCTTTCAGCTCTAGGCAATGTAGCACACCTAGAGCAGAAGTTCTACTTCAGCCAGATCAGGCATGCAAACAAACTGTGTTTCACAGGCCTTTGTAAGAGATGTTCGCGGTAGGCTGTAAGAGCACTGTGCAGAGCGAGTTGTTTCTTAGCTTCCCAAAGAGCTGGAAGCAAGATGATTTGGGGCCCAACTCGCACTTTGGAAGGAAGACTGCACGTTGTGCCTTTCAGCTCTAGGCAATGTAGCACTCCCAGAGCAGAACTTCTACTTCAGCCAGATCAGGCCTGCAAAGAAACTGCGTTTCATTGGCCGTTGTAGGAGATGTGCCCGGTAGGCTGTAAGAGCACTGTGCAGAGTGAGTTGTTTCTTAGCTTCCCAAAGAGTTGGAAGCAAGATGCTTTGGGGCCTCTCTCCCCCTTTGGATACAAGGCAGCGCCTTGAGCGTGGAAGCTCCAGGGCAATGTACAACACCCAGAGCATAAATTCTACTTCGGCCAGATCAGGTCTGCAAAGGAACTGCGTTTTACAGGCCTTTGTAAGAGACGTTCAATGTAGGCTGTAAGAGCACTGTGCAGAGCGAGTTGTTTCTTAGCTTCCCAAAGAGCTGGAAGCAAGTTGCTTTGGGGCCTATCTCGGTCTTTGGAAATAATTCAGCACTTTGTGACTTGGAGCTCTGGGCAATGTAGCACACCCAGAGCAGAAGTTCTACTTCAGCCAGATCAGACCTGCAAAGAATCTGCATTTCACAGGCCTTTGTAAGAAATGTTCTCGGTAGGCTGTAAGAGCACTGTGCACAGCAAGCTGTTTCATACCTTCCCAAATCGCTGGAAGCAAGATTCTTTAGGGCCTCTCTCCAGGTGGATACAAGGTAGGGCCTTGTGCATGGAAGCTCTAGGGCAATGTAGCACACCCAGAGCAGAAGTTCTACTTCAGCCAGATCAGGCCTGCAAATAAACTGCGTGTCACAGGCCTTTGTAAGAGATGTTCCCGGTAGGCTGTAAGAGCACTGAGCAGAGGGGGTTTTTTCTTAGCTTCCAAAAGAGCTGGAAGCAAGATGATTTTGGGCCCAACTCGCCCTTTGGAAAGAAGTCTGCACGTTGTGCCTTTCAGCTCTAGGGCAATGTAGCACACCCAGAGCAGAAGTTCCACTTCAGCCAGATCAGGCCTGCAAAGAAACTGCGTGTCACAGGCCTTTGTAAGAATGTTCTCGGTAGGCTGTAAGAGCACTGTGCACAGCGAGTTGTTTCTTAGCCTCCCAAAGAGCTGGAAGCAAGATGCTTTAGGGCCTCACTCCCCCTTTGGATACAAGACTGGGCTTTGTGCCTTGAAGCTCTAGGGCAATGAAGAACTCCCACAGCAGAAGTTCTACTTCAGCCAGATCACGCCTGCAAAGAAACTGCATTTCACATGCCTTTGTAAGAGATGTTCTCGGTAGGCTGTAAGAGCACTGTGCACAGAGAGTTGTTTCTTAGCTTCCCAAAGAGCTGGAAGCAAGATGCTTTGGGGCCTCTCTCCCCCTTTGGATACAAGGCAGGGACTTGTGCGTGGAAGCTCTAGGGCAATGTACAACACCCAGAGCATAAGTTCTACTTCAGCCAGATCAGGCCTGCAAAGGAACTGCGTTTCACAGGCCTTTGTAAGAGACGTTCTCGGTAGGCTGTAAGAGCACTGTGCAGAGCGAGTTGTTTCTTAGCTTCCCAAAGAGCTGGAAGCAAGATGCTTTGGGGCCTATCTCGGTCTTTGGAAATAATTCAGCATTTTGTGACTTGGAGCTCTAGGGCAATGTAGCACACCCATAGCAGAAGTTCTACTTCAGCCAGATCAGACCTGCAAAGAAGCTGCGTTCCACAGGCCTTTGTAAGAGATGTTCCCGGTAGGGTGTAAGAGCACTATGCAGAGCGAATTGTTTCTTAGATTCCCAAAGAGCTGGAAGCAAGATGCTTTGGGCCTATCTCCGTCTTTGGAAATAATTCAGCACTTTGTGCCTAGAAGCTCTAGGGCAATGTAGCACACCAAGAGCAGAAGTTCTACTTCGGCCAGATCAGGCCTGCAAAGAAACTGCGTTTCACAGGCCTTTGTAAGAGATGTTACCGGTAGGCTGTAAGAGCACTGTGCACAGCGAGTTGTTTCTTAGCTTCCCAAACAGCTGGAAGCAAGATTCTTTGGGGCCCCTCTTCCCCTTTGTAAACAAGGCTGGGCTTTGTGCGTTGAAGCTCTAGGGCAATGTAAAACACCCAGAGCATAATTTCTACTTCAGCCACATCAGGCCTGCAAAGGAACTGCGTTTCACAGGCCTTTGTAAGAGATGTTCCCGGTAGGCTGTAAGAGCACTGTGCAGAGCGAGCTGTTTCTTAGCTTCCCAAAGAGATGGAAGCAAGATGCTTTGGGGCGTATCACCGTGTTTGGAAATGATTCAGCACTTTGTGCCTTGGAGCTCTAGGGCAATGCAGCACACCCAGAGCTGAAGTTCTACTTCAGCCAGATCAGGCCTGCAAAGGAACTGCATTTCACAGGACTTTGTAAGAGATGTTCACAGTAGGCTGTAATACCACTGTGCACAGCGAGTTGTTTCTTAGCTTCCCAAAGAGCTGCAAGCAAGAAGCTTTGGGGCCCAACTTGCCCTTTGGAAAGAAGCCTGCACGTAGTGCCTTACAGCTCTAGGGCAATGTAGCACACCCAGAGCAGAAGTTCTACTACAGCCAGATGAGGCCTGCAAAGAAACTGAGTTTCACAGGCCATTTTAAGAGCTGTTCCCGGTAGGCTGTAAGAGCACTGAGAAGTGGGAATTTTTTCATAGCTCGAAAGAGCTGGAAGCAAGATGATTTGGGGCCCAACTCGCCCTTTGGAAGGAAGACTGCACGTTGTGCCTTTCAGCTCTAGGCAATGTAGCACTCCCAGAGCAGAAGTTCTACTTCAGCCAGATCAGGCCTGCAAAGAAACTGCGTTTCATTGGCCGTTGTAGGAGATGTGCCCGGTAGGCTGTAAGAGCACTGTGCAGAGTGAGTTGTTTCTTAGCTTCCCAAAGAGTTGGAAGCAAGATGCTTTGGGGCCCAACTCGCCCGTTGGAGAGAAGACTGCACGTTGTGCCTTGGAGCTCTAGGGCAATGTAGCACACCCAAAGCAGAAGTTCTACTTTAGCCAGATCAGGCCTGCAAAGAAAGTGCGTTTCACAGGCCTTAGTAAGAGATGCTCCCGGTTGGCTGTAAGAGCACTGTGCAGAATGAGTTGTTTCTTGGCTTCCCAAAGAGCTGGAAGCAAGACGCTTTGGGGCCCAACTCGCCCTTTGGAAAGAAGCCTGCACGTTGTGCATTTCAGCTCTAGGGCAATGTAGCACACCCAGAGCAGAAGTTCTACTTCAGCCAGATCAGGCCTGCAAAGAAACTGCGTTTCACAGGCCTTCGTAAGAGATGTTCCCGGTAGGCTGTAAGAGCACTGTGCAGAGTGAGTTGTTTCTCAGATTCCCAAAGAGCTGGAGGCAAGATGCCTTGGGGCATATCTCCGTCTTTGGAAATGATTCAGCACTTTGTGCCTTGGAGCTCTAGGGCAATTTAGCACACCCAGAGCAGAATTTCTACTTCACCCAGATCAGGCCTGCAAAGCAACTGCGTTTCACAGGCCTTTGTAAGAGATGTTTCTGGTAGGCTGTAAGAGCACTGTGCCGAGCGAGTTGTGTCTTAGCTTCCCAAAGGGCTGGAAGCAAGATGCTTTAGGGCCTATCTTCCACTCTTGAAACAAGGCAGGGCTTTGTGCCTTGAAGCTCTATGGCAATGTAGCTCTCCCACAGCAGAAGTTGTACTTCAGCTAGATAAGGCCTGCAAAGGCATTGCCTTTCACAGGCCTTTGTAAGAGATGTTCCCGGTAGGCTGTAAGAGCACTGTGCAGAGCGAGCTGTTTCTTAGCTTCCCTAGGAGCTGGAAGCAAGATGCTTTGGGGCCTCTCTCCCCCTTTGGATACAAGGCAGGGCCTTGTGCGTTGAAGCTCTAGGGCAATGTACAACACCCAGAGCAGAAGTCCTACTTCAGCCAGATCAGGCCTGCAAAGAAACTGCGTTTCACAGGCCTTTGTAAGAGATGTTCCCGGTGCTGTAAGAGCACTGTGCAGAGCGAGTTTTTTCTTAGCTTCCCATAGAGCTGGAAGCAAGATTCTTTAGGGCCTCTCTCCAGGTGCATACAAGGTATGGCCTTGTGCATGGAAGCTCTAGGGCAATGTAGCACACCCAGAGGAGAAGTTGTACTTCAGTCAGATCAGGCCTGCAAAGAAACTGCGTGTCACAGGCCTTTGTAAGAGATGTTCCCGGTAGGCTGTAAGAGCACTGTGCAGAGCGAGTTGTTTCTTAGCTTCCCAAAGAGCTGGAAGCAAGATGCTTTTGGCCCAACTTGCCCTTTGGAAAGAAGACTGCACGTTGTGCCGTTCAGCTCTCGGGCAATGTAGCACACCCAGAGCAGAAGTTCTACTTCAGCCAAATCAGGCCTGCAAAGAAACTGCGTCTCACAGGCCTTTGTAGGAGATGTTCCCGGTAGGTCGTAAGAGCACTGTGCAGAGCGAGTTGTTTCTTAGCTTCCCAAAAAGCTGGAAGCAAGAAGCTTTGGGGCGTATCTCCGTCCTTGGAAATGATTCAGTACTTTGTGCCTTGGAGCTCTAGGGCAATGTAGCACACCCAGAGGAGAAGTTCTACTTCAGCCAGATCAGGACTGCAAAGGAACTGCGTTTCACAGGCCTTTGTAAGAGATGTTCCCGGTAGGCTGTAAGAGCACTGTGCAGAGCGAGTTGTTTCTTAGATTCCCAAAGAGCTGGAAGCAAGATGCTTTGGGGCCTCTCTCCCACTTTGGATACAAGACATGGCCTTGTGCGTTGAAGCTCTAGGGCAATGTACAACACCCAGAGCATAAGTTCTACTTCAGCCAGATGAGGCCTGCAAAGGAACTGAGTTTCACGGGCCTTTGTAAGGGATGTTCTCGGTAGGCTGTAAGAGCACTGTGCACAGCGTGTTGTTTCTTAGCTTCAAAAAGAGCTGGAAGCAAGATGATTTGGTGACTCCCTCCCCCTTTGGATACAAGACTGGGCTTTGTGACTTGAAGCTCTAGGGCAATGTAGAACACCCACAGCAGAAGTTCTACTTCAGCCAGATCACGCCTGCAAAGAAACTGAGTTTCACAGGCCTTTGTAAGAGATGTTCCCGGTAGGCTGTAAGAATACTGAGCAGAGGGAGTTTTGTCATAGCTTCCCAGAGTGCTGGAAGCAAGATGCTTTGGGGCCCAACTCGCCCTTTGGAAAGAAGACTGCACGTTGTGCCTTTCAGCTCTAGGCAATGTAGCACACCTAGAGCAGAAGTTCTACTTCAGCCAGATCAGGCATGCAAACAAACTGTGTTTCACAGGCCTTTGTAAGAGATGTTCGCGGTAGGCTGTAAGAGCACTGTGCAGAGCGAGTTGTTTCTTAGCTTCCCAAAGAGCTGGAAGCAAGATGCTTTGGGGCCCAACTCGCCCTTTGGAAAGAAGACTGCACGTTGTGCCTTTCAGCTCTGGGGCAATGTAGCACACGCAGAGCAGAAGTTCTACTTCAGCCAGATCTGGCCTGCAAAGAAACTGCGTTTCACAGGCCTTTGTAAGAGATGTTTCCTGTAGGCTGTAAGAGCACTGTGCAGAGCGAGTTGTTTCTTAGCTTCCCAAAGAGCTGGAAGCAAGATGCTTTGGGGCCCAACTCGCCCTTTGGAAAGAAGACTGCACGTTGTGCCTTTCAGCTCTAGGGCAATGTAGCACACCCAGAGCAGAACTTCTACTTCAGCCAGATCAGGCCTGCAAAGAAACTGCGTTTCACAGACCTTTTGTAAGAGATGTTCCCGGTATGCTGTAAGAGCACTGTGCAGAGCGAGCTGTTTCTTAGCTTCCCAAAGAGCTGGAAGCAAGATGCTTTGGGGCCTCTCTCCCCCTTTGGATACAAGGCAGCGCCTTGAGCGTGGAAGCTCCAGGGCAATGTACAACACCCAGAGCATAAGTTCTACTTCAGCCAGATCAGGTCTGCAAAGGAACTGCGTTTTACAGGCCTTTGTAAGAGACGTTCAATGTAGGCTGTAAGAGCACTGTGCACAGCGAGTTGTTTCTTAGCTTCCCAAAGAGCTGAAAGCAACTTGCTTTGGGGCCTCCCTCCCCCTTTGGATACAAGACTGGGCTTTATGGCTTGAAGCTCTAGGGCAATGAAGAACACACACAGCAGAAGGTCTACTGCAGCCAGATCACGCCTGCAAAGAAACTGCGTTTCACAGGCCTTTGTAAGAGATGTTCCCGGTAGACTGTAAGAGCACTGTGCAGAGCGAGTTGTTTCTCAGCTTCCCAAAGAGCTGGAAGCAAGATGCTTTGGGGCGTACCTCCGGCTTTGGAAATGATTCAGCACTTTGTGCCTTGGAGCTCTAGGGCAATGTAGCACACCAGGAGTAGAAGTTCTACTTCAGCCAGATCAGGACTGCAAAGGAACTGCGTTTCACAGGCCTTTGTAAGAGATGTTCCCGGTAGGCTGTAAGAGCACTTTGCAGAGCGAGTTGTTTCTTAGCTTCCCAAAGAGCTGGAAGCTAGATGCTTTGGGCCCAACTCGCCCTTTGGAAAGAAGACTGCACGTTGTGCCTTTCAGCTCTAGGGCAATGTAGCACACCCAGAGCAGATGTTCTACTTCAGCCAGACAGGCCTGCAAAGAAACTGCGTTTCACAGGCCTTTTGTAAGAGATGTTCCTGGTAGGCCGTAAGAGCACTGTGCAGAGCGAGTTGTTTCTTAGCTTCCCAAAGAGCTGGAAGCAAGATATTTTAGGGTCTCACTCCCCGTTTGGATACAAGACTGGGCTTTGTGCCTTGAAGCTCAAGGGCAATGTAGAACACCCACAGCAGAAGTTCTACTTCAGCCAGATCAGGCCTGCAAAGAAACTGCGTTTCACAGGCATTTGTAAGAGATGTTCCCTGTAGGCTGTAAGAGCACTCTGCAGAGCGAGTTGTTTCTTAGCTTCCCAAAGAGCTGGAAGCAAGATGCTTTGGGGCGTATCTCCGTCTTTGGAAATGATTCAGCACTTTGTGCCTTGGAGCTCTAGGGCAATGTAGCACACCCAGAGCAGAAGTTCTACTTCAGCCAGATCAGGATGGCAAAGCAACTGCGTTTCACAGGCCTTTGTAAGAGATGTTCCCGGTAGGCTGTAAGAGCACCGTGCACAGCGAGTTGTTTCTTCGCTTCCCAAAGAGCTGGAAGCAAGATGATTTGGGGCCCAACTCGCCCTTTGGAAAGAAGCCTGCACGTGGTGCGTTTCAGCTCTAGGACAATGTAGCACACCCAGAGCAGAATTTCTACTTCGGCCAGATCAGGCCTGCAAAGAAACTCCGTGTCACAGGCCTTTGTGAGAGATGATCTCGGTAGGCTGTAAGAGCACTGTGCAGAGCGAGTTGTTTCTTAGCTTCCCAAAGAGCTGGAAGCAAGTTGCTTTGGGGCCTATCTCGGTCTTTGGAAATAATTCAGCACTTTGTGACTTGGAGCTCTGGGCAATGTAGCACACCCAGAGCAGAAGTTCTACTTCAGCCAGATCAGACCTGCAAAGAATCTGCATTTCACAGGCCTTTGTAAGAAATGTTCTCGGTAGGCTGTAAGAGCACTGTGCACAGCAAGCTGTTTCATACCTTCCCAAATCGCTGGAAGCAAGATTCTTTAGGGCCTCTCTCCAGGTGGATACAAGGTAGGGCCTTGTGCATGGAAGCTCTAGGGCAATGTAGCACACCCAGAGCAGAAGTTCTACTTCAGCCAGATCAGGCCTGCAAATAAACTGCGTGTCACAGGCCTTTGTAAGAGATGTTCCCGGTAGGCTGTAAGAGCACTGAGCAGAGGGGGTTTTTTCTTAGCTTCCAAAAGAGCTGGAAGCAAGATGATTTTGGGCCCAACTCGCCCTTTGGAAAGAAGTCTGCACGTTGTGCCTTTCAGCTCTAGGGCAATGTAGCACACCCAGAGCAGAAGTTCCACTTCAGCCAGATCAGGCCTGCAAAGAAACTGCGTGTCACAGGCCTTTGTAAGAATGTTCTCGGTAGGCTGTAAGAGCACTGTGCACAGCGAGTTGTTTCTTAGCCTCCCAAAGAGCTGGAAGCAAGATGCTTTAGGGCCTCACTCCCCCTTTGGATACAAGACTGGGCTTTGTGCCTTGAAGCTCTAGGGCAATGAAGAACTCCCACAGCAGAAGTTCTACTTCAGCCAGATCACGCCTGCAAAGAAACTGCATTTCACATGCCTTTGTAAGAGATGTTCTCGGTAGGCTGTAAGAGCACTGTGCACAGAGAGTTGTTTCTTAGCTTCCCAAAGAGCTGGAAGCAAGATGCTTTGGGGCCTCTCTCCCCCTTTGGATACAAGGCAGGGACTTGTGCGTGGAAGCTCTAGGGCAATGTACAACACCCAGAGCATAAGTTCTACTTCAGCCAGATCAGGCCTGCAAAGGAACTGCGTTTCACAGGCCTTTGTAAGAGACGTTCTCGGTAGGCTGTAAGAGCACTGTGCAGAGCGAGTTGTTTCTTAGCTTCCCAAAGAGCTGGAAGCAAGATGCTTTGGGGCCTATCTCGGTCTTTGGAAATAATTCAGCATTTTGTGACTTGGAGCTCTAGGGCAATGTAGCACACCCATAGCAGAAGTTCTACTTCAGCCAGATCAGACCTGCAAAGAAGCTGCGTTCCACAGGCCTTTGTAAGAGATGTTCCCGGTAGGGTGTAAGAGCACTATGCAGAGCGAATTGTTTCTTAGATTCCCAAAGAGCTGGAAGCAAGATGCTTTGGGCCTATCTCCGTCTTTGGAAATAATTCAGCACTTTGTGCCTAGAAGCTCTAGGGCAATGTAGCACACCAAGAGCAGAAGTTCTACTTCGGCCAGATCAGGCCTGCAAAGAAACTGCGTTTCACAGGCCTTTGTAAGAGATGTTACCGGTAGGCTGTAAGAGCACTGTGCACAGCGAGTTGTTTCTTAGCTTCCCAAACAGCTGGAAGCAAGATTCTTTGGGGCCCCTCTTCCCCTTTGTAAACAAGGCTGGGCTTTGTGCGTTGAAGCTCTAGGGCAATGTAAAACACCCAGAGCATAATTTCTACTTCAGCCACATCAGGCCTGCAAAGGAACTGCGTTTCACAGGCCTTTGTAAGAGATGTTCCCGGTAGGCTGTAAGAGCACTGTGCAGAGCGAGCTGTTTCTTAGCTTCCCAAAGAGATGGAAGCAAGATGCTTTGGGGCGTATCACCGTGTTTGGAAATGATTCAGCACTTTGTGCCTTGGAGCTCTAGGGCAATGCAGCACACCCAGAGCTGAAGTTCTACTTCAGCCAGATCAGGCCTGCAAAGGAACTGCATTTCACAGGACTTTGTAAGAGATGTTCACAGTAGGCTGTAATACCACTGTGCACAGCGAGTTGTTTCTTAGCTTCCCAAAGAGCTGCAAGCAAGAAGCTTTGGGGCCCAACTTGCCCTTTGGAAAGAAGCCTGCACGTAGTGCCTTACAGCTCTAGGGCAATGTAGCACACCCAGAGCAGAAGTTCTACTACAGCCAGATGAGGCCTGCAAAGAAACTGAGTTTCACAGGCCATTTTAAGAGCTGTTCCCGGTAGGCTGTAAGAGCACTGAGAAGTGGGAATTTTTTCATAGCTCGAAAGAGCTGGAAGCAAGATGATTTGGGGCCCAACTCGCCCTTTGGAAGGAAGACTGCACGTTGTGCCTTTCAGCTCTAGGCAATGTAGCACTCCCAGAGCAGAAGTTCTACTGCAGCCAGATCAGGCCTGCAAAGAAACTGCGTGTCGCAGGCCTTTGTAAGAGATGTTCCCGGTAGGCTGTAAGAGCACTGTGCAGACCGAGTTGTTTCTTAGCTTCCCAAAGAGCTGGAAGCAAGATGATTTGGGGCCCAACTCGCCCTTTGGAAGGAAGACTGCACGTTGTGCCTTTCAGCTCTAGGCAATGTAGCACTCCCAGAGCAGAAGTTCTACTTCAGCCAGATCAGGCCTGCAAAGAAACTGCGTTTCATAGGCCGTTGTAGGAGATGTGCCCGGTAGGCTGTAAGAGCACTGTGCAGAGTGAGTTGTTTCTTAGCTTCCCAAAGAGTTGGAAGCAAGATGCTTTGGGGCCCAACTCGCCCGTTGGAGAGAAGACTGCACGTTGTGCCTTGGAGCTCTAGGGCAATGTAGCACACCCAAAGCAGAAGTTCTACTTTAGCCAGATCAGGCCTGCAAAGAAAGTGCGTTTCACAGGCCTTAGTAAGAGATGCTCCCGGTTGGCTGTAAGAGCACTGTGCAGAATGAGTTGTTTCTTGGCTTCCCAAAGAGCTGGAAGCAAGACGCTTTGGGGCCCAACTCGCCCTTTGGAAAGAAGCCTGCACGTTGTGCATTTCAGCTCTAGGGCAATGTAGCACACCCAGAGCAGAAGTTCTACTTCAGCCAGATCAGGCCTGCAAAGAAACTGCGTTTCACAGGCCTTCGTAAGAGATGTTCCCGGTAGGCTGTAAGAGCACTGTGCAGAGTGAGTTGTTTCTCAGATTCCCAAAGAGCTGGAGGCAAGATGCCTTGGGGCATATCTCCGTCTTTGGAAATGATTCAGCACTTTGTGCCTTGGAGCTCTAGGGCAATTTAGCACACCCAGAGCAGAATTTCTACTTCACCCAGATCAGGCCTGCAAAGCAACTGCGTTTCACAGGCCTTTGTAAGAGATGTTTCTGGTAGGCTGTAAGAGCACTGTGCCGAGCGAGTTGTGTCTTAGCTTCCCAAAGGGCTGGAAGCAAGATGCTTTAGGGCCTATCTTCCACTCTTGAAACAAGGCAGGGCTTTGTGCCTTGAAGCTCTATGGCAATGTAGCTCTCCCACAGCAGAAGTTGTACTTCAGCTAGATAAGGCCTGCAAAGGCATTGCCTTTCACAGGCCTTTGTAAGAGATGTTCCCGGTAGGCTGTAAGAGCACTGTGCAGAGCGAGCTGTTTCTTAGCTTCCCTAGGAGCTGGAAGCAAGATGCTTTGGGGCCTCTCTCCCCCTTTGGATACAAGGCAGGGCCTTGTGCGTTGAAGCTCTAGGGCAATGTACAACACCCAGAGCAGAAGTCCTACTTCAGCCAGATCAGGCCTGCAAAGAAACTGCGTTTCACAGGCCTTTGTAAGAGATGTTCCCGGTGCTGTAAGAGCACTGTGCAGAGCGAGTTTTTTCTTAGCTTCCCATAGAGCTGGAAGCAAGATTCTTTAGGGCCTCTCTCCAGGTGCATACAAGGTATGGCCTTGTGCATGGAAGCTCTAGGGCAATGTAGCACACCCAGAGGAGAAGTTGTACTTCAGTCAGATCAGGCCTGCAAAGAAACTGCGTGTCACAGGCCTTTGTAAGAGATGTTCCCGGTAGGCTGTAAGAGCACTGTGCAGAGCGAGTTGTTTCTTAGCTTCCCAAAGAGCTGGAAGCAAGATGCTTTTGGCCCAACTTGCCCTTTGGAAAGAAGACTGCACGTTGTGCCGTTCAGCTCTCGGGCAATGTAGCACACCCAGAGCAGAAGTTCTACTTCAGCCAAATCAGGCCTGCAAAGAAACTGCGTCTCACAGGCCTTTGTAGGAGATGTTCCCGGTAGGTCGTAAGAGCACTGTGCAGAGCGAGTTGTTTCTTAGCTTCCCAAAAAGCTGGAAGCAAGAAGCTTTGGGGCGTATCTCCGTCCTTGGAAATGATTCAGTACTTTGTGCCTTGGAGCTCTAGGGCAATGTAGCACACCCAGAGTAGAAGTTCTACTTCAGCCAGATCAGGACTGCAAAGGAACTGCGTTTCACAGGCCTTTGTAAGAGATGTTCCCGGTAGGCTGTAAGAACACTGTGCAGAGCGAGTTGTTTCTTAGATTCCCAAAGAGCTGGAAGCAAGATGCTTTGGGGCCTCTCTCCCACTTTGGATACAAGACATGGCCTTGTGCGTTGAAGCTCTAGGGCAATGTACAACACCCAGAGCATAAGTTCTACTTCAGCCAGATGAGGCCTGCAAAGGAACTGAGTTTCACGGGCCTTTGTAAGGGATGTTCTCGGTAGGCTGTAAGAGCACTGTGCACAGCGTGTTGTTTCTTAGCTTCAAAAAGAGCTGGAAGCAAGATGATTTGGTGACTCCCTCCCCCTTTGGATACAAGACTGGGCTTTGTGACTTGAAGCTCTAGGGCAATGTAGAACACCCACAGCAGAAGTTCTACTTCAGCCAGATCACGCCTGCAAAGAAACTGAGTTTCACAGGCCTTTGTAAGAGATGTTCCCGGTAGGCTGTAAGAATACTGAGCAGAGGGAGTTTTGTCATAGCTTCCCAGAGTGCTGGAAGCAAGATGCTTTGGGGCCCAACTCGCCCTTTGGAAAGAAGACTGCACGTTGTGCCTTTCAGCTCTAGGCAATGTAGCACACCTAGAGCAGAAGTTCTACTTCAGCCAGATCAGGCATGCAAACAAACTGTGTTTCACAGGCCTTTGTAAGAGATGTTCGCGGTAGGCTGTAAGAGCACTGTGCAGAGCGAGTTGTTTCTTAGCTTCCCAAAGAGCTGGAAGCAAGATGCTTTGGGGCCCAACTCGCCCTTTGGAAAGAAGACTGCACGTTGTGCCTTTCAGCTCTGGGGCAATGTAGCACACGCAGAGCAGAAGTTCTACTTCAGCCAGATCTGGCCTGCAAAGAAACTGCGTTTCACAGGCCTTTGTAAGAGATGTTTCCTGTAGGCTGTAAGAGCACTGTGCAGAGCGAGTTGTTTCTTAGCTTCCCAAAGAGCTGGAAGCAAGATGCTTTGGGGCCCAACTCGCCCTTTGGAAAGAAGACTGCACGTTGTGCCTTTCAGCTCTAGGGCAATGTAGCACACCCAGAGCAGAACTTCTACTTCAGCCAGATCAGGCCTGCAAAGAAACTGCGTTTCACAGACCTTTTGTAAGAGATGTTCCCGGTATGCTGTAAGAGCACTGTGCAGAGCGAGCTGTTTCTTAGCTTCCCAAAGAGCTGGAAGCAAGATGCTTTGGGGCCTCTCTCCCCCTTTGGATACAAGGCAGCGCCTTGAGCGTGGAAGCTCCAGGGCAATGTACAACACCCAGAGCATAAGTTCTACTTCAGCCAGATCAGGTCTGCAAAGGAACTGCGTTTTACAGGCCTTTGTAAGAGACGTTCAATGTAGGCTGTAAGAGCACTGTGCACAGCGAGTTGTTTCTTAGCTTCCCAAAGAGCTGAAAGCAACTTGCTTTGGGGCCTCCCTCCCCCTTTGGATACAAGACTGGGCTTTATGGCTTGAAGCTCTAGGGCAATGAAGAACACACACAGCAGAAGGTCTACTGCAGCCAGATCACGCCTGCAAAGAAACTGCGTTTCACAGGCCTTTGTAAGAGATGTTCCCGGTAGACTGTAAGAGCACTGTGCAGAGCGAGTTGTTTCTCAGCTTCCCAAAGAGCTGGAAGCAAGATGCTTTGGGGCGTACCTCCGGCTTTGGAAATGATTCAGCACTTTGTGCCTTGGAGCTCTAGGGCAATGTAGCACACCAGGAGTAGAAGTTCTACTTCAGCCAGATCAGGACTGCAAAGGAACTGCGTTTCACAGGCCTTTGTAAGAGATGTTCCCGGTAGGCTGTAAGAGCACTTTGCAGAGCGAGTTGTTTCTTAGCTTCCCAAAGAGCTGGAAGCTAGATGCTTTGGGCCCAACTCGCCCTTTGGAAAGAAGACTGCACGTTGTGCCTTTCAGCTCTAGGGCAATGTAGCACACCCAGAGCAGATGTTCTACTTCAGCCAGACAGGCCTGCAAAGAAACTGCGTTTCACAGGCCTTTTGTAAGAGATGTTCCTGGTAGGCCGTAAGAGCACTGTGCAGAGCGAGTTGTTTCTTAGCTTCCCAAAGAGCTGGAAGCAAGATATTTTAGGGTCTCACTCCCCGTTTGGATACAAGACTGGGCTTTGTGCCTTGAAGCTCAAGGGCAATGTAGAACACCCACAGCAGAAGTTCTACTTCAGCCAGATCAGGCCTGCAAAGAAACTGCGTTTCACAGGCATTTGTAAGAGATGTTCCCTGTAGGCTGTAAGAGCACTCTGCAGAGCGAGTTGTTTCTTAGCTTCCCAAAGAGCTGGAAGCAAGATGCTTTGGGGCGTATCTCCGTCTTTGGAAATGATTCAGCACTTTGTGCCTTGGAGCTCTAGGGCAATGTAGCACACCCAGAGCAGAAGTTCTACTTCAGCCAGATCAGGATGGCAAAGCAACTGCGTTTCACAGGCCTTTGTAAGAGATGTTCCCGGTAGGCTGTAAGAGCACCGTGCACAGCGAGTTGTTTCTTCGCTTCCCAAAGAGCTGGAAGCAAGATGATTTGGGGCCCAACTCGCCCTTTGGAAAGAAGCCTGCACGTGGTGCGTTTCAGCTCTAGGACAATGTAGCACACCCAGAGCAGAATTTCTACTTCGGCCAGATCAGGCCTGCAAAGAAACTCCGTGTCACAGGCCTTTGTGAGAGATGATCTCGGTAGGCTGTAAGAGCACTGTGCAGAGCGAGTTGTTTCTTAGCTTCCCAAAGAGCTGGAAGCAAGTTGCTTTGGGGCCTATCTCGGTCTTTGGAAATAATTCAGCACTTTGTGACTTGGAGCTCTGGGCAATGTAGCACACCCAGAGCAGAAGTTCTACTTCAGCCAGATCAGACCTGCAAAGAATCTGCATTTCACAGGCCTTTGTAAGAAATGTTCTCGGTAGGCTGTAAGAGCACTGTGCACAGCAAGCTGTTTCATACCTTCCCAAATCGCTGGAAGCAAGATTCTTTAGGGCCTCTCTCCAGGTGGATACAAGGTAGGGCCTTGTGCATGGAAGCTCTAGGGCAATGTAGCACACCCAGAGCAGAAGTTCTACTTCAGCCAGATCAGGCCTGCAAATAAACTGCGTGTCACAGGCCTTTGTAAGAGATGTTCCCGGTAGGCTGTAAGAGCACTGAGCAGAGGGGGTTTTTTCTTAGCTTCCAAAAGAGCTGGAAGCAAGATGATTTTGGGCCCAACTCGCCCTTTGGAAAGAAGTCTGCACGTTGTGCCTTTCAGCTCTAGGGCAATGTAGCACACCCAGAGCAGAAGTTCCACTTCAGCCAGATCAGGCCTGCAAAGAAACTGCGTGTCACAGGCCTTTGTAAGAATGTTCTCGGTAGGCTGTAAGAGCACTGTGCACAGCGAGTTGTTTCTTAGCCTCCCAAAGAGCTGGAAGCAAGATGCTTTAGGGCCTCACTCCCCCTTTGGATACAAGACTGGGCTTTGTGCCTTGAAGCTCTAGGGCAATGAAGAACTCCCACAGCAGAAGTTCTACTTCAGCCAGATCACGCCTGCAAAGAAACTGCATTTCACATGCCTTTGTAAGAGATGTTCTCGGTAGGCTGTAAGAGCACTGTGCACAGAGAGTTGTTTCTTAGCTTCCCAAAGAGCTGGAAGCAAGATGCTTTGGGGCCTCTCTCCCCCTTTGGATACAAGGCAGGGACTTGTGCGTGGAAGCTCTAGGGCAATGTACAACACCCAGAGCATAAGTTCTACTTCAGCCAGATCAGGCCTGCAAAGGAACTGCGTTTCACAGGCCTTTGTAAGAGACGTTCTCGGTAGGCTGTAAGAGCACTGTGCAGAGCGAGTTGTTTCTTAGCTTCCCAAAGAGCTGGAAGCAAGATGCTTTGGGGCCTATCTCGGTCTTTGGAAATAATTCAGCATTTTGTGACTTGGAGCTCTAGGGCAATGTAGCACACCCATAGCAGAAGTTCTACTTCAGCCAGATCAGACCTGCAAAGAAGCTGCGTTCCACAGGCCTTTGTAAGAGATGTTCCCGGTAGGGTGTAAGAGCACTATGCAGAGCGAATTGTTTCTTAGATTCCCAAAGAGCTGGAAGCAAGATGCTTTGGGCCTATCTCCGTCTTTGGAAATAATTCAGCACTTTGTGCCTAGAAGCTCTAGGGCAATGTAGCACACCAAGAGCAGAAGTTCTACTTCGGCCAGATCAGGCCTGCAAAGAAACTGCGTTTCACAGGCCTTTGTAAGAGATGTTACCGGTAGGCTGTAAGAGCACTGTGCACAGCGAGTTGTTTCTTAGCTTCCCAAACAGCTGGAAGCAAGATTCTTTGGGGCCCCTCTTCCCCTTTGTAAACAAGGCTGGGCTTTGTGCGTTGAAGCTCTAGGGCAATGTAAAACACCCAGAGCATAATTTCTACTTCAGCCACATCAGGCCTGCAAAGGAACTGCGTTTCACAGGCCTTTGTAAGAGATGTTCCCGGTAGGCTGTAAGAGCACTGTGCAGAGCGAGCTGTTTCTTAGCTTCCCAAAGAGATGGAAGCAAGATGCTTTGGGGCGTATCACCGTGTTTGGAAATGATTCAGCACTTTGTGCCTTGGAGCTCTAGGGCAATGCAGCACACCCAGAGCTGAAGTTCTACTTCAGCCAGATCAGGCCTGCAAAGGAACTGCATTTCACAGGACTTTGTAAGAGATGTTCACAGTAGGCTGTAATACCACTGTGCACAGCGAGTTGTTTCTTAGCTTCCCAAAGAGCTGCAAGCAAGAAGCTTTGGGGCCCAACTTGCCCTTTGGAAAGAAGCCTGCACGTAGTGCCTTACAGCTCTAGGGCAATGTAGCACACCCAGAGCAGAAGTTCTACTACAGCCAGATGAGGCCTGCAAAGAAACTGAGTTTCACAGGCCATTTTAAGAGCTGTTCCCGGTAGGCTGTAAGAGCACTGAGAAGTGGGAATTTTTTCATAGCTCGAAAGAGCTGGAAGCAAGATGATTTGGGGCCCAACTCGCCCTTTGGAAGGAAGACTGCACGTTGTGCCTTTCAGCTCTAGGCAATGTAGCACTCCCAGAGCAGAAGTTCTACTGCAGCCAGATCAGGCCTGCAAAGAAACTGCGTGTCGCAGGCCTTTGTAAGAGATGTTCCCGGTAGGCTGTAAGAGCACTGTGCAGACCGAGTTGTTTCTTAGCTTCCCAAAGAGCTGGAAGCAAGATGATTTGGGGCCCAACTCGCCCTTTGGAAGGAAGACTGCACGTTGTGCCTTTCAGCTCTAGGCAATGTAGCACTCCCAGAGCAGAAGTTCTACTTCAGCCAGATCAGGCCTGCAAAGAAACTGCGTTTCATAGGCCGTTGTAGGAGATGTGCCCGGTAGGCTGTAAGAGCACTGTGCAGAGTGAGTTGTTTCTTAGCTTCCCAAAGAGTTGGAAGCAAGATGCTTTGGGGCCCAACTCGCCCGTTGGAGAGAAGACTGCACGTTGTGCCTTGGAGCTCTAGGGCAATGTAGCACACCCAAAGCAGATGTTCTACTTTAGCCAGATCAGGCCTGCAAAGAAAGTGCGTTTCACAGGCCTTAGTAAGAGATGCTCCCGGTTGGCTGTAAGAGCACTGTGCAGAATGAGTTGTTTCTTGGCTTCCCAAAGAGCTGGAAGCAAGACGCTTTGGGGCCCAACTCGCCCTTTGGAAAGAAGCCTGCACGTTGTGCATTTCAGCTCTAGGGCAATGTAGCACACCCAGAGCAGAAGTTCTACTTCAGCCAGATCAGGCCTGCAAAGAAACTGCGTTTCACAGGCCTTCGTAAGAGATGTTCCCGGTAGGCTGTAAGAGCACTGTGCAGAGTGAGTTGTTTCTCAGATTCCCAAAGAGCTGGAGGCAAGATGCCTTGGGGCATATCTCCGTCTTTGGAAATGATTCAGCACTTTGTGCCTTGGAGCTCTAGGGCAATTTAGCACACCCAGAGCAGAATTTCTACTTCACCCAGATCAGGCCTGCAAAGCAACTGCGTTTCACAGGCCTTTGTAAGAGATGTTTCTGGTAGGCTGTAAGAGCACTGTGCCGAGCGAGTTGTGTCTTAGCTTCCCAAAGGGCTGGAAGCAAGATGCTTTAGGGCCTATCTTCCACTCTTGAAACAAGGCAGGGCTTTGTGCCTTGAAGCTCTATGGCAATGTAGCTCTCCCACAGCAGAAGTTGTACTTCAGCTAGATAAGGCCTGCAAAGGCATTGCCTTTCACAGGCCTTTGTAAGAGATGTTCCCGGTAGGCTGTAAGAGCACTGTGCAGAGCGAGCTGTTTCTTAGCTTCCCTAGGAGCTGGAAGCAAGATGCTTTGGGGCCTCTCTCCCCCTTTGGATACAAGGCAGGGCCTTGTGCGTTGAAGCTCTAGGGCAATGTACAACACCCAGAGCAGAAGTCCTACTTCAGCCAGATCAGGCCTGCAAAGAAACTGCGTTTCACAGGCCTTTGTAAGAGGTGTTCCCGGTGCTGTAAGAGCACTGTGCAGAGCGAGTTTTTTCTTAGCTTCCCATAGAGCTGGAAGCAAGATTCTTTAGGGCCTCTCTCCAGGTGCATACAAGGTATGGCCTTGTGCATGGAAGCTCTAGGGCAATGTAGCACACCCAGAGGAGAAGTTGTACTTCAGTCAGATCAGGCCTGCAAAGAAACTGCGTGTCACAGGCCTTTGTAAGAGATGTTCCCGGTAGGCTGTAAGAGCACTGTGCAGAGCGAGTTGTTTCTTAGCTTCCCAAAGAGCTGGAAGCAAGATGCTTTTGGCCCAACTTGCCCTTTGGAAAGAAGACTGCACGTTGTGCCGTTCAGCTCTCGGGCAATGTAGCACACCCAGAGCAGAAGTTCTACTTCAGCCAAATCAGGCCTGCAAAGAAACTGCGTCTCACAGGCCTTTGTAGGAGATGTTCCCGGTAGGTCGTAAGAGCACTATGCAGAGTGAGTTGTTTCTTAGCTTCCCAAAGAGCTGTAAGCAAGATGCTTTGGGGCCCAACTCGCCCTTTGGAAAGAAGACTGCACGTTGTGCCTTTCAGCTCTAGGGCAATGTAGCACACCCAAAGCAGAAGTTCTACTTCAGCCAGTTCAGGCCTGCAAAGAAACTGCGTGTCACAGGCCTTTGTAAGAGATGTTCCCGGTAGGCTGTAAGAGCACTGTGCAGAGCGAGTTGTTTCTCAGCTTCCCAAAGAGCTGGAAGCAAGATGCTTTGGGGCGTATCTCCGGCTTTGGAAATGATTCAGCACCTTGTTTCTTGGAGCTCTAGGGCAATGTAGCACACCCAGAGTAGAAGTTCTACTTCAGCCAGATCAGGACTGCAAAGGAACTGCGTTTCACAGGCCTTTGTAAGAATTGTTCCCGGTAGGCTGTAAGAGCACTTTCCAGAGCGAGTTGTTTCTTAGCTTCCCAAAGAGCTGGAAGCTAGATGCTTTGGGCCCAACTCGCCCTTTGGAAAGAAGACTGCACGTTGTGCCTTTCAGCTCTAGGGCTATGTAGCACACCCAGAGCAGATGTTCTACTTCAGCCAGACAGGCCTGCAAAGAAACTGCGTTTCACAGGCCTTTTGTAAGAGATGTTCCTGGTAGGCCGTAAGAGCACTGTGCAAAGCGAGCTGTTTCTAGCTTCCCAAAGAGCTGGAAGCAAGATGCTTTGGGGCCCAACTCGCCCTTAGGATAGAAGCCTGCACATTGTGCCTTGGAGCTCTAAGGCAATGTAGCACACCCAGAGCAGAAGTTCTACTTCAGGCAGATCAGGCCTGCAAAGGAACTGCGTTTCACAGGCCTTTGTACGAGATGTTCTCGGTAGGGTGTAAGAGCACTGTGCAGAGCGAGTTGTTTCTTAGCTTCCCAAAGAGCTGGAAGCAAGATGCTTTGGGGCGTATCTCCATCTTTGGAAATGATTCAGCACTTTGTGCCTTGGAGCTCTAGGGCAAAGTAGCACACCCAGAGCAGAAGTTCTACTTCAGCCAGATCAGGATGGCAAAGAAACTGCGTTTCACAGGCCTTTGTAAGAGATGTTCCCGGTAGGCTGTAAGAGCACTGTGCACAGCGAGTTGTTTCTTCGCTTCCCAAAGAGCTGGAAGCAAGATGATTTGGGGCCCAACTCGCCCTTTGGAAAGAAGCCTGCACGTGGTGCGTTTCAGCTCTAGGACAATGTAGCACACCCAGAGCAGAAGTTCTACTTCGGCCAGATCAGGCCTGCAAAGAAACTCCGTGTCACAGGCCTTTGTGACAGATGATCTCGGTAGGCTGTAAGAGCACTGTGCAGAGTGAGTTGTTTCTTAGCTTCCCAAAGAGCTGGAAGCAAGTTGCTTTGGGGCCTATCTCGGTCTTTGGAAATAATTCAGCACTTTGTGACTTGGAGCTCTGGGCAATGTAGCACACCCAGAGCAGAAGTTCTACTTCAGCCAGATCAGACCTGCAAAGAATCTGCATTTCACAGGCCTTTGTAAGAAATGTTCTCGGTAGGCTGTAAGAGCACTGTGCACAGCAAGCTGTTTCATACCTTCCCAAATCGCTGGAAGCAAGATTCTTTAGGGCCTCTCTCCAGGTGGATACAAGGTAGGGCCTTGTGCATGGAAGCTCTAGGGCAATGTAGCACACCCAGAGCAGAAGTTCTACTTCAGCCAGATCAGGCCTGCAAATAAACTGCGTGTCACAGGCCTTTGTAAGAGATGTTCCCGGTAGGCTGTAAGAGCACTGAGCAGAGGGGGTTTTTTCTTAGCTTCCAAAAGAGCTGGAAGCAAGATGATTTTGGGCCCAACTCGCCCTTTGGAAAGAAGTCTGCACGTTGTGCCTTTCAGCTCTAGGGCAATGTAGCACACCCAGAGCAGAAGTTCCACTTCAGCCAGATCAGGCCTGCAAAGAAACTGCGTGTCACAGGCCTTTGTAAGAATGTTCTCGGTAGGCTGTAAGAGCACTGTGCACAGCGAGTTGTTTCTTAGCCTCCCAAAGAGCTGGAAGCAAGATGCTTTAGGGCCTCACTCCCCCTTTGGATACAAGACTGGGCTTTGTGCCTTGAAGCTCTAGGGCAATGAAGAACTCCCACAGCAGAAGTTCTACTTCAGCCAGATCACGCCTGCAAAGAAACTGCATTTCACATGCCTTTGTAAGAGATGTTCTCGGTAGGCTGTAAGAGCACTGTACACAGCGAGTTGTTTCTTAGCTTCCCAAAGAGCTGGAAGCAAGATGCTTTGGGGCCTCTCTCCCCCTTTGGATACAAGGCAGGGACTTGTGCGTGGAAGCTCTAGGGCAATGTACAACACCCAGAGCATAAGTTCTACTTCAGCCAGATCAGGCCTGCAAAGGAACTGCGTTTCACAGGCCTTTGTAAGAGACGTTCTCGGTAGGCTGTAAGAGCACTGTGCAGAGCGAGATGTTTCTTAGCTTCCCAAAGAGCTGGAAGCAAGATGCTTTGGGGCCTATCTCGGTCTTTGGAAATAATTCAGCATTTTGTGACTTGGAGCTCTAGGGCAATGTAGCACACCCATAGCAGAAGTTCTACTTCAGCCAGATCAGACCTGCAAAGAAGCTGCGTTCCACAGGCCTTTGTAAGAGATGTTCCCGGTAGGGTGTAAGAGCACTATGCAGAGCGAATTGTTTCTTAGCTTCCCAAAGAGCTGGAAGCAAGATGCTTTGGGCCTATCTCCATCTTTGGAAATAATTCAGCACTTTGTGCCTAGAAGCTCTAGGGCAATGTAGCACACCAAGAGCAGAAGTTCTACTTCAGCCAGATCAGGCCTGCAAAGTAACTGCGTTTCACAGTCCCTGGTAAGAGATGTTTCTGGTAGGCTGTACGAGCACTGTGCCGAGCGAGTTCTGTCTTAGCTTCCAAAAGGGCTGGAAGCAAGATGCTTTGGGGCCTATCTTCCCCTCTGGAAACAAGGCAGGGCTTTGTGCCTTGAAGCTCTATGGCAATGTAGCTCTCCCACAGCAGAAGTTCTACTTCAGCTAGATCAGGCCTGCAAAGGCACTGCGTTTTGCAGGCCTTTGTAAGAGATGTTCCCAGTAGGTTGTAAGAGCACTGTGCAGAGCGAGTTGTTTCTTAGCTTCCCAAAGAGCTGGAAGTAAGATACTTTGGGGCTTCTCTTCCCCTTTGTAAAGAAGGCTGGGGTTTGCACCTTGAAGCTCTAGGGCAATGTAGCACACCCAGAGCAGAAGTTCTACTTCAGCCAGATCAGGCCTGCAAAGAAACTGCGTGTCACAGGCCTTTGTGAGAGATGTTCCCGGTAGGCTGTAAGAGCACTGTGCAGAGCGAGCTGTTTCTTAGCTTCCCAAAGAGCTGGAAGCAAGATGCTTTGGGGCCTCTCTCCCCCTTTGGATACAAGGCAGGGCCTTGTGCGTGGAAGCTCTAGGGCAATGTACAACACCCTGAGCATAAGTTCTACTTCAGCCAGATCAGGCCTGCAAAGGAACTGCGTTTCACAGGCCTTTGTAAGAGATGTTCTCGGTAGGCTATAAGGGCACTGTGCAGAGCGAGTTGTTTCTTAGCTTCCCAAAGATCTGGAAGCAAGATTCTTTGGGGCATATCTCGGTCTTTGGAAATAATTCAGCACTTTGTGACTTGGAGCTCTAGGGCAATGTAGCACACCCAGAGCAGAAGTTCTACTTCAGCCAGATCAGGCCTGCAAAGAAGCCGCATTTCACAGGCCTTTGTAAGAGATGTTCCCGGTAGGCTGTAAGAGCACTGAGCAGAGCGAATTGTTTCTTAGCTTCCCAAAGAGCTGGAAGTAAGATCCTTTGGGCCTATCTCCGTCTGTGGAAATAATTCAGCACTTTGTGCCTAGAAGCTCTAGGGCAATGTAGCACACCCAGAGCAGATGTTCTACTTCGGACAGATCAGGCCTGCAAAGAAACTGCGTTTCACAGGCCTTTCTAAGAGATGTTACCGGTAGGCTGTAAGAGCACTGTGCAGAACGAGTTGTTTCTTAGCTTCCCAAACAGCTGGAAGCAAGATACTTTGGGGCCTCTGTTCCCCTTTCTAAACAAGGCTGGGCTTTTTGCGTTGAAGCTCTAGGGCAATGTAAAACACCCAGAGCATAATTTCTACTTCAGCCAGATCAGGCCTGCAAAGGAACTGTGTTTCACAGGCCTTTGTAAGAGATGTTCCCGGTAGGCTGTAAGAGCAGTGTGCAGAGCGAGCTGTTTCTTAGCTTCCCAAAGAGCTGGAAGCAAGATGCTTTGGAGCCTCTCTCCCCCTTTGGATACAAGGCAGGGCCTTGTGCGTGGAAGCTCTAGGGCAATGTACAACACCCAGAGCATAAGTTCTACTTCAGCCAGATCAGGCCTTCAAAGGAACTGCGTTTCACAGGCCTTTGTAAGAGACCTTCTCAGTAGGCTGTAAGAGTACTGTGCAGAGCGAGTTGTTTCTTAGCTTCCCAAAGAGCTGGAAGCAAGATGCTTTGGGGCATATCTCCGTCTTTGGAAATGATTCAGCACTTTGTGCCTTGGAGCTCTAGGGAAATGTAGCATACCCACAGCAGAAGTTGTACTTCAGCCAGATCAGGCCTGCAAAGAAACTGCGTTTCACAGGACTTTGTAAGAGATGTTCCCGGTAGACTGTAAGAGCACTGTGCAGAGCGAGTTGTTTCTTAGCTTCCCGAAGAGCTGGAAGCAAGATTCTTTAGGGCCTCTCTCCAGTTTGGATACAAGGCAGGGCCTTGTGCATGGAAGCTCTAGGGCAATGTACAACACCTAGAACATAAGTTCTACTTCAGGCAGATCAGGCCTGCAAAGGAACTGCGTTTCACAGGCCTTTGTAAGAGATGTTCCCGGTAGGCTGTAAGAGCACTGTGCAGAGCGAGTTGTTTCTTAGCTTCCCAAAGAGCTGGAAGCAAGATGCTTTGGGGTCCAACTCGCCCTTTGGATACAAGACTGGGCTTTGTGCCTTGAAGCTCTAGGGCAATGTATCTCTCCCACAGCAGAAGTTCTACTTCAGCTTGATGAGGCCTGCAAAGGCACTGCGTTTCACAGGCCTTTGTGAGAGATGTTCCTGGTAGGCTGTAAGAGCACTGTGCAGAGCCAGTTGTTTCTTAGCTTCCCAAAGAGCTGGAAGGAAGATACTTTGGGGCCTCTCTTCCCCTTTGTAAACAAGGCTGGGCTTTGTGACTTGAAGCTCTAGGGCAATGTAGCACACCCAGAGCAGAAGTTCTACTTCAGCCAGATCAGGCCTGCAAAGAAACTGCGTGTCAGAGGCCTTTGTGAGAGATGATCTCGGTAGGCTGTAAGAGCACTGTGCAGAGCGAGTTGTTTCTTAGCTTCCCAAAGAGCTGGAAGCAAGATGATTTGGGGCCTATCTCGGTCTTTGGAAATAATTCAGCACTTTGTGACTTGGAGCTATCGGGCAATGTAGCACACCCAGAGCAGAAGTTCTACTTCAGCCAGATCAGGCCTGCAAAGAAGCTGCATTTCACAGGCCTTTGTAAGAGATGTTCCCGGTAGGCTGTAAGAGCACTGAGCAGAGCGAATTGTTTCTTAGCTTCCCAAAGAGCTGGAAGTAAGATGCTTTTGGCCTATCTCCGTCTTTGGAAATAATTCAGCACTTTGTGCCTAGAAGCTCTAGGGCAATGTAGCACACCCAGAGCAGAAGTTCTACTTCGGCCAGTTCAGGCCTGCAAAGAAACTGCGTTTCACAGGCCTTTGTAAGAGATGTTACCGGTAGGCTGTAAGAGCACTGTGCACAGCGAGTTGTTTCTTAGCTTCCCAAACAGCTGGAAGCAAGATTCTTTGGGGCCTCTCTTCCCCTTTGTAAACAAGGCTGGGCTTTGTGCGTTGAAGCTCTAGGGCAATGTAAAACACCCAGAGCATAATTTCTACTTCAGCCACATCAGGCCTGCAAAGGAACTGCGTTTCACAGGCCTTTGTAAGAGATGTTCCCGGTAGGCTGTAAGAGCACTGTGCAGAGCGAGCTGTTTCTTAGCTTCCCAAAGAGATGGAAGCAAGATGCTTTGGGGCGTATCACCGTGTTTGGAAATGATTCAGCACTTTGTGCCTTGGAGCTCTAGGGCAATGCAGCACACCCAGAGCTGAAGTTCTACTTCAGCCAGATCAGGCCTGCAAAGGAACTGCATTTCACAGGACTTTGTAAGAGATGTTCACAGTAGGCTGTAATACCACTGTGCACAGCGAGTTGTTTCTTAGCTTCCCAAAGAGCTGCAAGCAAGAAGCTTTGGGGCCCAACTCGCCCTTTGGATAGAAGCCTGCACGTAGTGCCTTACACCTCTAGGGCAATGTAGCACACCCAGAGCAGAAGTTCTACTACAGCCAGATGAGGCCTGCAAAGAAACTGAGTTTCACAGGCCTTTTTAAGAGCTGTTCCCGGTAGGCTGTAAGAGCACTGAGAAGTGGGAATTTTTTCATAGCTTGAAAGAGCTGGAAGCAAGATGATTTGGGGCCCAACTCGCCCTTTGGAAGGAAGACTGCACGTTGTGCCTTTCAGCTCTAGGCAATGTAGCACTCCCAGAGCAGAAGTTCTACTGCAGCCAGATCAGGCCTGCAAAGAAACTGCGTGTCGCAGGCCTTTGTAAGAGATGTTCCCGGTAGGCTGTAAGAGCACTGTGCAGACCGAGTTGTTTCTTAGCTTCCCAAAGAGCTGGAAGCAAGATGATTTGGGGCCCAACTCGCCCTTTGGAAGGAAGACTGCACGTTGTGCCTTTCAGCTCTAGGCAATGTAGCACTCCCAGAGCAGAAGTTCTACTTCAGCCAGATCAGGCCTGCAAAGAAACTGCGTTTCATAGGCCGTTGTAGGAGATGTGCCCGGTAGGCTGTAAGAGCACTGTGCAGAGTGAGTTGTTTCTTAGCTTCCCAAAGAGTTGGAAGCAAGATGCTTTGGGGCCCAACTCGCCCTTTGGAAAGAAGACTGCACGTTGTGCCTTGGAGCTCTAGGGCAATGTAGCACACCCAAAGCAGAAGTTCTACTTTAGCCAGATCAGGCCTGCAAAGAAAGTGCGTTTCACAGGCCTTAGTAAGAGATGCTCCCGGTTGGCTGTAAGAGCACTGTGCAGAATGATTTGTTTCTTGGCTTCCCAAAGAGCTGGAAGCAAGACGCTTTGGGGCCCAACTCGCCCTTTGGAAAGAAGCCTGCACGTTGTGCATTTCAGCTCTAGGGCAATGTAGCACACCCAGAGCAGAAGTTCTACTTCAGCCAGATCAGGCCTGCAAAGAAACTGCGTTTCACAGGCCTTCGTAAGAGATGTTCCCGGTAGGCTGTAAGAGCACTGTGCAGAGTGAGTTGTTTCTCAGATTCCCAAAGAGCTGGAGGCAAGATGCCTTGGGGCATATCTCCGTCTTTGGAAATGATTCAGCACTTTGTGCCTTGGAGCTCTAGGGCAATTTAGCACACCCAGAGCAGAATTTCTACTTCACCCAGATCAGGCCTGCAAAGCAACTGCGTTTCACAGGCCTTTGTAAGAGATGTTTCTGGTAGGCTGTAAGAGCACTGTGCCGAGCGAGTTGTGTCTTAGCTTCCCAAAGGGCTGGAAGCAAGATGCTTTAGGGCCTATCTTCCACTCTTGAAACAAGGCAGGGCTTTGTGCCTTGAAGCTCTATGGCAATGTAGCTCTCCCACAGCAGAAGTTGTACTTCAGCTAGATAAGGCCTGCAAAGGCATTGCCTTTCACAGGCCTTTGTAAGAGATGTTCCCGGTAGGCTGTAAGAGCACTGTGCAGAGCGAGCTGTTTCTTAGATTCCCTAGGAGCTGGAAGCAAGATGCTTTGGGGCCTCTCTCCCCCTTTGGATACAAGGCAGGGCCTTGTGCGTTGAAGCTCTAGGGCAATGTACAACACCCAGAGCAGAAGTCCTACTTCAGCCAGATCAGGCCTGCAAAGAAACTGCGTTTCACAGGCCTTTGTAAGAGATGTTCCCGGTGCTGTAAGAGCACTGTGCAGAGCGAGTTTTTTCTTAGCTTCCCATAGAGCTGGAAGCAAGATTCTTTAGGGCCTCTCTCCAGGTGCATACAAGGTATGGCCTTGTGCATGGAAGCTCTAGGGCAATGTAGCACACCCAGAGGAGAAGTTGTACTTCAGTCAGATCAGGCCTGCAAAGAAACTGCGTGTCACAGGCCTTTGTAAGAGATGTTCCCGGTAGGCTGTAAGAGCACTGTGCAGAGCGATTTGTTTCTTAGCTTCCCAAAGAGCTGGAAGCAAGATGCTTTGGGGTCCAACTCGCCCTTTGGATACAAGACTGGGCTTTGTGCCTTGAAGCTCTAGGGCAATGTATCTCTCCCACAGCAGAAGTTCTACTTCAGCTTGATGAGGCCTGCAAAGGCACTGCGTTTCACAGGCCTTTGTGAGAGATGTTCCTGGTAGGCTGTAAGAGCACTGTGCAGAGCCAGTTGTTTCTTAGCTTCCCAAAGAGCTGGAAGGAAGATACTTTGGGGCCTCTCTTCCCCTTTGTAAACAAGGCTGGGCTTTGTGACTTGAAGCTCTAGGGCAATGTAGCACACCCAGAGCAGAAGTTCAACTTCAGCCAGATCAGGCCTGCAAAGAAACTGCGTGTCAGAGGCCTTTGTGAGAGATGATCTCGGTAGGCTGTAAGAGCACTGTGCAGAGCGAGTTGTTTCTTAGCTTCCCAAAGAGCTGGAAGCAAGATGATTTGGGGCCTATCTCGGTCTTTGGAAATAATTCAGCACTTTGTGACTTGGAGCTATCGGGCAATGTAGCACACCCAGAGCAGAAGTTCTACTTCAGCCAGATCAGGCCTGCAAAGAAGCTGCATTTCACAGGCCTTTGCAAGAGATGTTCCCGGTAGGCTGTAAGAGCACTGAGCAGAGCGAATTGTTTCTTAGCTTCCCAAAGAGCTGGAAGTAAGATGCTTTTGGCCTATCTCCGTCTTTGGAAATAATTCAGCACTTTGTGCCTAGAAGCTCTAGGGCAATGTAGCACACCCAGAGCAGAAGTTCTACTTCGGCCAGTTCAGGCCTGCAAAGAAACTGCGTTTCACAGGCCTTTGTAAGAGATGTTACCGGTAGGCTGTAAGAGCACTGTGCACAGCGAGTTGTTTCTTAGCTTCCCAAACAGCTGGAAGCAAGATTCTTTGGGGCCTCTCTTCCCCTTTGTAAACAAGGCTGGGCTTTGTGCGTTGAAGCTCTAGGGCAATGTAAAACACCCAGAGCATAATTTCTACTTCAGCCACATCAGGCCTGCAAAGGAACTGCGTTTCACAGGCCTTTGTAAGAGATGTTCCCGGTAGGCTGTAAGAGCACTGTGCAGAGCGAGCTGTTTCTTAGCTTCCCAAAGAGATGGAAGCAAGATGCTTTGGGGCGTATCACCGTGTTTGGAAATGATTCAGCACTTTGTGCCTTGGAGCTCCAGGGCAATGCAGCACACCCAGAGCTGAAGTTCTACTTCAGCCAGATCAGGCCTGCAAAGGAACTGCATTTCACAGGACTTTGTAAGAGATGTTCACAGTAGGCTGTAATACCACTGTGCACAGCGAGTTGTTTCTTAGCTTCCCAAAGAGCTGCAAGCAAGAAGCTTTGGGGCCCAACTCGCCCTTTGGATAGAAGCCTGCACGTAGTGCCTTACAGCTCTAGGGCAATGTAGCACACCCAGAGCAGAAGTTCTACTACAGCCAGATGAGGCCTGCAAAGAAACTGAGTTTCACAGGCCTTTTTAAGAGCTGTTCCCGGTAGGCTGTAAGAGCACTGAGAAGTGGGAATTTTTTCATAGCTCGAAAGAGCTGGAAGCAAGATGATTTTGGGCCCAACTCGCCCTTTGGAAGGAAGACTGCACGTTGTGCCTTTCAGCTCTAGGCAATGTAGCACTCCCAGAGCAGAAGTTCTACTGCAGCCAGATCAGGCCTGCAAAGAAAGTGCGTTTCATAGGCCGTTGTAGGAGATGTGCCCGGTAGGCTGTAAGAGCACTGTGCAGAGTGAGTTGTTTCTTAGCTTCCCAAAGAGTTGGAAGCAAGATGCTTTGGGGCCCAACTCGCCCTTTGGAAAGAAGACTGCACGTTGTGCCTTGGAGCTCTAGGGCAATGTAGCACACCCAAAGCAGAAGTTCTACTTTAGCCAGATCAGGCCTGCAAAGAAAGTGCGTTTCACAGGCCTTAGTAAGAGATGCTCCCGGTTGGCTGTAAGAGCACTGTGCAGAATGATTTGTTTCTTGGCTTCCCAAAGAGCTGGAAGCAAGACGCTTTGGGGCCCAACTCGCCCTTTGGAAAGAAGCCTGCACGTTGTGCATTTCAGCTCTAGGGCAATGTAGCACACCCAGAGCAGAAGTTCTACTTCAGCCAGATCAGGCCTGCAAAGAAACTGCGTTTCACAGGCCTTCGTAAGAGACGTTCCCGGTAGGCTGTAAGAGCACTGTGCAGAGTGAGTTGTTTCTCAGATTCCCAAAGAGCTGGAGGCAAGATGCCTTGGGGCATATCTCCGTCTTTGGAAATGATTCAGCACTTTGTGCCTTGGAGCTCTAGGGCAATTTAGCACACCCAGAGCAGAATTTCTACTTCACCCAGATCAGGCCTGCAAAGCAACTGCGTTTCACAGGCCTTTGTAAGAGATGTTTCTGGTAGGCTGTAAGAGCACTGTGCCGAGCGAGTTGTGTCTTAGCTTCCCAAAGGGCTGGAAGCAAGATGCTTTAGGGCCTATCTTCCACTCTTGAAACAAGGCAGGGCTTTGTGCCTTGAAGCTCTATGGCAATGTAGCTCTCCCACAGCAGAAGTTGTACTTCAGCTAGATAAGGCCTGCAAAGGCATTGCCTTTCACAGGCCTTTGTAAGAGATGTTCCCGGTAGGCTGTAAGAGCACTGTGCAGAGCGAGCTGTTTCTTAGATTCCCTAGGAGCTGGAAGCAAGATGCTTTGGGGCCTCTCTCCCCCTTTGGATACAAGGCAGGGCCTTGTGCGTTGAAGCTCTAGGGCAATGTACAACACCCAGAGCAGAAGTCCTACTTCAGCCAGAACAGGCCTGCAAAGAAACTGCGTTTCACAGGCCTTTGTAAGAGATGTTCCCGGTAGGCTGTAAGAGCACTGTGCAGAGCGAGTTGTTTCTTAGCTTCCCAAAGAGCTGGAAGCAAGATGCTTTTGGCCCAACTTGCCCTTTGGAAAGAAGACTGCACGTTGTGCCGTTCAGCTCTCGGGCAATGTAGCACACCCAGAGCAGAAGTTCTACTTCAGCCAAATCAGGCCTGCAAAGAAACTGCGTCTCACAGGCCTTTGTAGGAGATGTTCCCGGTAGGTCGTAAGAGCACTATGCAGAGTGAGTTGTTTCTTAGCTTCCCAAAGAGCTGTAAGCAAGATGCTTTGGGGCCCAACTCGCCCTTTGGAAAGAAGACTGCACGTTGTGCCTTTCAGCTCTAGGGCAATGTAGCACACCCAAAGCAGAAGTTCTACTTCAGCCAGTTCAGGCCTGCAAAGAAACTGCGTGTCACAGGCCTTTGTAAGAGATGTTCCCGGTAGGCTGTAAGAGCACTGTGCAGAGCGAGTTGTTTCTCAGCTTCCCAAAGAGCTGGAAGCAAGATGCTTTGGGGCGTATCTCCGGCTTTGGAAATGATTCAGCACCTTGTTTCTTGGAGCTCTAGGGCAATGTAGCACACCCAGAGTAGAAGTTCTACTTCAGCCAGATCAGGACTGCAAAGGAACTGCGTTTCACAGGCCTTTGTAAGAGATGTTCCCGGTAGGCTGTAAGAGCACTTTCCAGAGCGAGTTGTTTCTTAGCTTCCCAAAGAGCTGGAAGCTAGATGCTTTGGGCCCAACTCGCCCTTTGGAAAGAAGACTGCACGTTGTGCCTTTCAGCTCTAGGGCTATGTAGCACACCCAGAGCAGATGTTCTACTTCAGCCAGACAGGCCTGCAAAGAAACTGCGTTTCACAGGCCTTTTGTAAGAGATGTTCCTGGTAGGCCGTAAGAGCACTGTGCAAAGCGAGCTGTTTCTAGCTTCCCAAAGAGCTGGAAGCAAGATGCTTTGGGGCCCAACTCGCCCTTAGGATAGAAGCCTGCACATTGTGCCTTGGAGCTCTAGGGCAATGTAGCACACCCAGAGCAGAAGTTCTACTTCAGGCAGATCAGGCCTGCAAAGGAACTGCGTTTCACAGGCCTTTGTACGAGATGTTCTCGGTAGGGTGTAAGAGCACTGTGCAGAGCGAGTTGTTTCTTAGCTTCCCAAAGAGCTGGAAGCAAGATGCTTTGGGGCGTATCTCCATCTTTGGAAATGATTCAGCACTCTGTGCCTTGGAGCTCTAGGGCAATGTAGCACACCCAGAGCAGAAGTTCTACTTCAGCCAGATCAGGATGGCAAAGAAACTGCGTTTCACAGGCCTTTGTAAGAGATGTTCCCGGTAGGCTGTAAGAGCACTGTGCACAGCGAGTTGTTTCTTCGCTTCCCAAAGAGCTGGAAGCAAGATGATTTGGGGCCCAACTCGCCCTTTGGAAAGAAGCCTGCACGTGGTGCGTTTCAGCTCTAGGACAATGTAGCACACCCAGAGCAGAAGTTCTACTTCGGCCAGATCAGGCCTGCAAAGAAACTCCGTGTCACAGGCCTTTGTGACAGATGATCTCGGTAGGCTGTAAGAGCACTGTGCAGAGTGAGTTGTTTCTTAGCTTCCCAAAGAGCTGGAAGCAAGTTGCTTTGGGGCCTATCTCGGTCTTTGGAAATAATTCAGCACTTTGTGACTTGGAGCTCTGGGCAATGTAGCACACCCAGAGCAGAAGTTCTACTTCAGCCAGATCAGACCTGCAAAGAATCTGCATTTCACAGGCCTTTGTAAGAAATGTTCTCGGTAGGCTGTAAGAGCACTGTGCACAGCAAGCTGTTTCATACCTTCCCAAATCGCTGGAAGCAAGATTCTTTAGGGCCTCTCTCCAGGTGGATACAAGGTAGGGCCTTGTGCATGGAAGCTCTAGGGCAATGTAGCACACCCAGAGCAGAAGTTCTACTTCAGCCAGATCAGGCCTGCAAATAAACTGCGTGTCACAGGCCTTTGTAAGAGATGTTCCCGGTAGGCTGTAAGAGCACTGAGCAGAGGGGGTTTTTTCTTAGCTTCCAAAAGAGCTGGAAGCAAGATGATTTTGGGCCCAACTCGCCCTTTGGAAAGAAGTCTGCACGTTGTGCCTTTCAGCTCTAGGGCAATGTAGCACACCCAGAGCAGAAGTTCCACTTCAGCCAGATCAGGCCTGCAAAGAAACTGCGTGTCACAGGCCTTTGTAAGAATGTTCTCGGTAGGCTGTAAGAGCACTGTGCACAGCGAGTTGTTTCTTAGCCTCCCAAAGAGCTGGAAGCAAGATGCTTTAGGGCCTCACTCCCCCTTTGGATACAAGACTGGGCTTTGTGCCTTGAAGCTCTAGGGCAATGAAGAACTCCCACAGCAGAAGTTCTACTTCAGCCAGATCACGCCTGCAAAGAAACTGCATTTCACATGCCTTTGTAAGAGATGTTCTCGGTAGGCTGTAAGAGCACTGTACACAGCGAGTTGTTTCTTAGCTTCCCAAAGAGCTGGAAGCAAGATGCTTTGGGGCCTCTCTCCCCCTTTGGATACAAGGCAGGGACTTGTGCGTGGAAGCTCTAGGGCAATGTACAACACCCAGAGCATAAGTTCTACTTCAGCCAGATCAGGCCTGCAAAGGAACTGCGTTTCACAGGCCTTTGTAAGAGACGTTCTCGGTAGGCTGTAAGAGCACTGTGCAGAGCGAGATGTTTCTTAGCTTCCCAAAGAGCTGGAAGCAAGATGCTTTGGGGCCTATCTCGGTCTTTGGAAATAATTCAGCATTTTGTGACTTGGAGCTCTAGGGCAATGTAGCACACCCATAGCAGAAGTTCTACTTCAGCCAGATCAGACCTGCAAAGAAGCTGCGTTCCACAGGCCTTTGTAAGAGATGTTCCCGGTAGGGTGTAAGAGCACTATGCAGAGCGAATTGTTTCTTAGCTTCCCAAAGAGCTGGAAGCAAGATGCTTTGGGCCTATCTCCATCTTTGGAAATAATTCAGCACTTTGTGCCTAGAAGCTCTAGGGCAATGTAGCACACCAAGAGCAGAAGTTCTACTTCAGCCAGATCAGGCCTGCAAAGTAACTGCGTTTCACAGTCCCTGGTAAGAGATGTTTCTGGTAGGCTGTACGAGCACTGTGCCGAGCGAGTTCTGTCTTAGCTTCCAAAAGGGCTGGAAGCAAGATGCTTTGGGGCCTATCTTCCCCTCTGGAAACAAGGCAGGGCTTTGTGCCTTGAAGCTCTATGGCAATGTAGCTCTCCCACAGCAGAAGTTCTACTTCAGCTAGATCAGGCCTGCAAAGGCACTGCGTTTTGCAGGCCTTTGTAAGAGATGTTCCCAGTAGGTTGTAAGAGCACTGTGCAGAGCGAGTTGTTTCTTAGCTTCCCAAAGAGCTGGAAGTAAGATACTTTGGGGCTTCTCTTCCCCTTTGTAAAGAAGGCTGGGGTTTGCACCTTGAAGCTCTAGGGCAATGTAGCACACCCAGAGCAGAAGTTCTACTTCAGCCAGATCAGGCCTGCAAAGAAACTGCGTGTCACAGGCCTTTGTGAGAGATGTTCCCGGTAGGCTGTAAGAGCACTGTGCAGAGCGAGCTGTTTCTTAGCTTCCCAAAGAGCTGGAAGCAAGATGCTTTGGGGCCTCTCTCCCCCTTTGGATACAAGGCAGGGCCTTGTGCGTGGAAGCTCTAGGGCAATGTACAACACCCTGAGCATAAGTTCTACTTCAGCCAGATCAGGCCTGCAAAGGAACTGCGTTTCACAGGCCTTTGTAAGAGATGTTCTCGGTAGGCTATAAGGGCACTGTGCAGAGCGAGTTGTTTCTTAGCTTCCCAAAGATCTGGAAGCAAGATTCTTTGGGGCATATCTCGGTCTTTGGAAATAATTCAGCACTTTGTGACTTGGAGCTCTAGGGCAATGTAGCACACCCAGAGCAGAAGTTCTACTTCAGCCAGATCAGGCCTGCAAAGAAGCCGCATTTCACAGGCCTTTGTAAGAGATGTTCCCGGTAGGCTGTAAGAGCACTGAGCAGAGCGAATTGTTTCTTAGCTTCCCAAAGAGCTGGAAGTAAGATCCTTTGGGCCTATCTCCGTCTGTGGAAATAATTCAGCACTTTGTGCCTAGAAGCTCTAGGGCAATGTAGCACACCCAGAGCAGATGTTCTACTTCGGACAGATCAGGCCTGCAAAGAAACTGCGTTTCACAGGCCTTTCTAAGAGATGTTACCGGTAGGCTGTAAGAGCACTGTGCAGAACGAGTTGTTTCTTAGCTTCCCAAACAGCTGGAAGCAAGATACTTTGGGGCCTCTGTTCCCCTTTCTAAACAAGGCTGGGCTTTTTGCGTTGAAGCTCTAGGGCAATGTAAAACACCCAGAGCATAATTTCTACTTCAGCCAGATCAGGCCTGCAAAGGAACTGCGTTTCACAGGCCTTTGTAAGAGATGTTCCCGGTAGGCTGTAAGAGCAGTGTGCAGAGCGAGCTGTTTCTTAGCTTCCCAAAGAGCTGGAAGCAAGATGCTTTGGAGCCTCTCTCCCCCTTTGGATACAAGGCAGGGCCTTGTGCGTGGAAGCTCTAGGGCAATGTACAACACCCAGAGCATAAGTTCTACTTCAGCCAGATCAGGCCTTCAAAGGAACTGCGTTTCACAGGCCTTTGTAAGAGACCTTCTCAGTAGGCTGTAAGAGTACTGTGCAGAGCGAGTTGTTTCTTAGCTTCCCAAAGAGCTGGAAGCAAGATGCTTTGGGGCATATCTCCGTCTTTGGAAATGATTCAGCACTTTGTGCCTTGGAGCTCTAGGGAAATGTAGCATACCCACAGCAGAAGTTGTACTTCAGCCAGATCAGGCCTGCAAAGAAACTGCGTTTCACAGGACTTTGTAAGAGATGTTCCCGGTAGACTGTAAGAGCACTGTGCAGAGCGAGTTGTTTCTTAGCTTCCCGAAGAGCTGGAAGCAAGATTCTTTAGGGCCTCTCTCCAGTTTGGATACAAGGCAGGGCCTTGTGCATGGAAGCTCTAGGGCAATGTACAACACCTAGAACATAAGTTCTACTTCAGGCAGATCAGGCCTGCAAAGGAACTGCGTTTCACAGGCCTTTGTAAGAGATGTTCCCGGTAGGCTGTAAGAGCACTGTGCAGAGCGAGTTGTTTCTTAGCTTCCCAAAGAGCTGGAAGCAAGATGCTTTGGGGTCCAACTCGCCCTTTGGATACAAGACTGGGCTTTGTGCCTTGAAGCTCTAGGGCAATGTATCTCTCCCACAGCAGAAGTTCTACTTCAGCTTGATGAGGCCTGCAAAGGCACTGCGTTTCACAGGCCTTTGTGAGAGATGTTCCTGGTAGGCTGTAAGAGCACTGTGCAGAGCCAGTTGTTTCTTAGCTTCCCAAAGAGCTGGAAGGAAGATACTTTGGGGCCTCTCTTCCCCTTTGTAAACAAGGCTGGGCTTTGTGACTTGAAGCTCTAGGGCAATGTAGCACACCCAGAGCAGAAGTTCTACTTCAGCCAGATCAGGCCTGCAAAGAAACTGCGTGTCAGAGGCCTTTGTGAGAGATGATCTCGGTAGGCTGTAAGAGCACTGTGCAGAGCGAGTTGTTTCTTAGCTTCCCAAAGAGCTGGAAGCAAGATGATTTGGGGCCTATCTCGGTCTTTGGAAATAATTCAGCACTTTGTGACTTGGAGCTATCGGGCAATGTAGCACACCCAGAGCAGAAGTTCTGCTTCAGCCAGATCAGGCCTGCAAAGAAGCTGCATTTCACAGGCCTTTGTAAGAGATGTTCCCGGTAGGCTGTAAGAGCACTGAGCAGAGCGAATTGTTTCTTAGCTTCCCAAAGAGCTGGAAGTAAGATGCTTTTGGCCTATCTCCGTCTTTGGAAATAATTCAGCACTTTGTGCCTAGAAGCTCTAGGGCAATGTAGCACACCCAGAGCAGAAGTTCTACTTCGGCCAGTTCAGGCCTGCAAAGAAACTGCGTTTCACAGGCCTTTGTAAGAGATGTTACCGGTAGGCTGTAAGAGCACTGTGCAGAGCGAGTTGTTTCTTAGCTTCCCAAACAGCTGGAAGCAAGATTCTTTGGGGCCTCTCTTCCCCTTTGTAAACAAGGCTGGGCTTTGTCCGTTGAAGCTCTAGGGCAATGTAAAACACCCAGAGCATAATTTCTACTTCAGCCACATCAGGCCTGCAAAGGAACTGCGTTTCACAGGCCTTTGTAAGAGATGTTCCCGGTAGGCTGTAAGAGCACTGTGCAGAGCGAGCTGTTTCTTAGCTTCCCAAAGAGATGGAAGCAAGATGCTTTGGGGCGTATCACCGTGTTTGGAAATGATTCAGCACTTTGTGCCTTGGAGCTCTAGGGCAATGCAGCACACCCAGAGCTGAAGTTCTACTTCAGCCAGATCAGGCCTGCAAAGGAACTGCATTTCACAGGACTTTGTAAGAGATGTTCACAGTAGGCTGTAATACCACTGTGCACAGCGAGTTGTTTCTTAGCTTCCCAAAGAGCTGCAAGCAAGAAGCTTTGGGGCCCAACTCGCCCTTTGGATAGAAGCCTGCACGTAGTGCCTTACACCTCTAGGGCAATGTAGCACACCCAGAGCAGAAGTTCTACTACAGCCAGATGAGGCCTGCAAAGAAACTGAGTTTCACAGGCCTTTTTAAGAGCTGTTCCCGGTAGGCTGTAAGAGCACTGAGAAGTGGGAATTTTTTCATAGCTTGAAAGAGCTGGAAGCAAGATGATTTGGGGCCCAACTCGCCCTTTGGAAGGAAGACTGCACGTTGTGCCTTTCAGCTCTAGGCAATGTAGCACTCCCAGAGCAGAAGTTCTACTGCAGCCAGATCAGGCCTGCAAAGAAACTGCGTGTCGCAGGCCTTTGTAAGAGATGTTCCCGGTAGGCTGTAAGAGCACTGTGCAGACCGAGTTGTTTCTTAGCTTCCCAAAGAGCTGGAAGCAAGATGATTTGGGGCCCAACTCGCCCTTTGGAAGGAAGACTGCACGTTGTGCCTTTCAGCTCTAGGCAATGTAGCACTCCCAGAGCAGAAGTTCTACTTCAGCCAGATCAGGCCTGCAAAGAAACTGCGTTTCATAGGCCGTTGTAGGAGATGTGCCCGGTAGGCTGTAAGAGCACTGTGCAGAGTGAGTTGTTTCTTAGCTTCCCAAAGAGTTGGAAGCAAGATGCTTTGGGGCCCAACTCGCCCTTTGGAAAGAAGACTGCACGTTGTGCCTTGGAGCTCTAGGGCAATGTAGCACACCCAAAGCAGAAGTTCTACTTTAGCCAGATCAGGCCTGCAAAGAAAGTGCGTTTCACAGGCCTTAGTAAGAGATGCTCCCGGTTGGCTGTAAGAGCACTGTGCAGAATGAGTTGTTTCTTGGCTTCCCAAAGAGCTGGAAGCAAGACGCTTTGGGGCCCAACTCGCCCTTTGGAAAGAAGCCTGCACGTTGTGCATTTCAGCTCTAGGGCAATGTAGCACACCCAGAGCAGAAGTTCTACTTCAGCCAGATCAGGCCTGCAAAGAAACTGCGTTTCACAGGCCTTCGTAAGAGATGTTCCCGGTAGGCTGTAAGAGCACTGTGCAGAGTGAGTTGTTTCTCAGATTCCCAAAGAGCTGGAGGCAAGATGCCTTGGGGCATATCTCCGTCTTTGGAAATGATTCAGCACTTTGTGCCTTGGAGCTCTAGGGCAATTTAGCACACCCAGAGCAGAATTTCTACTTCACCCAGATCAGGCCTGCAAAGCAACTGCGTTT
Organism: Equus caballus; assembly: GCF_041296265.1. NCBI lineage: Eukaryota > Metazoa > Chordata > Mammalia > Perissodactyla > Equidae > Equus > Equus caballus. Next base: position 68,360,616 of record NC_091684.1, read on the forward strand.
CACAGGCCTTTGTAAGAGATGTTTCTGGTAGGCTGTAAGAGCACTGTGCCGAGCGAGTTGTGTCTTAGCTTCCCAAAGGGCTGGAAGCAAGATGCTTTAGGGCCTATCTTCCACTCTTGAAACAAGGCAGGGCTTTGTGCCTTGAAGCTCTATGGCAATGTAGCTCTCCCACAGCAGAAGTTGTACTTCAGCTAGATAAGGCCTGAGAAGGCATTGCCTTTCACAGGCCTTTGTAAGAGATGTTCCCGGTAGGCTGTAAGAGCACTGTGCAGAGCGAGCTGTTTCTTAGATTCCCTAGGAGCTGGAAGCAAGATGCTTTGGGGCCTCTCTCCCCCTTTGGATACAAGGCAGGGCCTTGTGCGTTGAAGCTCTAGGGCAATGTACAACACCCAGAGCAGAAGTCCTACTTCAGCCAGATCAGGCCTGCAAAGAAACTGCGTTTCACAGGCCTTTGTAAGAGATGTTCCCGGTGCTGTAAGAGCACTGTGCAGAGCGAGTTTTTTCTTAGCTTCCCATAGAGCTGGAAGCAAGATTCTTTAGGGCCTCTCTCCAGGTGCATACAAGGTATGGCCTTGTGCATGGAAGCTCTAGGGCAATGTAGCACACCCAGAGGAGAAGTTGTACTTCAGTCAGATCAGGCCTGCAAAGAAACTGCGTGTCACAGGCCTTTGTAAGAGATGTTCCCGGTAGGCTGTAAGAGCACTGTGCAGAGCGATTTGTTTCTTAGCTTCCCAAAGAGCTGGAAGCAAGATGCTTTGGGGTCCAACTCGCCCTTTGGATACAAGACTGGGCTTTGTGCCTTGAAGCTCTAGGGCAATGTATCTCTCCCACAGCAGAAGTTCTACTTCAGCTTGATGAGGCCTGCAAAGGCACTGCGTTTCACAGGCCTTTGTGAGAGATGTTCCTGGTAGGCTGTAAGAGCACTGTGCAGAGCCAGTTGTTTCTTAGCTTCCCAAAGAGCTGGAAGGAAGATACTTTGGGGCCTCTCTTCCCCTTTGTAAACAAGGCTGGGCTTTGTGACTTGAAGCTCTAGGGCAATGTAGCACACCCAGAGCAGAAGTTCAACTTCAGCCAGATCAGGCCTGCAAAGAAACTGCGTGTCAGAGGCCTTTGTGAGAGATGATCTCGGTAGGCTGTAAGAGCACTGTGCAGAGCGAGTTGTTTCTTAGCTTCCCAAAGAGCTGGAAGCAAGATGATTTGGGGCCTATCTCGGTCTTTGGAAATAATTCAGCACTTTGTGACTTGGAGCTATCGGGCAATGTAGCACACCCAGAGCCGAAGTTCTACTTCAGCCAGATCAGGCCTGCAAAGAAGCTGCATTTCACAGGCCTTTGCAAGAGATGTTCCCGGTAGGCTGTAAGAGCACTGAGCAGAGCGAATTGTTTCTTAGCTTCCCAAAGAGCTGGAAGTAAGATGCTTTTGGCCTATCTCCGTCTTTGGAAATAATTCAGCACTTTGTGCCTAGAAGCTCTAGGGCAATGTAGCACACCCAGAGCAGAAGTTCTACTTCGGCCAGTTCAGGCCTGCAAAGAAACTGCGTTTCACAGGCCTTTGTAAGAGATGTTACCGGTAGGCTGTAAGAGCACTGTGCACAGCGAGTTGTTTCTTAGCTTCCCAAACAGCTGGAAGCAAGATTCTTTGGGGCCTCTCTTCCCCTTTGTAAACAAGGCTGGGCTTTGTGCGTTGAAGCTCTAGGGCAATGTAAAACACCCAGAGCATAATTTCTACTTCAGCCACATCAGGCCTGCAAAGGAACTGCGTTTCACAGGCCTTTGTAAGAGATGTTCCCGGTAGGCTGTAAGAGCACTGTGCAGAGCGAGCTGTTTCTTAGCTTCCCAAAGAGATGGAAGCAAGATGCTTTGGGGCGTATCACCGTGTTTGGAAATGATTCAGCACTTTGTGCCTTGGAGCTCTAGGGCAATGCAGCACACCCAGAGCTGAAGTTCTACTTCAGCCAGATCAGGCCTGCAAAGGAACTGCATTTCACAGGACTTTGTAAGAGATGTTCACAGTAGGCTGTAATACCACTGTGCACAGCGAGTTGTTTCTTAGCTTCCCAAAGAGCTGCAAGCAAGAAGCTTTGGGGCCCAACTCGCCCTTTGGATAGAAGCCTGCACGTAGTGCCTTACACCTCTAGGGCAATGTAGCACACCCAGAGCAGAAGTTCTACTACAGCCAGATGAGGCCTGCAAAGAAACTGAGTTTCACAGGCCTTTTTAAGAGCTGTTCCCGGTAGGCTGTAAGAGCACTGAGAAGTGGGAATTTTTTCATAGCTTGAAAGAGCTGGAAGCAAGATGATTTGGGGCCCAACTCGCCCTTTGGAAGGAAGACTGCACGTTGTGCCTTTCAGCTCTAGGCAATGTAGCACTCCCAGAGCAGAAGTTCTACTGCAGCCAGATCAGGCCTGCAAAGAAACTGCGTGTCGCAGGCCTTTGTAAGAGATGTTCCCGGTAGGCTGTAAGAGCACTGTGCAGACCGAGTTGTTTCTTAGCTTCCCAAAGAGCTGGAAGCAAGATGATTTGGGGCCCAACTCGCCCTTTGGAAGGAAGACTGCACGTTGTGCCTTTCAGCTCTAGGCAATGTAGCACTCCCAGAGCAGAAGTTCTACTTCAGCCAGATCAGGCCTGCAAAGAAACTGCGTTTCATAGGCCGTTGTAGGAGATGTGCCCGGTAGGCTGTAAGAGCACTGTGCAGAGTGAGTTGTTTCTTAGCTTCCCAAAGAGTTGGAAGCAAGATGCTTTGGGGCCCAACTCGCCCTTTGGAAAGAAGACTGCACGTTGTGCCTTGGAGCTCTAGGGCAATGTAGCACACCCAAAGCAGAAGTTCTACTTTAGCCAGATCAGGCCTGCAAAGAAAGTGCGTTTCACAGGCCTTAGTAAGAGATGCTCCCGGTTGGCTGTAAGAGCACTGTGCAGAATGAGTTGTTTCTTGGCTTCCCAAAGAGCTGGAAGCAAGACGCTTTGGGGCCCAACTCGCCCTTTGGAAAGAAGCCTGCACGTTGTGCATTTCAGCTCTAGGGCAATGTAGCACACCCAGAGCAGAAGTTCTACTTCAGCCAGATCAGGCCTGCAAAGAAACTGCGTTTCACAGGCCTTCGTAAGAGATGTTCCCGGTAGGCTGTAAGAGCACTGTGCAGAGTGAGTTGTTTCTCAGATTCCCAAAGAGCTGGAGGCAAGATGCCTTGGGGCATATCTCCGTCTTTGGAAATGATTCAGCACTTTGTGCCTTGGAGCTCTAGGGCAATTTAGCACACCCAGAGCAGAATTTCTACTTCACCCAGATCAGGCCTGCAAAGCAACTGCGTTTCACAGGCCTTTGTAAGAGATGTTTCTGGTAGGCTGTAAGAGCACTGTGCCGAGCGAGTTGTGTCTTAGCTTCCCAAAGGGCTGGAAGCAAGATGCTTTAGGGCCTATCTTCCACTCTTGAAACAAGGCAGGGCTTTGTGCCTTGAAGCTCTATGGCAATGTAGCTCTCCCACAGCAGAAGTTGTACTTCAGCTAGATAAGGCCTGAGAAGGCATTGCCTTTCACAGGCCTTTGTAAGAGATGTTCCCGGTAGGCTGTAAGAGCACTGTGCAGAGCGAGCTGTTTCTTAGATTCCCTAGGAGCTGGAAGCAAGATGCTTTGGGGCCTCTCTCCCCCTTTGGATACAAGGCAGGGCCTTGTGCGTTGAAGCTCTAGGGCAATGTACAACACCCAGAGCAGAAGTCCTACTTCAGCCAGATCAGGCCTGCAAAGAAACTGCGTTTCACAGGCCTTTGTAAGAGATGTTCCCGGTGCTGTAAGAGCACTGTGCAGAGCGAGTTTTTTCTTAGCTTCCCATAGAGCTGGAAGCAAGATTCTTTAGGGCCTCTCTCCAGGTGCATACAAGGTATGGCCTTGTGCATGGAAGCTCTAGGGCAATGTAGCACACCCAGAGGAGAAGTTGTACTTCAGTCAGATCAGGCCTGCAAAGAAACTGCGTGTCACAGGCCTTTGTAAGAGATGTTCCCGGTAGGCTGTAAGAGCACTGTGCAGAGCGATTTGTTTCTTAGCTTCCCAAAGAGCTGGAAGCAAGATGCTTTGGGGTCCAACTCGCCCTTTGGATACAAGACTGGGCTTTGTGCCTTGAAGCTCTAGGGCAATGTATCTCTCCCACAGCAGAAGTTCTACTTCAGCTTGATGAGGCCTGCAAAGGCACTGCGTTTCACAGGCCTTTGTGAGAGATGTTCCTGGTAGGCTGTAAGAGCACTGTGCAGAGCCAGTTGTTTCTTAGCTTCCCAAAGAGCTGGAAGGAAGATACTTTGGGGCCTCTCTTCCCCTTTGTAAACAAGGCTGGGCTTTGTGACTTGAAGCTCTAGGGCAATGTAGCACACCCAGAGCAGAAGTTCAACTTCAGCCAGATCAGGCCTGCAAAGAAACTGCGTGTCAGAGGCCTTTGTGAGAGATGATCTCGGTAGGCTGTAAGAGCACTGTGCAGAGCGAGTTGTTTCTTAGCTTCCCAAAGAGCTGGAAGCAAGATGATTTGGGGCCTATCTCGGTCTTTGGAAATAATTCAGCACTTTGTGACTTGGAGCTATCGGGCAATGTAGCACACCCAGAGCCGAAGTTCTACTTCAGCCAGATCAGGCCTGCAAAGAAGCTGCATTTCACAGGCCTTTGCAAGAGATGTTCCCGGTAGGCTGTAAGAGCACTGAGCAGAGCGAATTGTTTCTTAGCTTCCCAAAGAGCTGGAAGTAAGATGCTTTTGGCCTATCTCCGTCTTTGGAAATAATTCAGCACTTTGTGCCTAGAAGCTCTAGGGCAATGTAGCACACCCAGAGCAGAAGTTCTACTTCGGCCAGTTCAGGCCTGCAAAGAAACTGCGTTTCACAGGCCTTTGTAAGAGATGTTACCGGTAGGCTGTAAGAGCACTGTGCACAGCGAGTTGTTTCTTAGCTTCCCAAACAGCTGGAAGCAAGATTCTTTGGGGCCTCTCTTCCCCTTTGTAAACAAGGCTGGGCTTTGTGCGTTGAAGCTCTAGGGCAATGTAAAACACCCAGAGCATAATTTCTACTTCAGCCACATCAGGCCTGCAAAGGAACTGCGTTTCACAGGCCTTTGTAAGAGATGTTCCCGGTAGGCTGTAAGAGCACTGTGCAGAGCGAGCTGTTTCTTAGCTTCCCAAAGAGATGGAAGCAAGATGCTTTGGGGCGTATCACCGTGTTTGGAAATGATTCAGCACTTTGTGCCTTGGAGCTCTAGGGCAATGCAGCACACCCAGAGCTGAAGTTCTACTTCAGCCAGATCAGGCCTGCAAAGGAACTGCATTTCACAGGACTTTGTAAGAGATGTTCACAGTAGGCTGTAATACCACTGTGCACAGCGAGTTGTTTCTTAGCTTCCCAAAGAGCTGCAAGCAAGAAGCTTTGGGGCCCCACTCGCCCTTTGGATAGAAGCCTGCACGTAGTGCCTTACAGCTCTAGGGCAATGTAGCACACCCAGAGCAGAAGTTCTACTACAGCCAGATGAGGCCTGCAAAGAAACTGAGTTTCACAGGCCTTTTTAAGAGCTGTTCCCGGTAGGCTGTAAGAGCACTGAGAAGTGGGAATTTTTTCATAGCTCGAAAGAGCTGGAAGCAAGATGATTTTGGGCCCAACTCGCCCTTTGGAAGGAAGACTGCACGTTGTGCCTTTCAGCTCTAGGCAATGTAGCACTCCCAGAGCAGAAGTTCTACTGCAGCCAGATCAGGCCTGCAAAGAAACTGCGTTTCATAGGCCGTTGTAGGAGATGTGCCCGGTAGGCTGTAAGAGCACTGTGCAGAGTGAGTTGTTTCTTAGCTTCCCAAAGAGTTGGAAGCAAGATGCTTTGGGGCCCAACTCGCCCTTTGGAAAGAAGACTGCACGTTGTGCCTTGGAGCTCTAGGGCAATGTAGCACACCCAAAGCAGAAGTTCTACTTTAGCCAGATCAGGCCTGCAAAGAAAGTGCGTTTCACAGGCCTTAGTAAGAGATGCTCCCGGTTGGCTGTAAGAGCACTGTGCAGAATGAGTTGTTTCTTAGCTTCCCAAAGAGCTGGAAGCAAGATGCTTTGGGGCCCAACTCGCCCTTTGGAAAGAAGCCTGCACGTTGTGCGTTTCAGCTCTAGGGCAATGTAGCACACCCAGAGCAGAAGTTCTACTTCAGCCAGATCAGGCCTGCAAAGAAACTGCGTTTCACAGGCCTTTGTAAGAGATGTTCCCGGTAGGCTGTAAGAGCACTGTGCAGAGTGAGTTGTTTCTTAGATTCCCAAAGAGCTGGAGGCAAGATGCCTTGGGGCATATCTCCGTCTTTGGAAATGATTCAGCACTTTGTGCCTTGGAGCTCTAGGGCAATTTAGCACACCCAGAGCAGAATTTCTACTTCACCCAGATCAGGCCTGCAAAGCAACTGCGTTTCACAGGCCTTTGTAAGAGATGTTTCTGGTAGGCTGTAAGAGCACTGTGCCGAGCGAGTTGTGTCTTAGCTTCCCAAAGGGCTGGAAGCAAGATGCTTTAGGGCCTATCTTCCACTCTGGAAACAAGGCAGGGCTTTGTGCCTTGAAGCTCTATGGCAATGTAGCTCTCCCACAGCAGAAGTTGTACTTCAGCTAGATAAGGCCTGCAAAGGCATTGCCTTTCACAGGCCTTTGTAAGAGATGTTCCCGGTAGGCTGTAAGAGCACTGTGCAGAGCGAGCTGTTTCTTAGCTTCCCTAGGGGCTGGAAGCAAGATGCTTTGGGGCCTCTCTCCCCCTTTGGATACAAGGCAGGGCCTTGTGCGTTGAAGCTCTAGGGCAATGTACAACACCCAGAGCAGAAGTCCTACTTCAGCCAGATCAGGCCTGCAAAGAAACTGCGTTTCACAGGCCTTTGTAAGAGATGTTCCCGGTGCTGTAAGAGCACTGTGCAGAGTGAGTTGTTTCTTAGCTTCCCATAGAGCTGGAAGCAAGATTCTTTAGGGCCTCTCTCCAGGTGCATACAGGGTATGGCCTTGTGCATGGAAGCTCTAGGGCAATGTAGCACACCCAGAGGAGAAGTTGTACTTCAGTCAGATCAGGCCTGCAAAGAAACTGCGTGTCACAGGCCTTTGTAAGAGATGTTCCCGGTAGGCTGTAAGAGCACTGTGCAGAGCGAGTTGTTTCTTAGCTTCCCAAAGAGCTGGAAGCAAGATGCTTTTGGCCCAACTTGCCCTTTGGAAAGAAGACTGCACGTTGTGCCGTTCAGCTCTCGGGCAATGTAGCACACCCAGAGCAGAAGTTCTACTTCAGCCAAATCAGGCCTGCAAAGAAACTCCGTCTCACAGGCCTTTGTAGGAGATGTTCCCGGTAGGCTATAAGAGCACTGTGCAGAGTGAGTTGTTTCTTAGCTTCCCAAAGAGCTGGAAGCAAGATGCTTTGGGGCCCAACTCGCCCTTTGGAAAGAAGACTGCTCGTTGTGCCTTTCATCTCTAGGGCAATGTAGCACACCCAAAGCAGAAGTTCTACTTCAGCCAGAGCAGGCCTGCAAAAAACTGCGTTTCACAGGCCTTTGTAAGAGATGTTCCCGGTAGGCTGTAAGAGCACTGTGCAGAGCGAGTTGTTTCTTAGCTTCCCAAAGAGCTGGAAGCAAGATGCTTTGGGGCGCATCTCCGTCTTTGGAAATGATTCAGCACTTTGTGCCTTGGAGCTCTAGGGCAATTTAGCACACCCAGAGCAGAATTTCTACTTCACCCAGATCAGGCCTGCAAAGCAACTGCGTTTCACAGGCCTTTGTAAGAGATGTTTCTGGTAGGCTGTAAGAGCACTGTGCCGAGCGAGTTGTGTCTTAGCTTCCCAAAGGGCTGGAAGCAATATGCTTTAGGGCCTATCTTCCACTCTGGAAACAAGGCAGGGCTTTGTGCCTTGAAGCTCTATGGCAATGTAGCTCTCCCACAGCAGAAGTTGTACTTCAGCTAGATAAGGCCTGAGAAGGCATTGCCTTTCACAGGCCTTTGTAAGAGATGTTCCCGGTAGGCTGTAAGAGCACTGTGCAGAGCGAGCTGTTTCTTAGCTTCCCTAGGAGCTGGAAGCAAGATGCTTTGGGGCCTCTCTCCCCCTTTGGATACAAGGCAGGGCCTTGTGCGTTGAAGCTCTAGGGCAATGTACAACACCCAGAGCAGAAGTCCTACTTCAGCCAGATCAGGCCTGCAAAGAAACTGCGTTTCACAGGCCTTTGTAAGAGATGTTCCCGGTGCTGTAAGAGCACTGTGCAGAGTGAGTTGTTTCTTAGCTTCCCATAGAGCTGGAAGCAAGATTCTTTAGGGCCTCTCTCCAGGTGCATACAAGGTATGGCCTTGTGCATGGAAGCTCTAGGGCAATGTAGCACACCCAGAGGAGAAGTTGTACTTCAGTCAGATCAGGCCTGCAAAGAAACTGCGTGTCACAGGCCTTTGTAAGAGATGTTCCCGGTAGGCTGTAAGAGCACTGTGCAGAGCGAGTTGTTTCTTAGCTTCCCAAAGAGCTGGAAGCAAGATGCTTTTGGCCCAACTTGCCCTTTGGAAAGAAGACTGCACGTTGTGCCGTTCAGCTCTCAGGCAATGTAGCACACCCAGAGCAGAAGTTCTACTTCAGCCAAATCAGGCCTGCAAAGAAACTGCGTCTCACAGGCCTTTGTAGGAGATGTTCCCGGTAGGCTGTAAGAGCACAATGCAGAGTGAGTTGTTTCTTAGCTTCCCAAAGAGCTGGAAGCAAGATGCTTTGGGGCCCAACTCGCCCTTTGGAAAGAAGACTGCTCGTTGTGCCTTTCAGCTCTAGGGCAATGTAGCACACCCAAAGCAGAAGTTCTTCTTCAGCCAGATCAGGCCTGCAAAAAACTGCGTTTCACAGGCCTTTGTAAGAGATGTTCCCGGTAGGCTGTAAGAGCACTGTGCAGAGCGAGTTGTTTCTTAGCTTCCCAAAGAGCTGGAAGCAAGATGCTTTGGGGCGTATCTCCGTCTTTGGAAATGATTCAGCACTTTGTGCCTTGGAGCTCTAGGGCAATGTAGCACACCCACAGCAGAAGTTCTACTTCAGCCAGATCAGGCCTGCAAAGAAACTGCGTTTCACAGGCCTTTGTAAGAGATGTTCCCGGTAGACTGTAAGAGCACTGTGCAGACCGAGTTGTTTCTTAGCTTCCAGAAGAGCTGGAAGCAAGATGCTTAGGGCCTCTCTCCAGTTTGGATACAAGGCAGGGCCTTGTGCATGGAAGCTCTAGGGTAATGTACAACACCTAGAGCATAAGTTCTACTTCAGGCAGATCAGTCCTGCAAAGGAACTGCGTTTCACAGGCCTTTGTAAGAGATGTTCTCGGTAGGCTCTAAGAGCACTGTGCAGAGCGAGTTGTTTCTTAGCTTCCCAATGAGCTTTAGGCAAGATGCTTTGGGGCCTCCCTCCCCCATTGGATACAAGACTGGGCTTTGTGCCTTGAAGATCTAGGGCAATGAAGAACACCCACAGCAGAAGTTCTACTTCAGGCAGATCAGGCCTGCAAAGAAACTGCGTTTCTCAGGCCTTTGTAAGAGATGTTTCCGGTAGGCTGTAGGAGCCCTGTGCAGAGCGAGTTGATTCTTAGCTTCACAAAAAGCTTTAATAAGATGCTTTGGGGCTTATCTCCGTCTTTGGAAATGATTCAGCACTTTGTGCCTTGGAGCTCAAGGGCAATTTAGCACACCCAGAGCAGAGTTTCTACTTCACCCAGATCAGGCCTGCAAAGAAACTGCGTTTCACAGCCCTTTGTAAGAGATGTTCCCGGTATGGTGTAATAGCACTGTGCACAGTGAGTTGTTTCTTAGCGTCCCAAAGAGCTGGAAGCAAGATGCTTTAGGGCCTTTCTCCAGTTTGGATACAAGGCAGGGCCTTGAGCCTTGAAGCTCTAGGGCAATGTAGCACACCCACAGCTGAAGTTCAACTGCAGCCAGATCAGGCCTGCAAAGAAACTGCGTTTCACAGGCCTTTTGTAAGAGATGTTCCCGGTAGGCTGTAAGAGCACTGTGCAGAGCGAGCTGTTTCTTAGCTTCCCAAAGAGCTGGAAGCAAGATGCTTTGGGGCCTCTCTGCCCCTTTGGATACAAGGCAGGGCCTTGTGCGTTGAAGCTCTAGGGCAATGCACAACACCCAGAGCATAAGTTCTACTTCAGCCAGATCAGGCCTGCAAAGGAACAGCGTTTCACAGGCCTTTGTAAGAGATGTTCTCGGTAGGCTGTAAGAGAACTGTGCACAGCGAGTTGATTCTTAGCTTCCCAAAGAGCTGGAAGCAAGAAGCTTTGGGGCCCAACTCGCCCTATGGAAAGAAGGCTGCACGTAGTGCCTTACAGCTCTAGGGCAATGTAGCACACCCAGAGCAGAAGTTCTACTTCAGCCAGATCAGGCCTGCAAAGAAACTGCGTTTCACAGGCCTTTGTAAGAGATATTCCCGGTTGGCTGTAAGAGCTCTGTGCAGAGCGAGTTGTTTCTTAGCTTCCCAAAGAGCTGGAAGCAAGATGATTTGGGGCCACCCTCCCCCTTTGGATACAAGACTGGGCTTTGTGCCTGGAAGCTCTAGGGCAATGAAGAACACCCACAGCAGAAGATCTACTTCAGCCAGATCACACCTGCAATGAAACTGCGTATCACAGGCCCTTGTAAGAGATGTTCCCTGTAGGCTGTAAGAGCACTGAGTACAGCGAGTTGTTTCTTAGCTTCCCATAGAGCTGGAAGCAAGATTCTTTAGGGTCTCTCTCCAGGTGGATACAAGGTATGGCCTTGTGCATGGAAGCTCTAGGGCAATGTAGCACACCCAGAGGAGAATTTCTACTTCAGCCAGATCAGGCCTGCAAAGAAACTGTGTTTCACAGGCCTTTGTAGGAGATGTGCCCGGTAGGCTGTAAGAGCACTGTGCAGAGTGAGTTGTTTCTTAGCTTCCCAAATAGCTGGAAGCAAGATGCTTTGGGGCCCAACTCGCCCTTTGGAAAGAAGACGGCACGTTGTGCATTTCAGTTCTAGGGCAATGTAGCACACCCAAAGCAGAAGTTCTTCTTCAGCCAGATCAGGCCTGCAAAAAACTGCGTTTCACAGGCCTTTGTAAGAGATGTTCCCGGTAGGCTGTAAGAGCACTGTGCAGAGCGAGTTGTTTCTTAGCTTCCCAAAGAGCTGGAAGCAAGATGCTTTGGGGCGTATCTCCGTCTTTGGAAATGATTCAGCACTTTGTGCCTTGGAGCTCTAGGGCAATGTAGCACACCCACAGCAGAAGTTCTACTTCAGCCAGATCAGGCCTGCAAAGAAACTGCATTTCACAGGCCTTTGTAAGAGATGTTCCCGGTAGACTGTAAGCGCACTGTGCATACCGAGTTGTTTCTTAGCTTTCAGAAGAGCTGGAAGCAAGATGCTTAGGGCCTCTCTCCAGTTTGGATACAAGGCAGGGCCTTGTGCATGGAAGCTCTAGGGTAATGTACAACACCTAGAGCATAAGTTCTACTTCAGGCAGATCAGTCCTGCAAAGGAACTGCGTTTCACAGGCCTTTGTAAGAGATGTTCTCGGTAGGCTCTAAGAGCACTGTGCAGAGCGAGTTGTTTCTTAGCTTCCCAATGAGCTTTAAGCAAGATGCTTTGGGGCCCCCCTCCCCCTTTGGATACAAGACTGGGCTTTGTGCCTTGAAGCTCTAGGGCAATGAAGAACACCCACAGCAGAAGTTCTACTTCAGGCAGATCAGGCCTGCAAAGGAACTGCGTTTCACAGGCCTTTGTAAGAGATGTTCCCGGTAGGCTGTAAGAGCAGTGTGCAGAGCGAGCTGTTTCTTAGCTTCCCAAAGAGCTGGAAGCAAGATGCTTTGGAGCCTCTCTCCCCCTTTGGATACAAGGCAGGGCCTTGTGCGTGGAAGCTCTAGGGCAATGTACAACACTCAGAGCATAAGTTCTACTTCAGCCAGATCAGGCCTTCAAAGGAACTGCGTTTCACAGGCCTTTGTAAGAGACGTTCTCAGTAGGTTGTAAGAGTACTGTGCAGAGCGAGTTGTTTCTTAGCTTCCCAAAGAGCTGGAAGCAAGATGCTTTGGGGCATATCTCCGTCTTTGGAAATGATTCAGCACTTTGTGCCTTGGAGCTCTAGGGAAATGTAGCATACCCACAGCAGAAGTTCTACTTCAGCCAGATCAGGCCTGCAAAGAAACTGCGTTTCACAGGACTTTGTAAGAGATGTTCCCGGTAGACTGTAAGAGCACTGTGCAGAGCGAGTTGTTTCTTAGCTTCCCGAAGAGCTGGAAGCAAGATTCTTTAGGGCCTCTCTCCAGTTTGGATACAAGGCAGGGCCTTGTGCATGGAAGCTCTAGGGCAATGTACAACACCTAGAACATAAGTTCTACTTCAGGCAGATCAGGCCTGCAAAGGAACTGCGTTTCACAGGCCTTTGTAAGAGATGTTCCCGGTAGGCTGTAAGAGCACTGTGCAGAGCGAGTTGTTTCTTAGCTTCCCAAAGAGCTGGAAGCAAGATGCTTTGGGGTCCAACTCGCCCTTTGGATACAAGACTGGGCTTAGTGCCTTGAAGCTCTAGGGCAATGTAGCTCTCCCACAGCAGAAGTTCTACTTCAGCTTGATGAGGCCTGCAAAGGCACTGCGTTTCACAGGCCTTTGTGAGAGATGTTCCTGGTAGGCTGTAAGAGCACTGTGCAGAGCCAGTTGTTTCTTAGCTTCCCAAAGAGCTGGAAGGAAGATACTTTGGGGCCTCTCTTCCCCTTTGTAAACAAGGCTGGGCTTTGTGACTTGAAGCTCTAGGGCAATGTAGCACACCCAGAGCAGAAGTTCTACTTCAGCCAGATCAGGCCTGCAAAGAAACTGCGTGTCAGAGGCCTTTGTGAGAGATGATCTCGGTAGGCTGTAAGAGCACTGTGCAGAGCGAGTTGTTTCTTAGCTTCCCAAAGAGCTGGAAGCAAGATGATTTGGGGCCTATCTCGGTCTTTGGAAATAATTCAGCACTTTGTGACTTGGAGCTATCGGGCAATGTAGCACACCCAGAGCAGAAGTTCTACTTCAGCCAGATCAGGCCTGCAAAGAAGCTGCATTTCACAGGCCTTTGTAAGAGATGTTCCCGGTAGGCTGTAAGAGCACTGAGCAGAGCGAATTGTTTCTTAGCTTCCCAAAGAGCTGGAAGTAAGATGCTTTTGGCCTATCTCCGTCTTTGGAAATAATTCAGCACTTTGTGCCTAGAAGCTCTAGGGCAATGTAGCACACCCAGAGCAGAAGTTCTACTTCGGCCAGATCAGGCCTGCAAAGAAACTGCGTTTCACAGGCCTTTGTAAGAGATGTTACCGGTAGGCTGTAAGAGCACTGTGCACAGCGAGTTGTTTCTTAGCTTCCCAAACAGCTGGAAGCAAGATTCTTTGGGGCCTCTCTTCCCCTTTGTAAACAAGGCTGGGCTTTGTGCGTTGAAGCTCTAGGGCAATGTAAAACACCCAGAGCATAATTTCTACTTCAGCCACATCAGGCCTGCAAAGGAACTGCGTTTCACAGGCCTTTGTAAGAGATGTTCCCGGTAGGCTGTAAGAGCACTGTGCAGAGCGAGCTGTTTCTTAGCTTCCCAAAGAGATGGAAGCAAGATGCTTTGGGGCGTATCACCGTGTTTGGAAATGATTCAGCACTTTGTGCCTTGGAGCTCTAGGGCAATGCAGCACACCCAGAGCTGAAGTTCTACTTCAGCCAGATCAGGCCTGCAAAGGAACTGCATTTCACAGGACTTTGTAAGAGATGTTCACAGTAGGCTGTAATACCACTGTGCACAGCGAGTTGTTTCTTAGCTTCCCAAAGAGCTGCAAGCAAGATGCTTTGGGGCCCAACTCGCCCTTTGGAAAGAAGACTGCACGTTGTGCCTTTCAGCTCTCGGGCAAGGTAGCACACGCAGAGCAGAAGTTCTACTTCAGCCAGATCAGTCCTGCAAAGAAACTGCGTTTCACAGGCCTTTGTAAGAGATGTTCCCGGTAGGCTGTAAGAGCACTGTGCAGAGCGAGTTGTTTCTTAGCTTCCAAAACGGCTGGAAGCAAGATGCTTTGGGGCGTATCTCCGGCTTTGGAAATGATTCAGCACTTTGTGCCTTGGAGCTCTAGGGCAATGTAGCACACCCACAGCAGAAGTTCTACTTCAGCCAGATCAGGCCTGCAAAGAAACTGCGTTTCACAGGCCTTTGTAAGATATGTTCCCGGTAGACTTTAAGAGCACTGTGCAGACCGAGTTGTTTCTTATCTTCCCGAAGAGCTGGAAGCAAGATGCTTTGGGGCCTGTCTCCCCCTTTGGATACAAGGCAGGGACTTGTGCGTGGAAGCTCTAGGGCAATGTACAACACCCAGAGCATAAGTTCTACTTCAGCCAGATCAGGCCTGCAAAGGAACTGCGTTTCACAGGCCTTTGTAAGAGACGTTCTCGGTAGGCTGTAAGAGCACTGTGCAGAGCGAGATGTTTCTTAGCTTCCCAAAGAGCTGGAAGCAAGATTCTTTGGGGCCTATCTCGGTCTTTGGAAATAATTCAGCATTTTGTGACTTGGAGCTCTAGGGCAATGTAGCACACCCATAGCAGAAGTTCTACTTCAGCCAGATCAGACCTGCAAAGAAGCTGCGTTCCACAGGCCTTTGTAAGAGATGTTCCCGGTAGGGTGTAAGAGCACTATGCAGAGCGAATTGTTTCTTAGCTTCCCAAAGAGCTGGAAGCAAGATGCTTTGGGCCTATCTCCGTCTTTGGAAATAATTCAGCACTTTGTGCCTAGAAGCTCTAGGGCAATGTAGCACACCAAGAGCAGAAGTTCTACTTCAGCCAGATCAGGCCTGCAAAGTAACTGCGTTTCACAGGACCTGGTAAGAGATGTTTCTGGTAGGCTGTAAGAGCACTGTGCCGAGCGAGTTCTGTCTTAGCTTCCAAAAGGGCTGGAAGCAAGATGCTTTGGGGCCTATCTTCCCCTCTGGAAACAAGGCAGGGCTTTGTGCCTTGAAGCTCTATGGCAATGTAGCTCTCCCACAGCAGAAGTTCTACTTCAGCTAGATCAGGCCTTCAAAGGCACTGCGTTTCGCAGGCCTTTGTAAGAGATGTTCCCAGTAGGTTGTAAGAGCACTGTGCAGAGCGAGTTGTTTCTTAGCTTCCCAAAGAGCTGGAAGTAAGATACTTTGGGGCTTCTCTTCCCCTTTGTAAAGAAGGCTGGGGTTTGCACCTTGGAGCTCTAGGGCAATGTAGCACACCCAGAGCAGAAGTTCTACTTCAGCCAGATCAGGCCTGCAAAGAAACTGCGTGTCACAGGCCTTTGTGAGAGATGTTCCCGGTAGGCTGTAAGAGCACTGTGCAGAGCGAGCTGTTTCTTAGCTTCCCAAAGAGCTGGAAGCAAGATGCTTTGGGGCCTCTCTCCCCCTTTGGATACAATGCAGGCCTTGTGCGTGGAAGCTCTAGGGCAATGTACAACACCCAGAGCATAAGTTCTACTTCAGCCAGATCAGGCCTGCAAAGGAACTGCGTTTCACAGGCCTTTGTAAGAGATGTTCTCGGTAGGCTGTAAGAGCACTGTGCAGAGCGAGTTGTTTCTTAGCTTCCCAAAGATCTGGAAGCAAGATTCTTTGGGGCATATCTCGGTCTTTGGAAATAATTCAGCACTTTGTGACTTGGAGCTCTAGGGCAATGTAGCACACCCAGAGCAGAAGTTCTACTTCAGCCAGATCAGGCCTGCAAAGAAGCCGCATTTCACAGGCCTTTGTAAGAGATGTTCCCGGTAGGCTGTAAGAGCACTGAGCAGAGCGAATTGTTTCTTAGCTTCCCAAAGAGCTGGAAGTAAGATCCTTTGGGCCTATCTCCGTCTGTGGAAATAATTCAGCACTTTGTGCCTAGAAGCTCTAGGGTAATGTAGCACACCCAGAGCAGAAGTTCTACTTCGGACAGATCAGGCCTGCAAAGAAACTGCGTTTCACAGGCCTTTCTAAGAGATGTTACCGGTAGGCTGTAAGAGCACTGTGCAGAACGAGTTGTTTCTTAGCTTCCCAAACAGCTGGAAGCAAGATACTTTGGGGCCTCTCTTCCCCTTTCTAAACAAGGCTGGGCTTTTTGCGTTGAAGCTCTAGGGCAATGTAAAACACCCAGAGCATAATTTCTACTTCAGCCAGATCAGGCCTGCAAAGGAACTGCGTTTCACAGGCCTTTGTAAGAGATGTTCCCGGTAGGCTGTAAGAGCAGTGTGCAGAGCGAGCTGTTTCTTAGCTTCCCAAAGAGCTGGAAGCAAGATGCTTTGGAGCCTCTCTCTCCCTTTGGATACAAGGCAGGGCCTTGTGCGTGGAAGCTCTAGGGCAATGTACAACACCCAGAGCATAAGTTCTACTTCAGCCTGATCAGGCCTTCAAAGGAACTGCGTTTCACAGGCCTTTGTAAGAGACGTTCTCAGTAGGCTGTAAGAGTACTGTGCAGAGCGAGTTGTTTCTTAGCTTCCCAAAGAGCTGGAAGCAAGATGCTTTGGGGCATATCTCCGTCTTTGGAAATGATTCAGCACTTTGTGCCTTGGAGCTCTAGGGAAATGTAGCATACCCACAGCAGAAGTTCTACTTCAGCGAGATCAGGCCTGCAAAGAAACTGCGTTTCACAGGCCTTTGTAAGAGATGTTCCCGGTAGACTGTAAGAGCACTGTGCAGAGCGAGTTGTTTCTTAGCTTCCCGAAGAGCTGGAAGCAAGATTCTTTAGGGCCTCTCTCCAGTTTGGATACAAGGCAGGGCCTTGTGCATGGAAGCTCTAGGGCAATGTACAACACCTAGAACATAAGTTCTACTTCAGGCAGATCAGGCCTGCAAAGGAACTGCGTTTCACAGGCCTTTGTAAGAGATGTTCCCGGTAGGCTGTAAGAGCACTGTGCAGAGCGAGTTGTTTCTTAGCTTCCCAAAGAGCTGGAAGCAAGATGCTTTGGGGTCCAACTCGCCCTTTGGATACAAGACTGGGCTTTGTGCCTTGAAGCTCTAGGGCAATGTATCTCTCCCACAGCAGAAGTTCTACTTCAGCTTGATGAGGCCTGCAAAGGCACTGCGTTTCACAGGCCTTTGTGAGAGATGTTCCTGGTAGGCTGTAAGAGCACTGTGCAGAGCCAGTTGTTTCTTAGCTTCCCAAACAGCTGGAAGCAAGATTCTTTGGGGCCTCTCTTCCCCTTTGTAAACAAGGCTGGGCTTTGTGCGTTGAAGCTCTAGGGCAATGTAAAACACCCAGAGCATAATTTCTACTTCAGCCACATCAGGCCTGCAAAGGAACTGCGTTTCACAGGCCTTTGTAAGAGATGTTCCCGGTAGGCTGTAAGAGCACTGTGCAGAGCGAGCTGTTTCTTAGCTTCCCAAAGAGATGGAAGCAAGATGCTTTGGGGCGTATCACCGTGTTTGGAAATGATTCAGCACTTTGTGCCTTGGAGCTCTAGGGCAATGCAGCACACCCAGAGCTGAAGTTCTACTTCAGCCAGATCAGGCCTGCAAAGGAACTGCATTTCACAGGACTTTGTAAGAGATGTTCACAGTAGGCTGTAATACCACTGTGCACAGCGAGTTGTTTCTTAGCTTCCCAAAGAGCTGCAAGCAAGATGCTTTGGGGCCCAACTCGCCCTTTGGAAAGAAGACTGCACGTTGTGCCTTTCAGCTCTCGGGCAAGGTAGCACACGCAGAGCAGAAGTTCTACTTCAGCCAGATCAGTCCTGCAAAGAAACTGCGTTTCACAGGCCTTTGTAAGAGATGTTCCCGGTAGGCTGTAAGAGCACTGTGCAGAGCGAGTTGTTTCTTAGCTTCCAAAAGGGCTGGAAGCAAGATGCTTTGGGGCGTATCTCCGGCTTTGGAAATGATTCAGCACTTTGTGCCTTGGAGCTCTAGGGCAATGTAGCACACCCACAGCAGAAGTTCTACTTCAGCCAGATCAGGCCTGCAAAGAAACTGCGTTTCACAGGCCTTTGTAAGATATGTTCCCGGTAGACTTTAAGAGCACTGTGCAGACCGAGTTGTTTCTTATCTTCCCGAAGAGCTGGAAGCAAGATGCTTTGGGGCCTGTCTCCCCCTTTGGATACAAGGCAGGGACTTGTGCGTGGAAGCTCTAGGGCAATGTACAACACCCAGAGCATAAGTTCTACTTCAGCCAGATCAGGCCTGCAAAGGAACTCCGTTTCACAGGCCTTTGTAAGAGACGTTCTCGGTAGGCTGTAAGAGCACTGTGCAGAGCGAGATGTTTCTTAGCTTCCCAAAGAGCTGGAAGCAAGATTCTTTGGGGCCTATCTCGGTCTTTGGAAATGATTCAGCATTTTGTGACTTGGAGCTCTAGGGCAATGTAGCACACCCATAGCAGAAGTTCTACTTCAGCCAGATCAGACCTGCAAAGAAGCTGCGTTCCACAGGCCTTTGTAAGAGATGTTCCCGGTAGGGTGTAAGAGCACTATGCAGAGCGAATTGTTTCTTAGCTTCCCAAAGAGCTGGAAGCAAGATGCTTTGGGCCTATCTCCGTCTTTGGAAATAATTCAGCACTTTGTGCCTAGAAGCTCTAGGGCAATGTAGCACACCAAGAGCAGAAGTTCTACTTCAGCCAGATCAGGCCTGCAAAGTAACTGCGTTTCACAGGACCTGGTAAGAGATGTTTCTGGTAGGCTGTAAGAGCACTGTGCCGAGCGAGTTCTGTCTTAGCTTCCAAAAGGGCTGGAAGCAAGATGCTTTGGGGCCTATCTTCCCCTCTGGAAACAAGGCAGGGCTTTGTGCCTTGAAGCTCTATGGCAATGTAGCTCTCCCACAGCAGAAGTTCTACTTCAGCTAGATCAGGCCTTCAAAGGCACTGCGTTTCGCAGGCCTTTGTAAGAGATGTTCCCAGTAGGTTGTAAGAGCACTGTGCAGAGCGAGTTGTTTCTTAGCTTCCCAAAGAGCTGGAAGTAAGATACTTTGGGGCTTCTCTTCCCCTTTGTAAAGAAGGCTGGGGTTTGCACCTTGGAGCTCTAGGGCAATGTAGCACACCCAGAGCAGAAGTTCTACTTCAGCCAGATCAGGCCTGCAAAGAAACTGCGTGTCACAGGCCTTTGTGAGAGATGTTCCCGGTAGGCTGTAAGAGCACTGTGCAGAGCGAGCTGTTTCTTAGCTTCCCAAAGAGCTGGAAGCAAGATGCTTTGGGGCCTCTCTCCCCCTTTGGATACAATGCAGGCCTTGTGCGTGGAAGCTCTAGGGCAATGTACAACACCCAGAGCATAAGTTCTACTTCAGCCAGATCAGGCCTGCAAAGGAACTGCGTTTCACAGGCCTTTGTAAGAGATGTTCTCGGTAGGCTGTAAGAGCACTGTGCAGAGCGAGTTGTTTCTTAGCTTCCCAAAGATCTGGAAGCAAGATTCTTTGGGGCATATCTCGGTCTTTGGAAATAATTCAGCACTTTGTGACTTGGAGCTCTAGGGCAATGTAGCACACCCAGAGCAGAAGTTCTACTTCAGCCAGATCAGGCCTGCAAAGAAGCCGCATTTCACAGGCCTTTGTAAGAGATGTTCCCGGTAGGCTGTAAGAGCACTGAGCAGAGCGAATTGTTTCTTAGCTTCCCAAAGAGCTGGAAGTAAGATCCTTTGGGCCTATCTCCGTCTGTGGAAATAATTCAGCACTTTGTGCCTAGAAGCTCTAGGGTAATGTAGCACACCCAGAGCAGAAGTTCTACTTCGGACAGATCAGGCCTGCAAAGAAACTGCGTTTCACAGGCCTTTCTAAGAGATGTTACCGGTAGGCTGTAAGAGCACTGTGCAGAACGAGTTGTTTCTTAGCTTCCCAAACAGCTGGAAGCAAGATACTTTGGGGCCTCTCTTCCCCTTTCTAAACAAGGCTGGGCTTTTTGCGTTGAAGCTCTAGGGCAATGTAAAACACCCAGAGCATAATTTCTACTTCAGCCAGATCAGGCCTGCAAAGGAACTGCGTTTCACAGGCCTTTGTAAGAGATGTTCCCGGTAGGCTGTAAGAGCAGTGTGCAGAGCGAGCTGTTTCTTAGCTTCCCAAAGAGCTGGAAGCAAGATGCTTTGGAGCCTCTCTCTCCCTTTGGATACAAGGCAGGGCCTTGTGCGTGGAAGCTCTAGGGCAATGTACAACACCCAGAGCATAAGTTCTACTTCAGCCTGATCAGGCCTTCAAAGGAACTGCGTTTCACAGGCCTTTGTAAGAGACGTTCTCAGTAGGCTGTAAGAGTACTGTGCAGAGCGAGTTGTTTCTTAGCTTCCCAAAGAGCTGGAAGCAAGATGCTTTGGGGCATATCTCCGTCTTTGGAAATGATTCAGCACTTTGTGCCTTGGAGCTCTAGGGAAATGTAGCATACCCACAGCAGAAGTTCTACTTCAGCGAGATCAGGCCTGCAAAGAAACTGCGTTTCACAGGCCTTTGTAAGAGATGTTCCCGGTAGACTGTAAGAGCACTGTGCAGAGCGAGTTGTTTCTTAGCTTCCCGAAGAGCTGGAAGCAAGATTCTTTAGGGCCTCTCTCCAGTTTGGATACAAGGCAGGGCCTTGTGCATGGAAGCTCTAGGGCAATGTACAACACCTAGAACATAAGTTCTACTTCAGGCAGATCAGGCCTGCAAAGGAACTGCGTTTCACAGGCCTTTGTAAGAGATGTTCCCGGTAGGCTGTAAGAGCACTGTGCAGAGCGAGTTGTTTCTTAGCTTCCCAAAGAGCTGGAAGCAAGATGCTTTGGGGTCCAACTCGCCCTTTGGATACAAGACTGGGCTTTGTGCCTTGAAGCTCTAGGGCAATGTATCTCTCCCACAGCAGAAGTTCTACTTCAGCTTGATGAGGCCTGCAAAGGCACTGCGTTTCACAGGCCTTTGTGAGAGATGTTCCTGGTAGGCTGTAAGAGCACTGTGCAGAGCCAGTTGTTTCTTAGCTTCCCAAAGAGCTGGAAGGAAGATACTTTGGGGCCTCTCTTCCCCTTTGTAAACAAGGCTGGGCTTTGTGACTTGAAGCTCTAGGGCAATGTAGCACACCCAGAGCAGAAGTTCTACTTCAGCCAGATCAGGCCTGCAAAGAAACTGCGTGTCAGAGGCCTTTGTGAGAGATGATCTCGGTAGGCTGTAAGAGCACTGTGCAGAGCGAGTTGTTTCTTAGCTTCCCAAAGAGCTGGAAGAAAGATGATTTGGGGCCTATCTCGGTCTTTGGAAATAATTCAGCACTTTGTGACTTGGAGCTATCGGGCAATGTAGCACACCCAGAGCAGAAGTTCTACTTCAGCCAGATCAGGCCTGCAAAGAAGCTGCATTTCACAGGCCTTTGTAAGAGATGTTCCCGGTAGGCTGTAAGAGCACTGAGCAGAGCGAATTGTTTCTTAGCTTCCCAAAGAGCTGGAAGTAAGATGCTTTTGGCCTATCTCCGTCTTTGGAAATAATTCAGCACTTTGTGCCTAGAAGCTCTAGGGCAATGTAGCACACCCAGAGCAGAAGTTCTACTTCGGCCAGTTCAGGCCTGCAAAGAAACTGCGTTTCACAGGCCTTTGTAAGAGATGTTCCCGGTAGACTGTAAGAGCACTGTGCACAGCGAGTTGTTTCTTAGCTTCCCAAACAGCTGGAAGCAAGATTCTTTGGGGCCTCTCTTCCCCTTTGTAAACAAGGCTGGGCTTTGTGCGTTGAAGCTCTAGGGCAATGTAAAACACCCAGAGCATAATTTCTACTTCAGCCACATCAGGCCTGCAAAGGAACTGCGTTTCACAGGCCTTTGTAAGAGATGTTCCCGGTAGGCTGTAAGAGCACTGTGCAGAGCGAGCTGTTTCTTAGCTTCCCAAAGAGATGGAAGCAAGATGCTTTGGGGCGTATCACCGTGTTTGGAAATGATTCAGCACTTTGTGCCTTGGAGCTCTAGGGCAATGCAGCACACCCAGAGCTGAAGTTCTACTTCAGCCAGATCAGGCCTGCAAAGGAACTGCATTTCACAGGACTTTGTAAGAGATGTTCACAGTAGGCTGTAATACCACTGTGCACAGCGAGTTGTTTCTTAGCTTCCCAAAGAGCTGCAAGCAAGAAGCTTTGGGGCCCAACTCGCCCTTTGGAAAGAAGCCTGCATGTAGTGCCTTTCAGCTCTAGGGCAATGTAGCACACCCAGAGCAGAAGTTCTACTACAGCCAGATGAGGCCTGCAAAGAAACTGAGTTTCACAGGCCATTTTAAGAGCTGTTCCCGGTAGGCTGTAAGAGCACTGAGAAGTGGAAATTTTTTCATAGCTCGAAAGAGCTGGAAGCAAGATGATTTGGGGCCCAACTCGCCCTTTGGAAGGAAGACTGCACGTTGTGCCTTTCAGCTCTAGGCAATGTAGCACTCCCAGAGCAGAAGTTCTACTGCAGCCAGATCAGGCCTGCAAAGAAACTGCGTTTCATAGGCCGTTGTAGGAGATGTGCCCGGTAGGCTGTAAGAGCACTGTGCAGAGTGAGTTGTTTCTTAGCTTCCCAAAGAGTTGGAAGCAAGATGCTTTGGGGCCCAACTCGCCCTTTGGAAAGAAGACTGCACGTTGTGCCTTGGAGCTCTAGGGCAATGTAGCACACCCAAAGCAGAAGTTCTACTTTAGCCAGATCAGGCCTGCAAAGAAAGTGCGTTTCACAGGCCTTAGTAAGAGATGCTCCCGGTTGGCTGTAAGAGCACTGTGCAGAATGAGTTGTTTCTTAGCTTCCCAAAGAGCTGGAAGCAAGACGCTTTGGGGCCCAACTCGCCCTTTGGAAAGAAGCCTGCACGTTGTGCATTTCAGCTCTAGGGCAATGTAGCACACCCAGAGCAGAAGTTCTACTTCAGCCAGATCAGGCCTGCAAAGAAACTGCGTTTCACAGGCCTTCGTAAGAGATGTTCCCGGTAGGCTGTAAGAGCACTGTGCAGAGTGAGTTGTTTCTCAGATTCCCAAAGAGCTGGAGGCAAGATGCCTTGGGGCATATCTCCGTCTTTGGAAATGATTCAGCACTTTGTGCCTTGGAGCTCTAGGGCAATTTAGCACACCCAGAGCAGAATTTCTACTTCACCCAGATCAGGCCTGCAAAGCAACTGCGTTTCACAGGCCTTTGTAAGAGATGTTTCTGGTAGGCTGTAAGAGCACTGTGCCGAGCGAGTTGTGTCTTAGCTTCCCAAAGGGCTGGAAGCAATATGCTTTAGGGCCTATCTTCCACTCTGGAAACAAGGCAGGACTTTGTGTCTTGAAGCTCTATGGCAATGTAGCTCTCCCACAGCAGAAGTTGTACTTCAGCTAGATAAGGCCTGAGAAGGCATTGCCTTTCACAGGCCTTTGTAAGAGATGTTCCCGGTAGGCTGTAAGAGCACTGTGCAGAGCGAGCTGTTTCTTAGCTTCCCTAGGAGCTGGAAGCAAGATGCTTTGGGGCCTCTCTCCCCCTTTGGATACAAGGCAGGGCCTTGTGCGTTGAAGCTCTAGGGCAATGTACAACACCCAGAGCAGAAGTCCTACTTCAGCCAGATCAGGCCTGCAAAGAAACTGCGTTTCACAGGCCTTTGTAAGAGATGTTCCCGGTGCTGTAAGAGCACTGTGCAGAGCGAGTTGTTTCTTAGCTTCCCATAGAGCTGGAAGCAAGATTCTTTAGGGCCTCTCTCCAGGTGCATACAAGGTATGGCCTTGTGCATGGAAGCTCTAGGGCAATGTAGCACACCCAGAGGAGAAGTTGTACTTCAGTCAGATCAGGCCTGCAAAGAAACTGCGTGTCACAGGCCTTTGTAAGAGATGTTCCCGGTAGGCTGTAAGAGCACTGTGCAGAGCGAGTTGTTTCTTAGCTTCCCAAAGAGCTGGAAGCAAGATGCTTTTGGCCCAACTTGCCCTTTGGAAAGAAGACTGCACGTTGTGCCGTTCAGCTCTCAGGCAATGTAGCACACCCAGAGCAGAAGTTCTACTTCAGCCAAATCAGGCCTGCAAAGAAACTGCGTCTCACAGGCCTTTGTAGGAGATGTTCCCGGTAGGCTGTAAGAGCACTATGCAGAGTGAGTTGTTTCTTAGCTTCCCAAAGAGCTGGAAGCAAGATGCTTTGGGGCCCAACTCGCCCTTTGGAAAGAAGACTGCTCGTTGTGCCTTTCAGCTCTAGGGCAATGTAGCACACCCAAAGCAGAAGTTCTTCTTCAGCCAGATCAGGCCTGCAAAAAACTGCGTTTCACAGGCCTTTGTAAGAGATGTTCCCGGTAGGCTGTAAGAGCACTGTGCAGAGCGAGTTGTTTCTTAGCTTCCCAAAGAGCTGGAAGCAAGATGCTTTGGGGCGTATCTCCGTCTTTGGAAATGATTCAGCACTTTGTGCCTTGGAGCTCTAGGGCAATGTAGCACACCCACAGCAGAAGTTCTACTTCAGCCAGATCAGGCCTGCAAAGAAACTGCGTTTCACAGGCCTTTGTAAGAGATGTTCCCGGTAGACTGTAAGAGCACTGTGCAGACCGAGTTGTTTCTTAGCTTCCAGAAGAGCTGGAAGCAAGATGCTTAGGGCCTCTCTCCAGTTTGGATACAAGGCAGGGCCTTGTGCATGGAAGCTCTAGGGTAATGTACAACACCTAGAGCATAAGTTCTACTTCAGGCAGATCAGTCCTGCAAAGGAACTGCGTTTCACAGGCCTTTGTAAGAGATGTTCTCGGTAGGCTCTAAGAGCACTGTGCAGAGCGAGTTGTTTCTTAGCTTCCCAATGAGCTTTAGGCAAGATGCTTTGGGGCCTCCCTCCCCCTTTGGATACAAGACTGGGCTTTGTGCCTTGAAGATCTAGGGCAATGAAGAACACCCACAGCAGAAGTTCTACTTCAGGCAGATCAGGCCTGCAAAGAAACTGCGTTTCTCAGGCCTTTGTAAGAGATGTTTCCGGTAGGCTGTAGGAGCCCTGTGCAGAGCGAGTTGATTCTTAGCTTCACAAAAAGCTTTAATAAGATGCTTTGGGGCTTATCTCCGTCTTTGGAAATGATTCAGCACTTTGTGCCTTGGAGCTCAAGGGCAATTTAGCACACCCAGAGCAGAGTTTCTACTTCACCCAGATCAGGCCTGCAAAGAAACTGCGTTTCACAGCCCTTTGTAAGAGATGTTCCCGGTATGGTGTAATAGCACTGTGCACAGTGAGTTGTTTCTTAGCGTCCCAAAGAGCTGGAAGCAAGATGCTTTAGGGCCTTTCTCCAGTTTGGATACAAGGCAGGGCCTTGAGCCTTGAAGCTCTAGGGCAATGTAGCACACCCACAGCTGAAGTTCAACTGCAGCCAGATCAGGCCTGCAAAGAAACTGCGTTTCACAGGCCTTTTGTAAGAGATGTTCCCGGTAGGCTGTAAGAGCACTGTGCAGAGCGAGCTGTTTCTTAGCTTCCCAAAGAGCTGGAAGCAAGATGCTTTGGGGCCTCTCTGCCCCTTTGGATACAAGGCAGGGCCTTGTGCGTTGAAGCTCTAGGGCAATGCACAACACCCAGAGCATAAGTTCTACTTCAGCCAGATCAGGCCTGCAAAGGAACAGCGTTTCACAGGCCTTTGTAAGAGATGTTCTCGGTAGGCTGTAAGAGAACTGTGCACAGCGAGTTGATTCTTAGCTTCCCAAAGAGCTGGAAGCAAGAAGCTTTGGGGCCCAACTCGCCCTATGGAAAGAAGGCTGCACGTAGTGCCTTACAGCTCTAGGGCAATGTAGCACACCCAGAGCAGAAGTTCTACTTCAGCCAGATCAGGCCTGCAAAGAAACTGCGTTTCACAGGCCTTTGTAAGAGATATTCCCGGTTGGCTGTAAGAGCTCTGTGCAGAGCGAGTTGTTTCTTAGCTTCCCAAAGAGCTGGAAGCAAGATGATTTGGGGCCACCCTCCCCCTTTGGATACAAGACTGGGCTTTGTGCCTGGAAGCTCTAGGGCAATGAAGAACACCCACAGCAGAAGTTCTACTTCAGCCAGATCACACCTGCAATGAAACTGCGTATCACAGGCCCTTGTAAGAGATGTTCCCTGTAGGCTGTAAGAGCACTGAGTACAGCGAGTTGTTTCTTAGCTTCCCATAGAGCTGGAAGCAAGATTCTTTAGGGTCTCTCTCCAGGTGGATACAAGGTATGGCCTTGTGCATGGAAGCTCTAGGGCAATGTAGCACACCCAGAGGAGAATTTCTACTTCAGCCAGATCAGGCCTGAAAAGAAACTGTGTTTCGCAGGCCTTTGTAGGAGATGTGCCCGGTAGGCTGTAAGAGCACTGTGCAGAGTGAGTTGTTTCTTAGCTTCCCAAATAGCTGGAAGCAAGATGCTTTGGGGCCCAACTCGCCCTTTGGAAAGAAGACGGCACGTTGTGCATTTCAGTTCTAGGGCAATGTAGCACACCCAAAGCAAAAGTTCTACTTCAGCCAATTCAGGCCTGCAAAGAAAGTGCGTTTCACAGGCCTTTGTAAGAGATGTTCCCAGTAGGCTGTAAGAGCACTGTGCAGAGCGAGTTGTTTCATAGCTTCCCAAAGAGCTGGAAGGAAGATGCTTTGGGGCGTATCTCCGTCTTTGGAAATGATTCAGCACTTTGCGCCTTGGAGCTCTACGGCAATTTAGCACACCCTGAGCAGAGTTTCTACTTCACCCAGATCAGGCCTGCAAAGGAACTGCGTTTCACAGGCCTTTGTAAGAGATGTTTCTGGTAGGCTGTAAGAGCACTGTGCCGAGCGAGTTGTGTCTTAGCTTCCCAAAGGCCTGGAAGCAAGATGCTTTGGGGCCTATCTTCCACTCTGGAAAAAAGGCAGGGCTTTGTGTCTTGAATCTCTATGGCAATGTAGCTCTCCCACAGCAGAAGTTGTACTTCAGCTAGATAAGGCCTGCAAAGGCATTGCGTTTCATAGGCCTTTGTAAGAGATGTTCCCGGTAGGCTGTAAGAGCACTGTGCAGAGCGAGCTGTTTCTTAGCTTCCCAAGGAGCTGGAAGCAAGATGCTTTGGGGCCTCTCTCCCTCTTTGGATACAAGGCAGGGCCTTGTGCGTTGAAGCTCTAGGGCAATGTACAACATCCAGAGCATAAGTTCTACTTCAGCCAGATTAGGCCTGCAAAGAAACTGCGTTTCACAGGCCTTTGTAAGAGATGTTCTCGGTAGGCTGTAAGAGCACTGTGCACAGCGAGTTGTTTCTAGCTTCCCAAACAGCTGGCAGGAAGATGCCTTGGGGCGTATCTCCGTCTTTGGAAATGATTCAGCACTTTGTGCCTTGGAGCTCTAGGGCAATGTAGCACACCCAGAACAGAGTTTCTACTTCACCCAGATCAGTCCTGCAAAGAAACTGCGTTTCACAGCCCTTTGTAAGAGATGTTCCCGGTATGGTGTAATAGCGCTGTGCACAGTGAGTTGTTTCTTAGCGTCCCAAAGAGCTGGAAGCAAGATGCTTTAGGGCCTTTCTCCAGTTTGGATACAAGGCAGGGCCTCGAGCCTTGAAGTTCTAGGGCAATGTAGCACACCCACAGCTGAAGTTCAATTTCAGCCAGATAAGGCATTCAAGTAAACTGCGTTTCACAGGACTTTGTAAGAGATGTTCCCGGTACGCTGTAAGAGCACTGTGCAGAGCGAGTTGTTTCTTAGCTTCCCAAAGAGCTGGAAGCAAGATGCTTTGGGGCCCAACTCGCCCTTTGGAAAGAAGACTGCACGTTGTGCCTTTCAGCTCTCGGGCAAGGTAGCACACGCAGAGCAGAAGTTCTACTTCAGCCAGATCAGTCCTGCAAAAAACTGCGTTTCACAGGCCTTTGTAAGAGATGTTCCCGGTAGGCTGTAAGAGCACTGTGCAGAGCGAGTTGTTTCTTAGCTTCCAAAAGGGCTGGAAGCAAGATGCTTTGGGGCGTATCTCCGGCTTTGGAAATGATTCAGCACTTTGTGCCTTGGAGCTCTAGGGCAATGTAGCACACCCACAGCAGAAGTTCTACTTCAGCCAGATCAGGCCTGCAAAGAAACTGCGTTTCACAGGCCTTTGTAAGATATGTTCCCGGTAGACTTTAAGAGCACTGTGCAGACCGAGTTGTTTCTTATCTTCCCGAAGAGCTGGAAGCAAGATGCTTTTGGGCCTCTCTCCAGTTTGGATACAAGGCAGGGCCTTGTGCATGGAAGCTCTAAGGCAATGTACAACACCTAGAGCATAAGTTCTACTTCAGGCAGATCAGTCCTGCAAAGGAACTGCGTTTCACAGGCCTTTGTAAGAGATGTTCTCGGTAGGCTGTCAGAGCACTGTGCAGAGCGAGTTGTTTCTTAGCTTCCCAAAGAGCTGGAAGCAAGATGCTTTGGGGCCCAACTCGCCCTTTGGAAAGAAGACTGCACGTTGTGCCTTTCAGCTCTCGGGCAAGGTAGCACACCCAGAGCAGAAGTTCTACTTCAGCCAAATCAGGCCTGCAAAGAAACTGCGTTTCACAGGCCTTTGTAAGAGATGTTCCCGGTAGGCTGTAAGAGCACTGTGCAGAGCGGTTTGTTTCTTAGCTTCCCAAAGAGCTGGAAGCAAGATGCTTTGGGACCCAACTCGCCCTTTGGAAAGAAGACTGTACGTTGTGCCTTTCAGCTCTAGGGCAATGTAGCACACCCAGAGCAGAAGTTCTAATTCAGCCAGATCAGGCCTGTAAAGAAACTGCGTTTCACAGGCCTTTGTAAGATATGTTCCCGGTAGGCTGTAAGAGCACTGTGCAGAGCGAGCTGTTTCTTAGCTTCCCAAAGAGCTGGAAGCAAGATGCTTTGGGACCCAACTCGCCCTTTGAAAGAAGACTGCACGTTGTGCCTTTCAGCTCTCGGGCAATGTAGCACACCCAGAGCAGAAGTTCTACTTCAGCCAGATCAGGCCTGCAAAGAAACTGCGTTTCACAGGCCTTTGTAGGAGATGTTCCCGGTAGGCTGTAAGAGCACTGTGTAGAGCGAGTTGTTTCTTAGCTTCCCAAAGAACTGGAAGCAAGATGCTTTGGGGCGTATCTCCGTCTTTGGAAATGATTCAGCACTTTGTGCCTTGGAGCTTAGGGCAATGTAGCACACCCTCAGCAGAAGTTCTACTACAGCCAGATCAGGCCTGCAAAGAAACTGCGTTTCACAGGCCTTTGTAAGAGATGTTCCCGGTAGACTGTAAGAGCACTGTGCAGAGCGACTTGTTTCTTAGCTTCCCGAAGAGCTGGAAGCAAGATACTTTAGGGCCTCTCTCCAGTTTGGATACAAGGCAGGGCCTTGTGCATGGAAGCTCTAGGGCAATGTACAACACCTAGAGCATAAGTTCTACTTCAGGCAGATCAGGCCTGCAAAGGATCTCCGTTTCACAGGCCTTTGTAAGAGATGTTCTCGGTAGGCTGTAAGAGCACTGTGCAGAGCGAGTTGTGTCTTAGCTTCCCAAAGAGCTGGAAGCAAGATGCTTTGGGGCCTCACTCCCCCTTTGTATACAAGACTTGGCTTTGTGCCTTGAAGCTCTAGGGCAATGTAGAACACCCACAGCAGAAGTTCTACTTCAGCCAGATCAGGCCTGCAAAGAAACTGAGTTTCACAGGCCTGTTAAGAGATGTTCCCGATAGGCTGTAAGAGCACTGAGCAGAGCGCTTTGTTTCTTAGCTTCCCAAAGAGCTGGAAGCAAGATGCTTTGGATCCCAACTCGCCCTTTGGATAGAAGCCTGCACATTGTGCCTTTCAGCTGTAGGGCAATGTATCACACCCACAGCAGAAGTTCTACTTCAGCCCGATCAGGCCTGCAAAGAAACTGCGTGTCACAGGTCTTTGTAAGAGATGTTCCCGGTAGGCTGTAAGAGCACTGTGCAGAGCGAGTTGTTTCTTAGCTTCCCAAAGAGCTGGAAACAAGAAGCTTTGGGGCCTCTCTCCGTCTTTGGAAATAATGCAGCACTTTGTGCCTTCGAGCTCTAGGGCAATGTAGCACACTCAGAGCAGAAGATCTGCTTCAGCAAGATCAGGCCTGCAAAGAAACTGCGTTTCACAGGCCTTTGTAAGAGATGTTCCCGGTAGGCTGTAAGAGCACTGTGCAGAGCGAGCTGATTCATAGCTTCCCAAAGAGCTGGAAGCAAGATGCTTTGGGGCCTCTCTCGCCTGTTGGATACAAGGCAGGGCCTTGTGCGTTGAAGCTCTAGGGCAATGAACAACACCCAGAGAATAAGTTCTACTTCAGCCATATCAGGCCTGCAAAGGAACTGCGTTTCACAGGCCTTTGTAAGAGATGTTCTCGGTAGGCTGTAAGAGCACTGTGCAGAGCGAGTTGTTTATTAGCTTCCCAAAGAGCTGGAAGCAAGATACTTTGGGGCCTCTCTTCCCCTTTGTAAACAAGGCTGGGCTTTGTGACTTTCAGCTCTAGGGCAATTTAGCACACCCAGAGCAGAATTTCTACTTCACCCAGATCAGGCCTGCAAAGCAACTGCGTTACACAGGCCTTTGTAAGAGATGTTTCTGGTAGGCTGTAAGAGCACTGTGCCGAGCGAGTTGTGTCTTAGCTTCCCAAAGGGCTGGAAGCAAGATGCTTTAGGGCCTATCTTCCACTCTGGAAACAAGGCAGGGCTTTGTGCCTTGAAGCTCTATGGCAATGTAGCTCTCCCACAGCAGAAGTTGTACTTCAGCTAGATAAGGCCTGAGAAGGCATTGCCTTTCACAGGCCTTTGTAAGAGATGTTCCCGGTAGGCTGTAAGAGCACTGTGCAGAGCGAGCTGTTTCTTAGCTTCCCTAGGAGCTGGAAGCAAGATGCTTTGGGGGCTCTCTCCCCCTTTGGATACAAGGCAGGGCCTTGTGCGTTGAAGCTCTAGGGCAATGTACAACACCCAGAGCAGAAGTCCTACTTCAGCCAGATCAGGCCTGCAAAGAAACTGCGTTTCACAGGCCGTTGTAAGAGATGTTCCCGGTGCTGTAAGAGCACTGTGCAGAGCGAGTTGTTTCTTAGCTTCCCATAGAGCTGGAAGCAAGATTCTTTAGGGCCTCTCTCCAGGTGCATACAAGGTATGGCCTTGTGCATGGAAGCTCTAGGGCAATGTAGCACACCCAGAGGAGAAGTTGTACTTCAGTCAGATCAGGCCTGCAAAGAAACTGCGTGTCACAGGCCTTTGTAAGAGATGTTCCCGGTAGGCTGTAAGAGCACTGTGCAGAGCGAGTTGTTTCTTAGCTTCCCAAAGAGCTGGAAGCAAGAAGCTTTGGGGCCCAACTCGCCCTTTGGAAAGAAGACTGCTCGTTGTGCCTTTCAGCTCTAGGGCAATGTAGCACACCCAAAGCAGAAGTTCTACTTCAGCCAGATCAGGCCTGCAAAAAACTGCATTTCACAGGCCTTTGTAAGAGATGTTCCCGGTAGGCTGTAAGAGCACTGTGCAGAGCGAGTTGTTTCTTAGCTTCCCAAAGAGCTGGAAGCAAGATGCTTTGGGGCGTATCTCCGTCTTTGGATATGATTCAGCACTTTGTGCCTTGGAGCTCTAGGGCAATTTAGCACACCCAGAGCAGAATTTCTACTTCACCCAGATCAGGCCTGCAAAGGAACTGCGTTTCACAGGCCTTTGTAAGAGATGTTTCTGGTAGGCTGTAAGAGCACTGTGCCGAGCGAGTTGTGTCTTAGCTTCCCAAAGGCCTGGAAGCAAGATGCTTTGGGGCCTATCTTCCACTCTGGAAAAAAGGCAGGGCTTTGTGTCTTGAATCTCTATGGCAATGTAGCTCTCCCACAGCAGAAGTTGTACTTCAGCTAGATAAGGCCTGCAAAGGCATTGCGTGTCATAGGACTTTGTAAGAGATGTTCCCGGTAGGCTGTAAGAGCACTGTGCAGAGCGAGCTGTTTCTGAGCTTCCAAAGGAGCTGGAAGCAAGATGCTTTGGGGCCTCTCTCCCCCTTTGGATACAAGGCAGGGCCTTGTGCGTTGAAGCTCTAGGGCAATGTACAACATCCAGAGCAGAAGTCCTACTTCAGCCAGATTAGGCCTGCAAAGAAACTGCGTTTCACAGGCCTTTGTAAGAGATGTTCTCGGTAGGCTGTAAGAGCACTGTGCACAGCGAGTTGTTTCTTAGCTTCCCAAACAGCTGGAAGGAAGATGCTTTGGGGCGTATCTCCGTCTTTGGAAATGATTCAGCACTTTGTGCCTTGGAGCTCTAGGGCAATGTAGCACACCCAGAACAGAGTTTCTACTTCACCCAGATCAGTCCTGCAAAGAAACTGCGTTTCACAGCCCTTTGTAAGAGATGTTCCCGGTATGGTGTAATAGCACTGTGCACAGTGAGTTGTTTCTTAGCTTCCCAAAGAGCTGGAAGCAAGATGCTTTAGGGCCTTTCTCCAGTTTGGATACAAGGCAGGGCCTCAAGCCTTGAATCTCTAGGGCAATGTAGCACACCCACAGCTGAAGTTCAATTTCAGCCAGATCAGGCCTTCAAGTAAACTGCGTTTCACAGGACTTTGTAAGAGATGTTCCCGGTAGGCTGTAAGAGCACTGTGCAGAGCGAGTTGTTTCTTAGCTTCCCAAAGAGCTGGAAGCAAGATGCTTTGGGGCCCAACTCGCCCTTTGGAAAGAAGACTGCACGTTGTGCCTTTCAGCTCTCGGGCAAGGTAGCACACGCAGAGCAGAAGTTCTACTTCAGCCAGATCAGTCCTGCAAAGAAACTGCGTTTCACAGGCCTTTGTAAGAGATGTTCCCGGTAGGCTGTAAGAGCACTGTGCAGAGCGAGTTGTATCTTAGCTTCCCAAAGAGATGGAAGCAACATGGTTTTGGGCGTATCACCGTGTTTGGAAATGAATCAGCACTTTGTGCCTTGGAGCTCTAGGGCAATGTAGCACACCCAGAGCAGAAGTTCTACTTCAGCCAGATCAGGCCTGCAAAGCAACTGCGTTTCACAGGACTTTGTAAGAGATGTTCACAGTAGGCTGTAATACCACTGTGCACAGCGAGTTGTTTCTTAGCTTCCCAAAGAGCTGGAAGCAAGAAGCTTTGGGGCCCAACTCGCCCTTTGGAAAGAAGCCTGCACGTAGTGCCTTACAGCTCTAGGGCAATGTAGCACACCCATAGCAAAAGTTCTACTTCAGCCAGATCAGGCCTGCAAAGAAACTGCGTTTCACAGGCCTTTGTAAGAGATGTTCCCGGTAGGCTGTAAGAGCAATGACCACAGCGAGTTGTTTCTTAGCTTCCCATAGAGCTGGAAGCAATATTCTTTAGGGCCTCTCTCCAGGTGGATACAAGGTATGGCCTTGTGCATGGAAGCTCTAGGGCAATGTAGCACACCCAGAGGAGAAGTTCTACGTCAGTCAGATCAGGCCTGGAAAGAAAGGGCGTGTCACAGGCCTTTGTAAGAGATGTTCCCGGTAGGCTGTAAGAGCACTGTGCAGAGCGAGTTGTTTCTTAGCTTCCCAAAGAGCTGGAAGCAAGATGCTTTGGGACCCAACTCGCCCTTTGGAAAGAAGACTGTACGTTGTGCCTTTCACCTCTAGGGCAATGTAGCACACCCAGAGCAGAAGTTCTAATTCAGCCAGATCAGGCCTGTAAAGAAACTGCGTTTCAGAGGCCTTTGTAAGATATGTTCCCGGTAGGCTGTAAGAGCACTGTGCAGAGCGAGTTGTTTCTTAGCTTCCCAAAGAGCTGGAAGCAAGATGCTTTGGGACCCAACTCGCCCTTTGAAAGAAGACTGCACGTTGTGCCTTTCAGCTCTCGGGCAATGTAGCACACCCAGAGCAGAAGTTCTACTTCAGCCAGATCAGGCCTGCAAAGAAACTGCGTTTCACACGCCTTTGTAA
Source organism: Equus caballus (assembly GCF_041296265.1). Lineage (NCBI taxonomy): Eukaryota > Metazoa > Chordata > Mammalia > Perissodactyla > Equidae > Equus > Equus caballus. Next base: position 68,394,144 of record NC_091684.1, read on the forward strand.
GAGAGGTTCCCGGTAGGCTGTAAGAGCACCGTGCAGAGCGAGTTGTTTGTTAGCTTCCCAAAGAGCAGGAAGCAAGATGCTTTTGGCCCAACTTGCGCTTTGGAAAGAAGACTGCACGTTGTGCCTTTCAGCTCTCAGGCAATGTAGCACACCCAGAGCAGAAGTTCTACTTCAGCCAGATCAGGCCTGCAAAGAAACTGCGTTTCACAGGCCTTTGTAGGAGATGTTCCCGGTAGGCTGTAAGAGCACTGTGTAGAGCAAGTTGTTTCTTAGCTTCCCAAAGAACTGGAAGCAAGATGCTTTGGGCGTATCTCCGTCTTTGGAAATGATTCAGCACTTTGTGCCTTGGAACTTAGGGCAATGTAGCACACCCTCAGCAGAAGTTCTACTTCAGCCACATCAGGCCTGCAAAGAAACTGCGTTTCACAGGCCTTTGTAAGAGATGTTCCCGGTAGACTGTAAGAGCACTGTGCAGAGCGACTTGTTTCTTAGCTTCCCGAAGAGCTGGAAGCAAGATTCTTTAGGTCCTCTCTCCAGTTTGGATACAAGGCAGGGCCTTGTGCATGGAAGCTCTAGGGCAATGGACAACACCTAGAGCATAAGTTCTACTTCAGGCAGATCAGGCCTGCAAAGGATCTGCGTTTCACAGGCCTTTGTAAGAGATGTTCTCGGTAGGCTTTAAGAGCACTGTGCAGAGCGAGTTGTGTCTTAGCTTCCCAAAGAGCTGGAAGCAAGATGCTTTGGGGCCTCACTCCCCCTTTGGATACAAGACTCGGCTTTGTGCCTTGAAGCTCTAGGGCAATGTAGAACACCCACAGCAGAGGTTCTACTTCAGCCAGATCAGGCCTGCAAAGAAACTGAGTTTCACAGGCCTTTTAAGAGATGTTCCCGGTAGGCTGTAAGAGCACTGAGCAGAGCGGTTTGTTTCTTAGCTTCCCAAAGAGCTGGAAGCAAGATGCTTTGGATCACAACTCGCCCTTTGGATAGAAGCCTGCACATTGTGCCTTTCAGCTGTAGGGCAATGTATCACACCGACAGCAGAAGTTCTACTTCAGCCCGATCAGGCCTGCAAAGAAACTGCGTGTCACAGGTCTTTGTAAGAGATGTTCCCGGTAGGCTGTAAGAGCACTGTGCAGAGCGAGTTGTTTCTTAGCTTCCCAAAGAGCTGGAAACAAGATGCTTTGGGGCCTCTCTCCGTCTTTGGAAATAATGCAGCACTTTGTGCCTTCGAGCTCTAGGGCAATGTAGCACACTCAGAGCAGAAGTTCTGCTTCAGCAAGATCAGGCCTGCAAAGAAACTCCGTTTCACAGGCCTTTGTAAGAGATGTTCCCGGTAGGCTGTAAGAGCACTATGCAGAGCGAGCTGATTCATAGCTTCCCAAAGAGCTGGAAGCAAGATGCTTTGGGGCCTCTCTCGCCCGTTGGATACAAGGCAGGGCCTTGTGCGTTGAAGCTCTAGGGCAATTTAGCACACCCAGAGCAGAACTTCTACTTCAGCCAGATCAGGCCTGCAAAGAAACTGCGTTTCACAGGCCTTTGTAAGAGATGTTCCCGGTAGACTTTAAGAGCACTGTGCAGACCGAGTTGTTTCTTAGCTTCCCAAAGAGATGGAAGCAAGATGCTTTGGGGCGTATCACCGTGTTTGGAAATGATTCAGCACTTTGTGCCTTGGAGCTCTAGGGCAATGCAGCACACCCAGAGCTGAAGTTCTACTTCAGCCAGATCAGGCCTGCAAAGGAACTGCATTTCTCAGGACTTTGTAAGAGATGTTCACAATAGGCTGTAATACCACTGTGCACAGCGTGTTGTTTCTTAGCTTCCCAAAGAGCTGCAAGCAAGAAGCTTTGGGGCCCAACTCGCCCTTTGGAAGGAAGCCTGCACGTAGTGCCTTACAGCTCTAGGGCAATGTAGCACACCCAGAGCAGAAGTTCTACTACAGCCAGATGAGGCCTGCAAAGAAACTGAGTTTCACAGGCCTTTTTAAGAGCTGTTCCCGGTAGGCTGTAAGAGCACTGAGAAGTGGGAATTTTTTCATAGCTCGAAAGAGCTGGAAGCAAGATGATTTGGGGCCCAACTCGCCCTTTGGAAGGAAGACTGCACGTTGTGCCTTTCAGCTCTAGGCAATGTAGCACTCCCAGAGCAGAAGTTCTACTGCAGCCAGATCAGGCCTGCAAAGAAACTGCATGTCGCAGGCCTTTGTAAGAGATGTTCCCGGTAGGCTGTAAGAGCACTGTCCACACCGAGTTGTTTCTTAGCTTCCCAAAGAGCTGGAAGCAAGATGATTTGGGGCCCAACTCGCCCTTTGGAAGGAAGACTGCACGTTGTGCCTTTCAGCTCTAGGCAATGTAGCACTCCCAGAGCAGAAGTACTACTTCAGCCAGATCAGGCCTGCAAAGAAACTGCGTTTCATAGGCCGTTGTAGGAGATGTGCCCGGTAGGCTGTAAGAGCACTGTGCAGAGTGAGTTGTTTCTTAGCTTCCCAAAGAGTTGGAAGCAAGATGCTTTGGGGCCCAACTCGCCCTTTGGAAAGAAGACTGCACGTTGTGCCTTGGAGCTCTAGGGCAATGTAGCACACCCAAAGCATAAGTTCTACTTTAGCCAGATCAGGCCTGCAAAGAAACTGCGTTTCACAGGCCTTAGTAAGAGATGCTCCCGGTTGGCTGTAAGAGCACTGTGCAGAATGAGTTGTTTCTCAGATTCCCAAAGAGCTGGAGGGAAGATGCCTTGGGGCATATCTCCATCTTTGGAAATGATTCAGCACTTTGTGCCTTGGAGCTCTAGGGCAATTTAGCACACCCAGAGCAGAATTTCTACTTCACCCAGATCAGGCGTGCAAAGCAACTGCGTTTCACAGGCCTTTGTAAGAGATGTTTCTGGTAGGCTGTAAGAGCACTGTGCCGAGCGAGTTGTGTCTTAGCTTCCCAAAGGGCTGGAAGCTAGATGCTTTAGGGCCTATCTTCCACTCTGGAAACAAGGCAGGGCTTTGTGCCTTGAAGCTCTATGGCAATGTAGCTCTCCCACAGCAGAAGTTGTACTTCAGCTAGATAAGGCCTGCAAAGGCATTGCCTTTCACAGGCCTTTGTAAGAGATGTTCCCGGTAGGCTGTAAGAGCACTGTGCAGAGCGAGCTGTTTCTTAGCTTCCCTAGGAGCTGGAAGCAAGATGCTTTGGGGCCTCTCTCCCCCTTTGGATACAAGGCAGGGCCTTGTGCGTTGAAGCTCTAGGGCGATGTACAACACCCAGAGCAGAAGTCCTACTTCAGCCAGATCAGGCCTGCAAAGAAACTGCGTTTCACAGGTCTTTGTAAGAGATGTTCCCGGTGCTGTAAGAGCACTGTGCAGAGCGAGCTGTTTCTTAGCTTCCCATAGAGCTGGAAGCAAGATTCTTTAGGGCCTCTCTCCAGGTGCATACAAGGTATGGCCTTGTGCATGGAAGCTCTAGGGCAATGTAGCACACCCAGAGGAGAAGTTGTACTTCAGTCACATCAGGCCTGCAAAGAAACTGCGCGTCACAGGCCTTTGTAAGAGATGTTCCCGGTAGGCTGTAAGAGCACTGTGCAGAGCGAGTTGTTTCTTAGCTTCCCATAGAGCTGGAAGCAAGATTCTTTAGGGCCTCTCTCCAGGTGCATACAAGGTATGGCCTTGTGCATGGAAGCTCTAGGGAAATGTAGCACACCCAGAGGAGAAGTTGTACTTCAGTCAGATCAGGCCTGCAAAGAAACTGCGTGTCACAGGCCTTTGTAAGAGATGTTCCCGGTAGGCTGTAAGAGCACTGTGCAGAGCGAGTTGTTTCTTAGCTTCCCAAAGAGCTGGAAGCAAGATGCTTTTGGCCCAACTTGCCCTTTGGAAAGAAGACTGCACGTTGTGCCGTTCAGCTCTCGGGCAATGTAGCACACCCAGAGCAGAAGTTCTACTTCAGCCAAATCAGGCCTGCAAAGAAACTGCGTCTCACAGGCCTTTGTAGGAGATGTTCCCGGTAGGCTGTAAGAGCACTATGCAGAGTGAGTTGTTTCTTAGCTTCCCAAAGAGCTGGAAGCAAGATGCTTTGGGGCCCAACTCGCCCTTTGGAAAGAAGACTGCTCGTTGTGCCTTTCAGCTCTAGGGCAATGTAGCACACCCAAAGCAGAAGTTCTACTTCAGCCAGATCAGGCCTGCAAAAAACTGCATTTCACAGGCCTTTGTAAGAGATGTTCCCGGTAGGCTGTAAGAGCACTGTGCAGAGCGAGTTGTTTCTTAGCTTCCCAAAGAGCTGGAAGCAAGATGCTTTGGGGCGTATCTCCGTCTTTGGAAATGATTCAGCACTTTGTGCCTTGGAGCTCTAGGGCAATTTAGCACACCCAGAGCAGAATTTCTACTTCACCCAGATCAGGCCTGCAAAGCAACTGCGTTTCACAGGCCTTTGTAAGAGATGTTTCTGGTAGGCTGTAAGAGCACTGTGCCGAGCGAGTTGTGTCTTAGCTTCTCAAAGGGCTGTAAGCAAGATGCTTTAGGGCCTATCTTCCACTCTGGAAACAAGGCAGGGCTTTGTGCCTTGAAGCTCTATGGCAATGTAGCTCTCCCACAGCAGAAGTTGTACTTCAGCTAGATATGGCCTGCAAAGGCATTGCCTTTCACAGGCCTTTGTAAGAGATGTTCCCGGTAGACTGTAAGAGCACTGTGCAGAGCGAGCTGTTTCTTAGCTTCCCTAGGAGCTGGAAGCAAGATGCTTTGGGGCCTCTCTCCCCCTTTGGATACAAGGCAGGGCCTTGTGCGTTGAAGCTCTAGGGCGATGTACAACACCCAGAGCAGAAGTCCTACTTCAGCCAGATCAGGCCTGCAAAGAAACTGCGTTTCACAGGCCTTTGTAAGAGATGTTCCCGGTGCTGTATGAGCACTGTGCAGAGCGAGTTGTTTCTTAGCTTCCCATAGAGCTGGAAGCAAGATTCTTTAGGGCCTCTCTCCAGGTGCATACAAGGTATGGCCTTGTGCATGGAAGCTCTAGGGCAATGTAGCACACCCAGAGGAGAAGTTGTACTTCAGTCAGATCAGGCCTGCAAAGAAACTGCGTGTCACAGGCCTTTGTAAGAGATGTTCCCGGTAGGCTGTAAGAGCACTGTGCAGAGCGAGTTGTTTCTTAGCTTTCCAAAGAGCTGGAAGCAAGATGCTTTTGGCCCAACTTGCCCTTTGGAAAGAAGACTGCACGTTGTGCCGTTCAGCTCTTAGGCAATGTAGCACACCCAGAGCAGAAGTTCTACTTCAGCCAGATCAGGCCTGCAAAGAAACTGCGTCTCACAGGCCTTTGTAGGTGATGTTCCCGGTAGGCTGTAAGAGCACTATGCAGAGTGAGTTGTTTCTTAGCTTCCCAAAGAGCTGGAAGCAAGATGCTTTGGGGCCCAACTCGCCCTTTGGAAAGAAGACTGCTCGTTGTGCCTTTCAGCTCTAGGGCAATGTAGCACACCCAAAGCAGAAGTTCTACTTCAGCCAGATCAGGCCTGCAAAAAACTGCATTTCACAGGCCTTTGTAAGAGATGTTCCCGGTAGGCTGTAAGAGCACTGTGCAGAGCGAGTTGTTTCTTAGCTTCCCAAAGAGCTGGAAGCAAGATGCTTTGGGGCGTATCTCCGTCTTTGGAAATGATTCAGCACTTTGTGCCTTGGAGCTCTAGGGCAATGTAGCACACCCACAGCAGAAGTTCTACTTCAGCCAGATCAGGCCTGCAAAGAAACTGCGTTTCACAGGCCTTTGTAAGAGATGTTCCCGGTAGACTGTAAGAGCACTGTGCAGACCGAGTTGTTTCTTAGCTTCCAGAAGAGCTGGAAGCAAGATGCTTAGGGCCTCTCTCCAGTTTGGATACAAGGCAGGGCCTTGTGCATGGAAGCTCTAGGGTAATGTACAACACCTAGAGCATAAGTTCTACTTCAGGCAGATCAGTCCTGCAAAGGAACTGCGTTTCACAGGCCTTTGTAAGAGATGTCCTCGGTAGGCTCTAAGAGCACTGTGCAGAGCGAGTTGTTTCTTAGCTTCCCAAAGAGCTGGAAGCAAGATGCTTTGGGGCCCATCTCGCCCTTTAGAAAGAAGACTGCACGTTGTGCCTTTCAGCTCTCGGGCAAGGTAGCACACCCAGATCAGAAGTTCTGCTTCAGGCAGATCAGGCCTGCAAAGAAACTGCGTTTCACAGGCCTTTGTAAGAGATGTTCTCGGTAGGCTGTAAGAGCACTGTGCAAAGCGAGTTGTTTGTTAGCTTCCCAAAGACCAGGAAGCAAGATGCTTTTGGCCCAACTTGCCTTTTGGAAAGAAGACTGCACGTTGTGCCTTTCAGTTCTCAGGCTATGTAGCACACCCAGAGCAGAAGTTCTACTTCTGCCAGATCAGGCCTGCAAAGAAACTGCGTTTCACAGGCCTTTGTAGGAGCTGTGCCCGGTAGAATGTAAGAGCACTGTGCAGAGCGAGTTGTTTCTTAGCTTCCCAAAGAGCTGGAAGCAAGATGCTTTGGGGCGTATCTCCGTCTTTGGAAATGATTCAGCACTTTGTGCCTTGGAGCTCTAGGGCAATGCAGCACACCCACAGCAGAAGTTCTACTTCAGCCAGATCAGGCCTGCAAAGAAACTGCGTTTCACACTAATTTGTAAGAGATGTTCCCGGTAGACTGTAAGAGCACTGTGCAGCTCAAGTTGTTTCTTAGCTTCCCGAAGAGCTGGAAGCACGATGCTTTAGGGCCTCTCTCCAGTTTGGATACAAGGCAGGGCCTTGTGCATGGAAGCTCTAGGGCAATGTACAACACCTAGAGCATAATTTCTACTTCAGGCAGATCAGTCCTGCAAAGGAACTGCCTTTCACATGCATTTGTAAGAGATGTTCTCGGTAGGCTCTAAGAGCACTGTGCAGAGCGAGTTGTTTCTTAGCTTCCCAATGAGCTGGAACCAAGATGCTTTGGGGCCTCACTCCCCCTTTGGATACAAGACTGGGCTTTGTGCCTTGAAGCTCTAGGGCAATGTAGAACACCCACAGCAGAAGTTTTACTTCAGTGAGATCACGCCTGCAAAGAAACTGCGTTTCACAGGCCTTTGTAAGAGATGTTCCCGGTAGGCTGTAAGAGCACTGTGCAGAGCGAGTTGTTTCTTAGCTTCCCAAAGAGCTGGAAGTAAGATGCTTTGGGGCGTATCACCGTGTTTGGAAATGATAGAGCACTTTGTGCCTTGGAGCTCTAGGGCAATGTAGCACACCCAGAGCAGAAGTTCTACTTCAGCCAGATCAGGCCTGCAAAGGAACTGCGTTTCACAGGACTTTGTAAGAGATGTTCACAGTAGGCTGTAATACCACTGTGCACAGCGAGTTTTTTCTTAGCTTCCCAAAGAGCTGGAAGCAAGATGCTTTGGGGCCCAACTCGCCCTTTGGAAAGAAGCCTGCACATAGTGCCTTACAGCTCTAGGGCAATGTAGCACACCCAGAGCAGAAGTTCTACTTCAGCCAGGACAGGCCTGCCAAGAAACTGCGTTTCACAGGCCTTTGTAAGAGATTTTCCCGGTAGGCTGTAAGAGCACTGTGCCGAGCGCGTTGTCTCTTAGCTTCCGAAAGGGCTGGAAGCAAGATGCTTTGGGGCCTATCTTCCACTCTGGTAACAAGGCAGGGCTTTGTGCCTTACAGCTCTAGGGCAATGTAGCACACCCAGAGCAGAAGTTCTACTTCAGCCAGATCAGGCCTGCAAAGAAACTGCGTTTCACAGGCCTTTGTAGGAGATGTTCCCGGTAGACTGTAAGAGCACTGTGCAGAGCGAGTTGTTTCTTAGCTTCCGAAGAGCTGGAAGCAAGATGCTTTAAGGCCTCTCTCCAGTTTGGATACAAGGCAGGGCCTTGTGCATGGAAGCTCTAGGGCAATGTACAACACCTAGAGCATAAGTTCTACTTCAGGCAGATCAGGCCTGCAAGGAACTGCGTTTCACAGGCCTTTGTAAGAGATGGTCCCGGTAGGCTGTAGGAGCACTCTGCTGAGCGAGTTGATTCTTAGCTTCACAAAAAGCTTTAAGCAAGATTTTTGGGGCGTAACCCCGTCTTTGGAAATGATTCAGCACTTTGTGCCTTGGAGCTCTAGGGCAATTTAGCACACCCACAGCAGAGTTTCTACTTCTCCCAGATCAGGCCTGCAAAGGAACTGCATTTCACAGGCCTTTGTAAGAGATGTTTCTGGTAGGCTGTAAGAGCACTGTGCCGAGCGAGTTGTGTCTTAGCTTCCCAATGAGCTGGAAGCAAGATGCTTTGGGGCCTCTCTCCCCCTTTGGATACAAGGCAGGGCCTTGTGCATTGAAGCTCTAGGGCAATGTACAACACCCAGAGCATAAGTTCTACTTCAGCCAGATCAGGCCTGCAAAGAAACTGCGTTTCACAGGCCTTGGTAAGAGATGTTCCCGGTAGTCTGTAAGAGCACTGTCCACAGCGAGTTGTTTCTAAGCTTCCCGAAGAGCTGGAAGCAAGATGCTTTTGGGCCTCTCTCCAGTTTGGGTACAAGGCAGGGCCTTGTGCATGGAAGCTCTAGGGCAATGTAGCACACCCAAAGCAGAAGTTCTTCTTCAGCCAGATCAGGCCTGCAAGGAACTGCGTTTCACAGGCCTTTGTAAGAGATGTTCCCGGTAGGCTGTAAGAGCACTGTGCAGAGCGAGTTGTTTCTTAGCTTCCCAAAGAGCTGGAAGCAAGATGCTTTGGGGCGTATCTCCGTCTTTGGAAATGATTCAGCACTTTGTGCCTTGGAGCTCTAGGGCAATGTAGCACACCCACAGCAGAAGTTCTACTTCAGCCAGATCAGGCCTGCAAAGAAACTGCGTTTCACAGGCCTTTGTAAGAGATGTTCCCGGTAGACTGTAAGAGCACTGTGCAGACCGAGTTGTTTCTTAGCTTCCAGAAGAGCTGGAAGCAAGATGCTTAGGGCCTCTCTCCAGTTTGGATACAAGGCGGGGCCTTGTGCATGGAAGCTCTAGGGTAATGTACAACACCTAGAGCATAAGTTCTACTTCAGGCAGATCAGTCCTGCAAAGGAACTGCGTTTCACAGGCCTTTGTAAGAGATGTTCTCGGTAGGCTCTAAGAGCACTGTGCAGAGCGAGTTGTTTCTTAGCTTCCCAATGAGCTTTAAGCAAGATGCTTTGGGGCCTCCCTCCCCCTTTGGATACAAGACTGGGCTTTGTGCCTTGAAGCTCTAGGGCAATGAAGAACACCCACAGCAGAAGTTCTACTTCAGGCAGATCAGGCCTGCAAAGAAACTGCGTTTCTCAGGCCTTTGTAAGAGATGTTTCCGGTAGGCTGTAGGAGCCCTGTGCAGAGCGAGTTGATTCTTAGCTTCACAAAAAGCTTTAATAAGATGCTTTGGGGCTTATCTCCGTCTTTGGAAATGATTCAGCACTTTGTGCCTTGGAGCTCAAGGGCAATTTAGCACACCCAGAGCAGAGTTTCTACTTCACCCAGATCAGGCCTGCAAAGAAACTGCGTTTCACAGCCCTTTGTAAGAGATGTTCCCGGTATGGTGTAATAGCACTGTGCACAGTGAGTTGATTCTTAGCGTCCCAAAGAGCTGGAAGCAAGATGCTTTAGGGCCTTTCTCCAGTTTGGATATAAGGCAGGGCCTTGAGCCTTGAAGCTCTAGGGCAATGTAGCACACCCACAGCTGAAGTTCAACTGCAGCCAGATCAGGCCTGCAAAGAAACAGCGTTTCACAGGCCTTTTGTAAGAGATGTTCCCGGTAGGCTGTAAGAGCACTGTGCAGAGCGAGCTGTTTCTTAGCTTCCCAAAGAGCTGGAAGCAAGATGCTTTGGGGCCTCTCTGCCCCTTTGGATACAAGGCAGGGCCTTGTGCGTTGAAGCTCTAGGGCAATGCACAACACCCAGAGCATAAGTTCTACTTCAGCCAGATCAGGCCTGCAAAGGAACAGCGTTTCACAGGCCTTTGTAAGAGATGTTCTCAGTAGGCTGTAAGAGAACTGTGCACAGCGAGTTGTTTCTTAGCTTCCCAAAGAGCTGGAAGCAAGAAGCTTTGGGGCCCAACTCGCCCTATGGAAAGAAGGCTGCACGTAGTGCCTTACAGCTCTAGGGCAATGTAGCACACCCAGATCAGAAGTTCTACTTCAGCCAGATCAGGCCTGCAAAGAAACTGCGTTTCACAGGCCTTTGTAAGAGATATTCCCGGTTGGCTGTAAGAGCTCTGTGCAGAGCGAGTTGTTTCTTAGCTTCCCAAAGAGCTGGAAGCAAGATGATTTGGGGCCACCCTCCCCCTTTGGATACAAGACTGGGCTTTGTGCCTTGAAGCTCTAGGGCAATGAAGAACACCCACAGCAGAAGTTCTACTTCAGCCAGATCACACCTGCAATGAAACTGCGTTTCACAGGCCCTTGTAAGAGATGTTCCCGGTAGGCTGTAAGAGCACTGAGTACAGCGAGTTGTTTCTTAGCTTCCCATAGAGCTGGAAGCAAGATTCTTTAGGGTCTCTCTCCAGGTGGATACAAGGTATGGCCTTGTGCATGGAAGCTCTAGGGCAATGTAGCACACCCAGAGGAGAATTTCTACTTCAGCCAGATCAGGCCTGCAAAGAAACTGTGTTTCACAGGCCTTTGTAGGAGATGTGCCCGGTAGGCTGTAAGAGCACTGTGCAGAGTGAGTTGTTTCTTAGCTTCCCAAAGAGCTGGAAGCAAGATGCTTTGGGGCCCAACTCGCCCTTTGGAAAGAAGACTGCACGTTGTGCATTTCAGTTCTAGGGCAATGTAGCACACCCAAAGCAAAAGTTCTACTTCAGCCAATTCAGGCCTGCAAAGAAAGTGCGTTTCACAGGCCTTTGTAAGAGATGTTCCCGGTAGGCTGTAAGAGCACTGTGCAGAGCGAGTTGTTTCTTAGCTTCCCAAAGAGCTGGAAGCAAGATGCTTTGGGGCGTATCTCCGTCTTTGGAAATGATTCAGCACTTTGTGCCTTGGAGCTCTATGGCAATTTAGCACACCCTGAGCAGAGTTTCTACTTCACCCAGATCAGGCCTGCAAAGGAACTGCGTTTCACAGGCCTTTGTAAGAGATGTTTCTGGTAGGCTGTAAGAGCACTGTGCCGAGCGAGTTGTGTCTTAGCTTCCCAAAGGCCTGGAAGCAAGATGCTTTGGGGCCTATCTTCCACTCTGGAAAAAAGGCAGGGCTTTGTGTCTTGAATCTCTATGGCAATGTAGCTCTCCCACAGCAGAAGTTGTACTTCAGCTAGATAAGGCCTGCAAAGGCATTGCGTTTCATAGGCCTTTGTAAGAGATGTTCCCGGTAGGCTGTAAGAGCACTGTGCAGAGCGAGCTGTTTCTTAGCTTCCCAAGGAGCTGGAAGCAAGATGCTTTGGGGCCTCTCTCCCCCTTTGGATACAATGCAGGGCCTTGTGCGTTGAAGCTCTAGGGCAATGTACAACATCCAGAGCATAAGTTCTACTTCAGCCAGATTAGGCCTGCAAAGAAACTGCGTTTCACAGGCCTTTGTAAGAGATGTTCTCGGTAGGCTGTAAGAGCACTGTGCACAGCGAGTTGTTTCTTAGCTTCCCAAACAGCTGGAAGGAAGATGCTTTGGGGCGTATCTCCGTCTTTGGAAATGATTCAGCACTTTGTGCCTTGGAGCTCTAGGGCAATGTAGCACACCCAGAACAGAGTTTCTACTTCACCCAGATCAGTCCTGCAAGAAACTGCGTTTCACAGCCCTTTGTAAGAGATGTTCCCGGTATGGTGTAATAGCACTGTGCACAGTGAGTTGTTTCTTAGCGTCCCAAAGAGCTGGAAGCAAGATGCTTTAGGGCCTTTCTCCAGTTTGGATACAAGGCAGGGCCTCGAGCCTTGAAGCTCTAGGGCAATATAGCACACCCACAGCTGAAGTTCAATTTCAGCCAGATAAGGCCTTCAAGTAAACTGCGTTTCACAGGACTTTGTAAGAGATGTTCCCGGTACGCTGTAAGAGCACTGTGCAGAGCGAGTTGTTTCTTAGCTTCCCAAAGAGCTGGAAGCAAGATGCTTTGGGGCCCAACTCGCCCTTTGGAAAGAAGACTGCACGTTGTGCCTTTCAGCTCTCGGGCAAGGTAGCACACGCAGAGGAGAAGTTCTACTTCAGCCAGATCAGTCCTGCAAAGAAATTGCGTTTCACAGGCCTTTGTAAGAGATGTTCCCGGTAGGCTGTAAGAGCACTGTGCAGAGCGAGTTGTTTCTTAGCTTCCAAAAGGGCTGGAAGCAAGATGCTTTGGGGCGTATCTCCGGCTTTGGAAATGATTCAGCACTTTGTGCCTTGGAGCTCTAGGGCAATGTAGCACACCCACAGCAGAAGTTCTACTTCAGCCAGATCAGGCCTGCAAAGAAACTGCGTTTCACAGGCCTTTGTAAGATATGTTCCCGGTAGACTTTAAGAGCACTGTGCAGACCGAGTTGTTTCTTATCTTCCCGAAGAGCTGGAAGCAAGATGCTTTTGTGCCTCTCTCCAGTTTGGATACAAGGCAGGGCCTTGTGCATGGAAGCTCTAAGGCAATGTACAACACCTAGAGCATAAGTTCTACTTCAGGCAGATCAGTCCTGCAAAGGAACTGCGTTTCACAGGCCTTTGTAAGAGATGTTCTCGGTAGGCTGTCAGAGCACTGTGCAGAGCGAGTTGTTTCTTAGCTTCCCAAAGAGCTGGAAGCAAGATGCTTTGGGGCCCAACTCGCCCTTTGGAAAGAAGACTGCACGTTGTGCCTTTCAGCTCTCGGGCAAGGTAGCACACCCAGAGCAGAAGTTCTACTTCAGCCAAATCAGGCCTGCAAAGAAACTGCGTTTCACAGGCCTTTGTAAGAGATGTTCCCGGTAGGCTGTAAGAGCACTGTGCAGAGGGAGTTGTTTCTTAGCTTCCCAAAGAGCTGGAAGCAAGATGCTTTGGGACCCAACTCGCCCTTTGGAAAGAAGACAGTACGTTGTGCCTTTCAGCTCTAGGGCAATGTAGCACACCCAGAGCAGAAGTTCTAATTCAGCCAGATCAGGCCTGTAAAGAAACTGCGTTTCACAGGCCTTTGTAAGATATGTTCCCGGTAGGCTGTAAGAGCATTGTGCAGAGCGAGCTGTTTCTTAGCTTCCCAAAGAGCTGGAAGCAAGATGCTTTGGGACCCAACTCGCCCTTTGAAAGAAGACTGCACGTTGTGCCTTTCAGCTCTCGGGCAATGTAGCACACCCAGAGCAGAAGTTCTACTTCAGCCAGATCAGGCCTGCAAAGAAACTGCGTTTCACAGGCCTTTGTAGGAGATGTTCCCGGTAGGCTGTAAGAGCACTGTGTAGAGCGAGTTGTTTCTTAGCTTCCCAAAGAGCTGGAAGCAAGATGCTTTAGGGCCTTTCTCCAGTTTGGATACAAGGCAGGGCCTCGAGCCTTGAAGCTCTAGGGCAATGTAGCACACCCATAGCAAAAGTTCTACTTCAGCCAGATCAGGCCTGCAAAGAAACTGCGTTTCACAGGCCTTTGTAAGAGATGTTCCCGGTAGGCTGTAAGAGCAATGACCACAGCGAGTTGTTTCTTAGCTTCCCATAGAGCTGGAAGCAATATTCTTTAGGGCCTCTCTCCAGGTGGATACAAGGTATGGCCTTGTGCATGGAAGCTCTAGGGCAATGTAGCACACCCAGAGGAGAAGTTCTACGTCAGTCAGATCAGGCCTGGAAAGAAAGGGCGTGTCACAGGCCTTTGTAAGAGATGTTCCCGGTAGGCTGTAAGAGCACTGTGCAGAGCGAGTTGTTTCTTAGCTTCCCAAAGAGCTGGAAGCAAGATGCTTTGGGACCCAACTCGCCCTTTGAAAGGAGACTGCACGTTGTGCCTTTCAGCTCTCGGGCAATGTAGCACACCCAGAGCAGAAGTTCTACTTCAGCCAGATCAGGCCTGCAAAGAAACTGCGTTTCACACGCCTTTGTAAGAGATGTTCCCGGTAGGCTGTAAGAGCACAGTGCAGAGCGAGTTGTTTGTTAGCTTCCCAAAGAGCAGGAAGCAAGATGCTTTTGGCCCAACTTGCGCTTTGGAAAGAAGACTGCACGTTGTGCCTTTCAGCTCTCGGGCAATGTAGCACACCCAGAGCAGAAGTTCTACTTCAGCCAGATCAGGCCTGCAAAGAAACTGCGTTTCACAGGCCTTTGTAGGAGATGTTCCCGGTAGGCTGTAAGAGCACTGTGTAGAGCAAGTTGTTTCTTAGCTTCCCAAAGAACTGGAAGCAAGATGCTTTGGGCGTATCTCCGTCTTTGGAAATGATTCAGCACTTTGTGCCTGGAGCTTAGGGCAATGTAGCACACCCTCAGCAGAAGTTCTACTTCAGCCAGATCAGGCCTGCAAAGAAACTGCGTTTCACAGGCCTTTGTAAGAGATGTTCCCGGTAGACTGTAAGAGCACTGTGCAGAGCGACTTGTTTCTTAGCTTCCCGAAGAGCTGGAAGCAAGATTCTTTAGGGCCTCTCTCCAGTTTGGATACAAGGCAGGGCCTTGTGCATGGAAGCTCTAGGGCAATGGACAACACCTAGAGCATAAGTTCTACTTCAGGCAGATCAGGCCTGCAAAGGATCTGCGTTTCACAGGCCTTTGTAAGATATGTTCTCGGTAGGCTTTAAGAGCACTGTGCAGAGCGAGTTGTGTCTTAGCTTCCCAAAGAGCTGGAAGCAAGATGCTTTGGGGCCTCACTCCCCCTTTGGATACAATACTCGGCTTTGTGCCTTGAAGCTCTAGGGCAATGTAGAACACCCACAGCAGAAGTTCTACTTCAGCCAGATCAGGCCTGCAAAGAAACTGAGTTTCACAGGCCTTTTAAGAGATGTTCCCGGTAGGCTGTAAGAGCACTGAGCAGAGCGGTTTGTTTCTTAGCTTCCCAAAGAGCTGGAAGCAAGATGCTTTGGATCCCAACTCGCCCTTTGGATAGAAGCCTGCACATTGTGCCTTTCAGCTGTAGGGCAATGTATCACACCCACAGCAGAAGTTCTACTTCAGCCCGATCAGGCCTGCAAAGAAACTGCGTGTCACAGGTCTTTGTAAGAGATGTTCCCGGTAGGCTGTAAGAGCACTGTGCCGAGCGAGTTGTTTCTTAGCTTCCCAAAGAGCTGGAAACAAGATGCTTTGGGGCCTCTCTCCGTCTTTGGAAATAATGCAGCACTTTGTGCCTTCGAGCTCTAGGGCAATGTAGCACACTCAGAGCAGAAGTTCTGCTTCAGCAAGATCAGGCCTGCAAAGAAACTGCGTTTCACAGGCCTTTGTAAGAGATGTTCCCGGTAGGCTGTAAGAGCACTATGCAGAGCGAGCTGATTCATAGCTTCCCAAAGAGCTGGAAGCAAGATGCTTTGGGGCCTCTCTCGCCCGTTGGACACAAGGCAGGGCCTTGTGCGTTGAAGCTCTAGGGCAATTTAGCACACCCAGAGCAGAACTTCTACTTCAGCCAGATCAGGCCTGCAAAGAAACTGCGTTTCACAGGCCTTTGTAAGAGATGTTCCCGGTAGACTTTAAGAGCACTGTGCAGACCGAGTTGTTTCTTAGCTTCCCAAAGAGATGGAAGCAAGATGCTTTGGGGCGTATCACCGTGTTTGGAAATGATTCAGCACTTTGTGCCTTGGAGCTCTAGGGCAATGCAGCACACCCAGAGCTGAAGTTCTACTTCAGCCAGATCAGGCCTGCAAAGGAACTGCATTTCTCAGGACTTTGTAAGAGATGTTCACAATAGGCTGTAATACCACTGTGCACAGCGAGTTGTTTCTTAGCTTCCCAAAGAGCTGCAAGCAAGAAGCTTTGGGGCCGAACTCGCCCTTTGGAAAGAAGCCTGCACGTAGTGCCTTACAGCTCTAGGGCAATGTAGCACACCCAGAGCAGAAGTTCTACTACAGCCAGATGAGGCCTGCAAAGAAACTGAGTTTCACAGGCCTTTTTAAGAGCTGTTCCCGGTAGGCTGTAAGAGCACTGAGAAGTGGGAATTTTTTCATAGCTCGAAAGAGCTGGAAGCAAGATGATTTGGGGCCCAACTCGCCCTTTGGAAGGAAGACTGCACGTTGTGCCTTTCAGCTCTAGGCAATGTAGCACTCCCAGAGCAGAAGTACTACTTCAGCCAGATCAGGCCTGCAAAGAAACTGCGTTTCATAGGCCGTTGTAGGAGATGTGCCCGGTAGGCTGTAAGAGCACTGTGCAGAGTGTGTTGTTTCTTAGCTTCCCAAAGAGTTGGAAGCAAGATGCTTTGGGGCCCAACTCGCCCTTTGGAAAGAAGACTGCACGTTGTGCCTTGGAGCTCTAGGGCAATGTAGCACACCCAAAGCATAAGTTCTACTTTAGCCAGATCAGGCCTGCAAAGAAACTGCATTTCACAGGCCTTAGTAAGAGATGCTCCCGGTTGGCTGTAAGAGCACTGTGCAGAATGAGTTGTTTCTCAGATTCCCAAAGAGCTGGAGGGAAGATGCCTTGGGGCATATCTCCATCTTTGGAAATGATTCAGCACTTTGTGCCTTGGAGCTCTAGGGCAATTTAGCACACCCAGAGCAGAATTTCTACTTCACCCAGATCAGGCGTGCAAAGCAACTGCGTTTCACAGGCCTTTGTAAGAGATGTTTCTGGTAGGCTGTAAGAGCACTGTGCCGAGCGAGTTGTGTCTTAGCTTCCCAAAGGGCTGGAAGCTAGATGCTTTAGGGCCTATCTTCCACTCTGGAAACAAGGCAGGGCTTTGTGCCTTGAAGCTCTATGGCAATGTAGCTCTCCCACAGCAGAAGTTGTACTTCAGCTAGATAAGGCCTGCAAAGGCATTGCCTTTCACAGGCCTTTGTAAGAGATGTTCCCGGTAGGCTGTAAGAGCACTGTGCAGAGCGAGCTGTTTCTTAGCTTCCCTAGGAGCTGGAAGCAAGATGCTTTGGGGCCTCTCTCCCCCTTTGGATACAAGGCAGGGCCTTGTGCGTTGAAGCTCTAGGGCGATGTACAACACCCAGAGCAGAAGTCCTACTTCAGCCAGATCAGGCCTGCAAAGAAACTGCGTTTCACAGGTCTTTGTAAGAGATGTTCCCGGTGCTGTAAGAGCAGTGTGCAGAGCGAGTTGTTTCTTAGCTTCCCATAGAGCTGGAAGCAAGATTCTTTAGGGCCTCTCTCCAGGTGCATACAAGGTATGGCCTTGTGCATGGAAGCTCTAGGGCAATGTAGCACACCCAGAGGAGAAGTTGTACTTCAGTCACATCAGGCCTGCAAAGAAACTGCGTGTCACAGGCCTTTGTAAGAGATGTTCCCGGTAGGCTGTAAGAGCACTGTGCAGAGCGAGTTGTTTCTTAGCTTCCCAAAGAGCTGGAAGCAAGATGCTTTTGGCCCAACTTGCCCTTTGGAAAGAAGACTGCACGTTGTGCCGTTCAGCTCTCGGGCAATGTAGCACACCCAGAGCAGAAGTTCTACTTTAGCCAAATCAGGCCTGCAAAGAAACTGCGTCTCACAGGCCTTTGTAGGAGATGTTCCCGGTAGGCTGTAAGAGCACTATGCAGAGTGAGTTGTTTCTTAGCTTCCGAAAGAGCTGGAAGCAAGATGCTTTGGGGCCCAACTCGCCCTTTGGAAAGAAGACTGCTCGTTGTGCCTTTCAGCTCTAGGGCAATGTAGCACACCCAAAGCAGAAGTTCTACTTCAGCCAGATCAGGCCTGCAAAAAACTGCATTTCACAGGCCTTTGTAAGAGATGTTCCCGGTAGGCTGTAAGAGCACTGTGCAGAGCGAGTTGTTTCTTAGCTTCCCAAAGAGCTTGAAGCAAGATGCTTTGGGGCGTATCTCCGTCTTTGGAAATGATTCAGCACTTTGTGCCTTGGAGCTCTAGGGCAATTTAGCACACCCAGAGCAGAATTTCTACTTCACCCAGATCAGGCCTGCAAGCAACTGCGTTTCACAGGCCTTTGTAAGAGATGTTTCTGGTAGGCTGTAAGAGCACTGTGCCGAGCGAGTTGTGTCTTAGCTTCCCAAAGGGCTGTAAGCAAGATGCTTTAGGGCCTATCTTCCACTCTGGAAACAAGGCAGGGCTTTGTGCCTTGAAGCTCTATGGCAATGTAGCTCTCCCACAGCAGAAGTTGTACTTCAGCTAGATATGGCCTGCAAAGGCATTGCCTTTCACAGGCCTTTGTAAGAGATGTTCCCGGTAGGCTGTAAGAGCACTGTGCAGAGCGAGCTGTTTCTTAGCTTCCCTAGGAGCTGGAAGCAAGATGCTTTGGGGCCTCTCTCCCACTTTGGATACAAGGCAGGGCCTTGTGCGTTGAAGCTCTAGGGCAATGTACAACACCCAGAGCAGAAGTCCTACTTCAGCCAGATCAGGCCTGCAAAGAAACTGCGCTTCACAGGCCTTTGTAAGAGATGTTCCCGGTGCTGTAAGAGCACTGTGCAGAGCGAGTTGTTTCTTAGCTTCCCATAGAGCTGGAAGCAAGATTCTTTAGGGCCTCTCTCCAGGTGCATACAAGATATGGCCTTGTGCATGGAAGCTCTAGGGCAATGTAGCACACCCAGAGGAGAAGTTGTACTTCAGTCAGATCAGGCCTGCAAAGAAACTGCGTGTCACAGGCCTTTGTAAGAGATGTTCCCGGTAGGCTGTAAAAGCACTGTGCAGAGCGAGTTGTTTCTTAGCTTTCCAAAGAGCTGGAAGCAAGATGCTTTTGGCCCAACTTGCCCTTTGGAAAGAAGACTGCACGTTGTGCCGTTCAGCTCTCAGGCAATGTAGCACACCCAGAGCAGAAGTTCTACTTCAGCCAGATCAGGCCTGCAAAGAAACTGCGTCTCACAGGCCTTTGTAGGAGATGTTCCCGGTAGGCTGTAAGAGCACTATGCAGAGTGAGTTGTTTCTTAGCTTCCCAAAGAGCTGGAAGCAAGATGCTTTGGGGCCCAACTCGCCCTTTGGAAAGAAGACTGCTCGTTGTGCCTTTCAGCTCTAGGGCAATGTAGCACACCCAAAGCAGAAGTTCTACTTCAGCCAGATCAGGCCTGCAAAAAACTGCATTTCACAGGCCTTTGTAAGAGATGTTCCCGGTAGGCTGTAAGAGCACTGTGCAGAGCGAGTTGTTTCTTAGCTTCCCAAAGAGCTGGAAGCAAGATGCTTTGGGGCGTATCTCCGTCTTTGGAAATGATTCAGCACTTTGTGCCTTGGAGCTCTAGGGCAATGTAGCACACCCACAGCAGAAGTTCTACTTCAGCCAGATCAGGCCTGCAAAGAAACTGCGTTTCACAGGCCTTTGTAAGAGATGTTCCCGGTAGACTGTAAGAGCACTGTGCAGACCGAGTTGTTTCTTAGCTTCCAGAAGAGCTGGAAGCAAGATGCTTAGGGCCTCTCTCCAGTTTGGATACAAGGCAGGGCCTTGTGCATGGAAGCTCTATGGTAATGTACAACACCTAGAGCATAAGTTCTACTTCAGGCAGATCAGTCCTGCAAAGGAAATGCGTTTCACAGGCCTTTGTAAGAGATGTTCTCGGTAGGCTCTAAGAGCACTGTGCAGAGCGAGTTGTTTCTCAGCTTCCCAATGAGCTGGAAGCAAGATGCTCTGGGGCCTCCCTCCCCCTTTGGATACAAGACAGGGCTTCGTGCCTTGAAGCTCTAGGGCAATGAAGAACACCCACAGCAGAAGTTCTACTTCAGCCAGATCACGCCTGCAAATAAATTGCGTTTCATAGGCCTTTGTAAGAGATGTTCCTGGTAGGCTGTAAGAGCAATGACCACAGCGAGTTGTTTCTTAGCTTCCCATAGAGCTGGAAGCAAGATTCTTTAGGGCCTCTCTCCAGGTGGATACAAGGTATGGCCTTGTGCATGGAAGCTCTAGGGCAATGTAGCACACCCAGAGGAGAAGTTGTACTTCAGTCAGATCAGGCCTGCAAAGAAACTGCGTGTCATAGGCCTTTGTAAGAGATGTTCCCGGTAGGCTGTAAGAGCACTGTGCAGAGCGAGTTGTTTCTTAGCTTCCCAAAGAGCTGGAAGCAAGATGCTTTGGGGCCCATCTCGCCCTTTAGAAAGAAGACTGCACGTTGTGCCTTTCAGCTCTCGGGCAAGGTAGCACACCCAGATCAGAAGTTCTGCTTCAGGCAGATCAGGCCTGCAAAGAAACTGCGTTTCACAGGCCTTTGTAAGAGATGTTCCTGGTAGGCTGTAAGAGCAGTGTGCAAAGCGAGTTGTTTGTTAGCTTCCCAAAGAGCAGGAAGCAAGATGCTTTTGGCCCAACTTGCCTTTTGGAAAGAAGACTGCACGTTGTGCCTTTCAGTTCTCAGGCTATGTAGCACACCCAGAGCAGAAGTTCTACTTCAGCCAGATCAGGCCTGCAAAGAAACTGCGTTTCACAGGCCTTTGTAGGAGCTGTGCCCGGTAGCCTGTAAGAGCACTGTGCAGAGCGAGTTGTTTCTTAGCTTCCCAAAGAGCTGGAAGCAAGATGCTTTGGGGCCTATCTCCGTCTTTGGAAATGATTCAGCACTTTGTGCCTTGGAGCTCTAGGGCAATGCAGCACACCCACAGCAGAAGTTCTACTTCAGCCAGATCAGGCCTGCAAAGAAATTGCGTTTCACACTAATTTGTAAGAGATGTTCCCGGTAGACTGTAAGAGCACTGTGCAGCTCAAGTTGTTTCTTAGCTTCCCGAAGAGCTGGAATCACGATGCTTTAGGGCCTCTCTCCAGTTTGGATACAAGGCAGGGCCTTGTGCATGGAAGCTCTAGGGCAATGTACAACACCTAGAGCATAAGTTCTACTTCAGGCAGATCAGGCCTGCAAAGGAACTGCCTTTCACATGCCTTTGTAAGAGATGTTCTCGGTAGGCTCTAAGAGCACTGTGCAGAGCGAGTTGTTTCTTAGCTTCCCAATGAGCTGGAACCAAGATGCTTTGGGGCCTCACTCCCCCTTTGGATACAAGACTGGGCTTTGTTCCTTGAAGCTCTAGGGCAATGCAGAACACCCACAGCAGAAGTTTTACTTCAGTGAGATCACGCCTGCAAAGAAACTGCGTTTCACAGGCCTTTGTAAGAGATGTTCCCGGTAGGCTGTAAGAGCACTGTGCAGAGCGAGTTGTTTCTTAGCTTCCCAAAGAGCTGGAAGTAAGATGCTTTGGGGCGTATCACCGTGTTTGGAAATGATAGAGCACTTTGCGCCTTGGAGCTCTAGGGCAATGTAGCACACCCAGAGCAGAAGTTCTACTTCAGCCAGATCAGGCCTGCAAAGGAACTGCGTTTCACAGGACTTTGTAAGAGATGTTCACAGTAGGCTGTAATACCACTGTGCACAGCGAGTTGTTTCTTAGCTTCCCAAAGAGCTGGAAGCAAGATGCTTTGGGGCGTATCACTGTGTTTGGAAATGATTCAGCACTTTGTGCCTTGGAGCTCTAGGGCAATGTAGCACACCCAGAGCAGAAGTTCTACTTCAGCCAGATCAGGCCTGCAAAGGAACTGCGTTTCACAGGACTTTGTAAGAGATGTTCACAGTAGGCTGTAATACCACTGCGCACAGCGAGTTGTTTCTTAGCTTTCCGAAGAGGTGGAAGCAAGATGCTTTAGGGCCTCTCTCCAGTTTGGATACAAGGCAGGGCCTTGTGCATGGAATCTCTAGGGCAATGTAGCACACCCAGAGCAGAAGTGCGACTTCAGCCAGATTAGGACTGCAAAGAAACTGCGTTTCACAGGCATTTGTAAGAGATGTTCCCGGTATGGTGTAATAGCACTGTGCACAGTGAGTTGTTTCTTAGCGTCCCAAAGAGCTGGAAGCAAGATGCTTTGGATCCCAACTCGCCCTTTGGATGGAAGCCTGCACATTGTGCCTTTCAGCTCTAGGGCAATGTAGCACACCCAGAGCAGAAATTCTACTTCAGCCCGATCAGGCCTGCAAAGAAACTGCATGTCACAGGCCTTTGTAAGAGATGTTCCCGGTAGGCTGTAAGAGCACTGTGCAGAGCGAGCTGTTTCTTAGCTTCCCAAAGAGCTGGAAGCAAGATGCTTTGGGGCCTCTCTCCGTCTTTGGATACAAGGCAGGGCCTTGTGCGTTGAAGCTCTAGGGCAATGAACAACACCCAGAGAATAAGTTCTACTTCAGCCAGATCAGGCCTGCCAAGGAACTGCGTTTCACAGGCCTTTGTAAGAGATGTTCTCGGTAGGCTGTAAGAGCACTGTGCAGAGCGAGTTGTTTCTTAGCTTCCCAAAGAGCTGGAAGCAAGGTACTTTGGGGCCTCTCTTCCCCTTTGTAAACAAGGCTGGGCTTTTTGCCTTTCAGCTCTAGGGCAATGTAGCACACCAGGAGCAGAAGTTCTACTTCAGCCAGATCAGGCCTTCAAAGAAACTGCGTTTCACCGCCCTTTGTAAGAGATGTTCCCGGTATGGTGTAATAGCACTGTGCCCAGTGAGTTGTTTCTTAGCGTCCCAAAGAGCTGGAAGCAAGATGCTTTAGGGCCTTTCTCCAATTTGGATACAAGGCAGGGCCTTGAGCCTTGAAGCTCTCGGGCAATGTAGCAGACCCAGAGCAGAAGTTCTACTTCAGCCAGATCAGGCCTGCAAAGAAACTGCGTTTCACAGGCCTTTGTAGGACATGTGCCCAGTAGGCTGTAAGAGCACTGTGCAGAGTGAGTTGTTTCTTAGCTTCCCAAAGAGCTGGAAGCAAGATGCTTTGGGGCCCAACTCGCCCTTTGGAAAGAAGACTGCACGTTGTGCCTTTCAGCTCTAGGGCAATGTAACACACCCAAAGCAGAAGTTCTACTTCAGCCAGATCAGGCCTGC
This sequence comes from Equus caballus, assembly GCF_041296265.1. Classification (NCBI taxonomy): domain Eukaryota; kingdom Metazoa; phylum Chordata; class Mammalia; order Perissodactyla; family Equidae; genus Equus; species Equus caballus. Next base: position 68,416,801 of record NC_091684.1, read on the forward strand.
AAAGAAACTGCGTTTCACAGGCCTTTGTAAGAGATGCTCCCGGTAGGCTGTAAGAGCAGTGTGCAGAGCGGTTTGTTTCTTAGCTTCCCAAAGAGCTGGAAGCAAGATGCTTTGGATCCCAACTCGCCCTTTGGATAGAAGCCTGCACATTGTGCTTTTAAGCTGTAGGGCAATGTATCACACCCCCAGCAGAAGTTCTACTTCAGCCCGATCAGGCCTGCAAAGAAACTGCGTGTCACAGGTCTTTGTAAGAGATGTTCCCGGTAGGCTGTAAGAGCACTGTGCCGAGCGAGTTGTTTCTTAGCTTCCCAAAGAGCTGGAAACAAGATGCTTTGGGGCCTCTCTCCGTCTTTGGATATAATGCAGCACTTTGTGCCTTCGAGCTCTAGGGCAATGTAGCACACTCAGAGCAGAAGTTCTGCTTCAGCAAGATCAGGCCTGCAAAGAAACTGCGTTTCACAGGCCTTTGTAAGAGATGTTCCCGGTAGGCTGTAAGAGCACTATGCAGAGCGAGCTGATTCATAGCTTCCCAAAGAGCTGGAAGCAAGATGCTTTGGGGCCTCTCTCGCCCGTTGGACACAAGGCAGGGCCTTGTGCGTTGAAGCTCTAGGGCAATTTAGCACACCCAGAGCAGAAGTTCTACTGCAGCCAGATCAGGCCTGCAAAGAAACTGCGTTTCACAGGCCTTTGTAAGAGATGTTCCCGGTAGACTTTAAGAGCACTGTGCAGACCGAGTTGTTTCTTAGCTTCCCAAAGAGATGGAAGCAAGATGCTTTGGGGCGTATCACCGTGTTTGGAAATGATTCAGCACTTTGTGCCTTGGAGCTCTAGGGCAATGCAGCACACCCAGAGCTGAAGTTCTACTTCAGCCAGATCAGGCCTGCAAAGGAACTGCATTTCTCAGGACTTTGTAAGAGATGTTCACAATAGGCTGTAATACCACTGTGCACAGCGAGTTGTTTCTTAGCTTCCCAAAGAGCTGCAAGCAAGAAGCTTTGGGGCCGAACTCGCCCTTTGGAAAGAAGCCAGCACGTAGTGCCTTACAGCTCTAGGGCAATGTAGCACACCCAGAGCAGAAGTTCTACTACAGCCAGATGAGGCCTGCAAAGAAACTGAGTTTCACAGGCCTTTTTAAGAGCTGTTCCCGGTAGGCTGTAAGAGCACTGAGAAGTGGGAATTTTTTCATAGCTCGAAAGAGCTGGAAGCAAGATGATTTGGGGCCCAACTCGCCCTTTGGAAGGAAGACTGCACGTTGTGCCTTTCAGCTCTAGGCAATGTAGCACTCCCAGAGCAGAAGTTCTACTGCAGCCAGATCAGGCCTGCAAAGAAACTGCATGTCGCAGGCCTTTGTAAGAGATGTTCCCGGTAGGCTGTAAGAGCACTGTCCAGACCGAGTTGTTTCTTAGCTTCCCAAAGAGCTGGAAGCAAGATGATTTGGGGCCCAACTCGCCCTTTGGAAGGAAGACTGCACGTTGTGCCTTTCAGCTCTAGGCAATGTAGCACTCCCAGAGCAGAAGTACTACTTCAGCCAGATCAGGCCTGCAAAGAAACTGCGTTTCATAGGCCGTTGTAGGAGATGTGCCCGGTAGGCTGTAAGAGCACTGTGCAGAGTGAGTTGTTTCTTAGCTTCCCAAAGAGTTGGAAGCAAGATGCTTTGGGGCCCAACTCGCCCTTTGGAAAGAAGACTGCACGTTGTGCCTTGGAGCTCTAGGGCAATGTAGCACACCCAAAGCATAAGTTCTACTTTAGCCAGATCAGGCCTGCAAAGAAACTGCATTTCACAGGCCTTAGTAAGAGATGCTCCCGGTTGGCTGTAAGAGCACTGTGCAGAATGAGTTGTTTCTCAGATTCCCAAAGAGCTGGAGGGAAGATGCCTTGGGGCATATCTCCATCTTTGGAAATGATTCAGCACTTTGTGCCTTGGAGCTCTAGGGCAATTTAGCACACCCAGAGCAGAATTTCTACTTCACCCAGATCAGGCGTGCAAAGCAACTGCGTTTCACAGGCCTTTGTAAGAGATGTTTCTGGTAGGCTGTAAGAGCACTGTGCCGAGCGAGTTGTGTCTTAGCTTCCCAAAGGGCTGGAAGCTAGATGCTTTAGGGCCTATCTTCCACTCTGGAAACAAGGCAGGGCTTTGTGCCTTGAAGCTCTATGGCAATGTAGCTCTCCCACAGCAGAAGTTGTACTTCAGCTAGATAAGGCCTGCAAAGGCATTGCCTTTCACAGGCCTTTGTAAGAGATGTTCCCGGTAGGCTGTAAGAGCACTGTGCAGAGCGAGCTGTTTCTTAGCTTCCCTAGGAGCTGGAAGCAAGATGCTTTGGGGCCTCTCTCCCCCTTTGGATACAAGGCAGGGCCTTGTGCGTTGAAGCTCTAGGGCGATGTACAACACCCAGAGCAGAAGTCCTACTTCAGCCAGATCAGGCCTGCAAAGAAACTGCGTTTCACAGGTCTTTGTAAGAGATGTTCCCGGTGCTGTAAGAGCAGTGTGCAGAGCGAGTTGTTTCTTAGCTTCCCATAGAGCTGGAAGCAAGATTCTTTAGGGCGTCTCTCCAGGTGCATACAAGGTATGGCCTTGTGCATGGAAGCTCTAGGGCAATGTAGCACACCCAGAGGAGAAGTTGTACTTCAGTCACATCAGGCCTGCAAAGAAACTGCGTGTCACAGGCCTTTGTAAGAGATGTTCCCGGTAGGCTGTAAGAGCACTGTGCAGAGCGAGTTGTTTCTTAGCTTCCCAAAGAGCTGGAAGCAAGATGCTTTTGGCCCAACTTGCCCTTTGGAAAGAAGACTGCACGTTGTGCCGTTCAGCTCTCGGGCAATGTAGCACACCCAGAGCAGAAGTTCTACTTTAGCCAAATCAGGCCTGCAAAGAAACTGCGTCTCACAGGCCTTTGTAGGAGATGTTCCCGGTAGGCTGTAAGAGCACTATGCAGAGTGAGTTGTTTCTTAGCTTCCCAAAGAGCTGGAAGCAAGATGCTTTGGGGCCCAACTCGCCCTTTGGAAAGAAGACTGCTCGTTGTGCCTTTCAGCTCTAGGGCAATGTAGCACACCCAAAGCAGAAGTTCTACTTCAGCCAGATCAGGCCTGCAAAAAACTGCATTTCACAGGCCTTTGTAAGAGATGTTCCCGGTAGGCTGTAAGAGCACTGTGCAGAGCGAGTTGTTTCTTAGCTTCCCAAAGAGCTGGAAGCAAGATGCTTTGGGGCGTATCTCCGTCTTTGGAAATGATTCAGCACTTTGTGCCTTGGAGCTCTAGGGCAATTTAGCACACCCAGAGCAGAATTTCTACTTCACCCAGATCAGGCCTGCAAAGCAACTGCGTTTCACAGGCCTTTGTAAGAGATGTTTCTGGTAGGCTGTAAGAGCACTGTGCCGAGCGAGTTGTGTCTTAGCTTCCCAAAGGGCTGTAAGCAAGATGCTTTAGGGCCTATCTTCCACTCTGGAAACAAGGCAGGGCTTTGTGCCTTGAAGCTCTATGGCAATGTAGCTCTCCCACAGCAGAAGTTGTACTTCAGCTAGATATGGCCTGCAAAGGCATTGCCTTTCACAGGCCTTTGTAAGAGATGTTCCCGGTAGGCTGTAAGAGCACTGTGCAGAGCGAGCTGTTTCTTAGCTTCCCTAGGAGCTGGAAGCAAGATGCTTTGGGGCCTCTCTCCCACTTTGGATACAAGGCAGGGCCTTGTGCGTTGAAGCTCTAGGGCAATGTACAACACCCAGAGCAGAAGTCCTACTTCAGCCAGATCAGGCCTGCAAAGAAACTGCGCTTCACAGGCCTTTGTAAGAGATGTTCCCGGTGCTGTAAGAGCACTGTGCAGAGCGAGTTGTTTCTTAGCTTCCCATAGAGCTGGAAGCAAGATTCTTTAGGGCCTCTCTCCAGGTGCATACAAGATATGGCCTTGTGCATGGAAGCTCTAGGGCAATGTAGCACACCCAGAGGAGAAGTTGTACTTCAGTCAGATCAGGCCTGCAAAGAAACTGCGTGTCACAGGCCTTTGTAAGAGATGTTCCCGGTAGGCTGTAAAAGCACTGTGCAGAGCGAGTTGTTTCTTAGCTTTCCAAAGAGCTGGAAGCAAGATGCTTTTGGCCCAACTTGCCCTTTGGAAAGAAGACTGCACGTTGTGCCGTTCAGCTCTCAGGCAATGTAGCACACCCAGAGCAGAAGTTCTACTTCAGCCAGATCAGGCCTGCAAAGAAACTGCGTCTCACAGGCCTTTGTAGGAGATGTTCCCGGTAGGCTGTAAGAGCACTATGCAGAGTGAGTTGTTTCTTAGCTTCCCAAAGAGCTGGAAGCAAGATGCTTTGGGGCCCAACTCGCCCTTTGGAAAGAAGACTGCTCGTTGTGCCTTTCAGCTCTAGGGCAATGTAGCACACCCAAAGCAGAAGTTCTACTTCAGCCAGATCAGGCCTGCAAAAAACTGCATTTCACAGGCCTTTGTAAGAGATGTTCCCGGTAGGCTGTAAGAGCACTGTGCAGAGCGAGTTGTTTCTTAGCTTCCCAAAGAGCTGGAAGCAAGATGCTTTGGGGCGTATCTCCGTCTTTGGAAATGATTCAGCACTTTGTGCCTTGGAGCTCTAGGGCAATGTAGCACACCCACAGCAGAAGTTCTACTTCAGCCAGATCAGGCCTGCAAAGAAACTGCGTTTCACAGGCCTTTGTAAGAGATGTTCCCGGTAGACTGTAAGAGCACTGTGCAGACCGAGTTGTTTCTTAGCTTCCAGAAGAGCTGGAAGCAAGATGCTTAGGGCCTCTCTCCAGTTTGGATACAAGGCAGGGCCTTGTGCATGGAAGCTCTATGGTAATGTACAACACCTAGAGCATAAGTTCTACTTCAGGCAGATCAGTCCTGCAAAGGAAATGCGTTTCACAGGCCTTTGTAAGAGATGTTCTCGGTAGGCTCTAAGAGCACTGTGCAGAGCGAGTTGTTTCTCAGCTTCCCAATGAGCTGGAAGCAAGATGCTCTGGGGCCTCCCTCCCCCTTTGGATACAAGACAGGGCTTCGTGCCTTGAAGCTCTAGGGCAATGAAGAACACCCACAGCAGAAGTTCTACTTCAGCCAGATCACGCCTGCAAATAAATTGTGTTTCATAGGCCTTTGTAAGAGATGTTCCTGGTAGGCTGTAAGAGCAATGACCACAGCGAGTTGTTTCTTAGCTTCCCATAGAGCTGGAAGCAAGATTCTTTAGGGCCTCTCTCCAGGTGGATACAAGGTATGGCCTTGTGCATGGAAGCTCTAGGGCAATGTAGCACACCCAGAGGAGAAGTTGTACTTCAGTCAGATCAGGCCTGCAAAGAAACTGCGTGTCATAGGCCTTTGTAAGAGATGTTCCCGGTAGGCTGTAAGAGCACTGTGCAGAGCGAGTTGTTTCTTAGCTTCCCAAAGAGCTGGAAGCAAGATGCTTTGGGGCCCATCTCGCCCTTTAGAAAGAAGACTGCACGTTGTGCCTTTCAGCTCTCGGGCAAGGTAGCACACCCAGATCAGAAGTTCTGCTTCAGGCAGATCAGGCCTGCAAAGAAACTGCGTTTCACAGGCCTTTGTAAGAGATGTTCCTGGTAGGCTGTAAGAGCAGTGTGCAAAGCGAGTTGTTTGTTAGCTTCCCAAAGAGCAGGAAGCAAGATGCTTTTGGCCCAACTTGCCTTTTGGAAAGAAGACTGCACGTTGTGCCTTTCAGTTCTCAGGCTATGTAGCACACCCAGAGCAGAAGTTCTACTTCAGCCAGATCAGGCCTGCAAAGAAACTGCGTTTCACAGGCCTTTGTAGGAGCTGTGCCCGGTAGCCTGTAAGAGCACTGTGCAGAGCGAGTTGTTTCTCAGCTTCCCAAAGAGCTGGAAGCAAGATGCTTTGGGGCGTATCTCCGTCTTTGGAAATGATTCAGCACTTTGTGCCTTGGAGCTCTAGGGCAATGCAGCACACCCACAGCAGAAGTTCTACTTCAGCCAGATCAGGCCTGCAAAGAAATTGCGTTTCACACTAATTTGTAAGAGATGTTCCCGGTAGACTGTAAGAGCACTGTGCAGCTCAAGTTGTTTCTTAGCTTCCCGAAGAGCTGGAAGCACGATGCTTTAGGGCCTCTCTCCAGTTTGGATACAAGGCAGGGCCTTGTGCATGGAAGCTCTAAGGCAATGTACAACACCTAGAGCATAAGTTCTACTTCAGGCAGATCAGGCCTGCAAAGGAACTGCCTTTCACATGCCTTTGTAAGAGATGTTCTCGGTAGGCTCTAAGAGCACTGTGCAGAGCGAGTTGTTTCTTAGCTTCCCAATGAGCTGGAACCAAGATGCTTTGGGGCCTCACTCCCCCTTTGGATACAAGACTGGGCTTTGTGCCTTGAAGCTCTAGGGCAATGTAGAACACCCACAGCAGAAGTTTTACTTCAGTGAGATCACGCCTGCAAAGAAACTGCGTTTCACAGGCCTTTGTAAGAGATGTTCCCGGTAGGCTGTAAGAGCACTGTGCAGAGCGAGTTGTTTCTTAGCTTCCCAAAGAGCTGGAAGTAAGATGCTTTGGGGCGTATCACCGTGTTTGGAAATGATAGAGCACTTTGCGCCTTGGAGCTCTAGGGCAATGTAGCACACCCAGAGCAGAAGTTCTACTTCAGCCAGATCAGGCCTGCAAAGGAACTGCGTTTCACAGGACTTTGTAAGAGATGTTCACAGTAGGCTGTAATACCACTGTGCACAGCGAGTTGTTTCTTAGCTTCCCAAAGAGCTGGAAGCAAGATGCTTTGGGGCGTATCACTGTGTTTGGAAATGATTCAGCACTTTGTGCCTTGGAGCTCTAGGGCAATGTAGCACACCCAGAGCAGAAGTTCTACTTCAGCCAGATCAGGCCTGCAAAGGAACTGCGTTTCACAGGTCTTTGTAAGAGATGTTCACAGTAGGCTGTAATACCACTGCGCACAGCGAGTTGTTTCTTAGCTTTCCGAAGAGGTGGAAGCAAGATGCTTTAGGGCCTCTCTCCAGTTTGGATACAAGGCAGGGCCTTGTGCATGGAATCTCTAGGGCAATGTAGCACACCCAGAGCAGAAGTGCGACTTCAGCCAGATTAGGACTGCAAAGAAACTGCGTTTCACAGGCATTTGTAAGAGATGTTCCCGGTATGGTGTAATAGCACTGTGCACAGTGAGTTGTTTCTTAGCGTCCCAAAGAGCTGGAAGCAAGATGCTTTGGATCCCAACTCGCCCTTTGGATGGAAGCCTGCACATTGTGCCTTTCAGCTCTAGGGCAATGTAGCACACCCAGAGCAGAAATTCTACTTCAGCCCGATCAGGCCTGCAAAGAAACTGCATGTCACAGGCCTTTGTAAGAGATGTTCCCGGTAGGCTGTAAGAGCACTGTGCAGAGCGAGCTGTTTCTTAGCTTCCCAAAGAGCTGGAAGCAAGATGCTTTGGGGCCTCTCTCCGTCTTTGGATACAAGGCAGGGCCTTGTGCGTTGAAGCTCTAGGGCAATGAACAACACCCAGAGAATAAGTTCTACTTCAGCCAGATCAGGCCTGCCAAGGAACTGCGTTTCACAGGCCTTTGTAAGAGATGTTCTCGGTAGGCTGTAAGAGCACTGTGCAGAGCGAGTTGTTTCTTAGCTTCCCAAAGAGCTGGAAGCAAGGTACTTTGGGGCCTCTCTTCCCCTTTGTAAACAAGGCTGGGCTTTTTGCCTTTCAGCTCTAGGGCAATGTAGCACACCAGGAGCAGAAGTTCTACTTCAGCCAGATCAGGCCTTCAAAGAAACTGCGTTTCACCGCCCTTTGTAAGAGATGTTCCCGGTATGGTGTAATAGCACTGTGCCCAGTGAGTTGTTTCTTAGCGTCCCAAAGAGCTGGAAGCAAGATGCTTTAGGGCCTTTCTCCAATTTGGATACAAGGCAGGGCCTTGAGCCTTGAAGCTCTCGGGCAATGTAGCAGACCCAGAGCAGAAGTTCTACTTCAGCCAGATCAGGCCTGCAAAGAAACTGCGTTTCACAGGCCTTTGTAGGACATGTGCCCAGTAGGCTGTAAGAGCACTGTGCAGAGTGAGTTGTTTCTTAGCTTCCCAAAGAGCTGGAAGCAAGATGCTTTGGGGCCCAACTCGCCCTTTGGAAAGAAGACTGCACGTTGTGCCTTTCAGCTCTAGGGCAATGTAACACACCCAAAGCAGAAGTTCTACTTCAGCCAGATCAGGCCTGCAAAGAAACTGCGTTTCACAGGCCTTTGTAAGAGATGCTCCCGGTAGGCTGTAAGAGCAGTGTGCAGAGCGAGTTGTTTCTTAGCTTCCCGAAGAGCTGGAAGCAAGATGCTTTGGGGCGTATCTCCGTCTTTGGAAATGATTCAGCACTTTGTGCCTTGGAGCTCTAGGGCAATGTAGCACACCCACAGCAGAAGTTCTACTTCAGCCAGATGAGGCCTGCAAAGAAACTGCGTTTCACAGGCCTTTGTAAGAGATGCTCCCCGTAGGCTGTAAGAGCAGTGTGCAGAGCGAGTTGTTTCTTAGCTTCCCGAAGAGCTGGAAGCAAGATGCTTTAGGGCCTCTCTCCAGTGTGGATACAAGGCAGGGCCTTGTGCATGGAAGCTCTAGGGCAATGTACAACACCTAGAGCATAAGTTCTACTTCAGGCAGATCCGGCCTGCAAAGGAACTGCGTTTCACAGGCCTTTGTAAGAGATGTTCTCGGTAGGCTGTAAGAGCACTGTGCAGAGCGAGCTGTTTCTTAGCTTCCCAAAGAGCTGGAAGCAAGATGCTTTGGGGTCTCACTCCCCCTTTGGATACAAGACGAGGCTTTGTGCCTTGAAGCTCTACGGCAATGTAGAACACACACAGCAGAAGTTCTACTTCAGCCAGATCAGGCCTGCAAAGAAACTGCGTTTCACAGGCCTTTGTAGTACATGTGCCCGGTAGGCTGTAAGAGCACTGTGCAGAGTGAGTTGTTTCTTAGCTTCCCAAAGAGCTGGAAGCAAGATGCTTTGGGGCCCAACTCGCCCTTTGGAAAGAAGACTGCACGTTGTGCCTTTCAGCTCTAGGGCAATGTAGCACACCCAAACCAGAAGTTCTACTTCAGCCAGATCAGTCCTGCAAAGGAACTGCGTTTCACAGGCCTTTGTAAGAGATGTTCCCGGTATGCTGTAAGAGCACTGTGCAGAGCGAGTTGTTTCTCAGCTTCCCAAAGAGCTGGAAGCAAGATGCTTTGGGGCGTATCTCCGTCTTTGGAAATGATTCAGCACTTTGTGCCTTGGAGCTCTAGGGCAATGTAGCACACCCACAGCAGAAGTTCTACTTCAGCCAGATCAGGCCTGCAAAGAAACTGCGTTTCACAGGCCTTTGTAAGAGATGTTCCCGGCAGGCTGCAAGAGCACTGTGCACAGCGAGTTGTTTCTTAGCTTCCCGAAGAGCTGGAAGCAAGGTGCTTTAGGGCCTCTCTCCAGTTTGGATACAAGGCAGGGCCTTGTTCATGGAAGCTCTAGGGCAATTTAGCACACCCAGAGCAGAAGTGCTACTTCAGCCAGATCAGGACTGCAAAGAAACTGCGTTTCACAGGCCTTTGTAAGAGATGTTCCCGGTAGGCTGTAAGAGCACTGTGCAGAGCGAGTTTACTCTTAGCTTCACAAAAAGCTTTAAGCAAGATGATTTGGGGCGTATCTCCGTCTTTGGAAATGATTCAGCACTTTGTGCCTTGGAGCTCTAGGGCAATTTAGCACACCCAGAGCAGAGTTTCTACTTCACCCAGATCAGGCCTGCAAAGAAACTGCGTTTCACAGCCCTTTGTAAGAGATGTTCCCGGTATGGTGTAATAGCACTGTGCACAGTGAGTTGTTTCTTAGCGTCCCAAAGAGCTGGAAGCAAGATGCTTTAGGGCCTTTCTCCAGTTTGGATACAAGGCAGGGCCTTGAGCCTTTAAGCTCTACGGCAATGTAGCACACCCACAGCTGAAGCTCAACTTCACCCAGATCAGGCCTGCCAAGAAACTGCGTTTCACAGGCCTTTGTAAGATATGTTCCCGGTAGGCTGTAAGAGACTGTGCAGAGTGAGTTGTTTCTTAGCTTCCCAAAGAGCTGGAAGCAAGATGCTTTGGGGCCTCTCTCCCCCTTTGGATACAAGGCAGGGCCTTGTGCGTTGAAGCTCTAGGGCAATGCACAACACCCAGAGCACAAGTTCTACTTCAGCCAGATCAGGCCTGCAAAGGAACAGCGTTTCACAGGCCTTTGTAAGAGATGTGCTCGGTAGGCTGTAAGAGCACTGTGCAGAGCGAGTTGTTTCTTAGCTTCCCAAAGAGCTGGAAGCAAGAAGCTTTGGGGCCCAACTCGCCCTTTGGAAAGAATCCTGCACGTAGTGCCTTACAGCACTAGGGCAATGTAGCACACCCAGAGCAGAATTTCTACTTCAGCCAGACCAGGCCTGCAAAGAAACTGCGTTCCTCAGGCCTTTGTAAAAGATGTTCCCGGTAGGCTGTTAGAGCACTGTGCAGAGCGAGTTGTTTCTTAGCTTCCCAAAGAGCTGGAAGCAAGATGCTTTGGGGCATATCTCCTTCTTTGGAAATGATTCAGTGCTTTGTGCCTTGGAGCTCTAGGGCAACGTAGCACACCAAGAGCAGAAATTCTACTTCAGGCAGATCAGGCCTGCAAAGAAACTTCGTTTCACAGGCCTTTGTAAGAGATGTTCCCGGTAGGCTGTAAGAGCGCTGTGCCGAGCGAGCTGTGTCTTAGCTTCACAAAGAGTTGGAATCAAGATGCTTTGGGGCCTCTCTCCCCCTTTTGATACAAGGCAGGGCCTTGTGCATGGAAGCTCTAGGGCAATGTACAACACCTAGAGCATAAGTTCTACTTCAGGCAGATCAGGCCTGCAAAGGAACTGCGTTTCACAGGCCTTTGTAAGAGATGTTCTCGGTAGGCTGTAAGACCACTGTGCAGAGCGAGTTGTTTCTTAGCTTCCCAAAGAGCTGGAAGCAAGATGCTTTGGGGCCTCACTCCCCCTTTGTATACAAGACTTGGCTTTGTGCCTTGAAGCTCTAGGGCAATGCAGAACACCCACAGCAGAAGTTCTACTTCAGCCAGATCAGGCCTGCAAAGAAACTGAGTTTCAAAGGCCTTTTAATAGAAGTTCCCTGTAGGCTGTAAGAGCACTGAGCAGAGCGGTTTGTTTCTTAGCTTCCCAAAGAGCCGGAAGCAAGATGCTTTGGCTCCCAACTCGCCCTTTGGATAGAAGCCTGCACATTGTGCCTTTCAGCTCAAGGGCAATGTAGCACACCCAGAGCAGAAGTTCTACTTCAGCCCGATCAGGCCTGCAAAGAAACTGCGTGTCACAGGCATTTGTCAGAGATGTTCCCAGTAGGCTGTAAGAGCACTGTGCAGAGCGACTTGTTTCTTAGCTTCCCAAATATCTGGAAACAAAATGCTTTGGGGCCTCTCTCCGTCTTTGGAAATAATGCAGCACATTGTGCCTTCGAGCTCTAGGGCAATGTAGCACACTCAGAGCAGAAGTTCTACTTCAGCCAGATGAGGCCTGCAAAGAAACTGCGTTTCACAGCCCTTTATAAGAGATGCTCCCGGTGTGGTGTAATAGCACTGTGCACAGTGAGTAGTTTCTTAGCGTCCCAAAGAGATGGAAGCAAGATGCTTTAGGGCCTTTCTCCACTTTGGATACAAGGCAGGGCCTTGAGCCTTGAAGCTCTAGGGCAATGTAGCACACCCACAGCTGAAGTTCAACTTCAGCCACATCAGGCCTGCAAAGAAACTGTGTTTCACAGGCCTTTTGTAAGAGATGTTCCTGGTAGGCTGTAAGAGCACTGTGCAGGGCGAGCTATTTCTTAGCTTCCCAAAGAGCTGGAAGCAAGATGCTTTGGGGCCTCTCTCCCCCTTTGGATACAAGGCAGGGCCTTGTGCGTTGAAGCTCTAGGGCAATGCACAACACCCAGAGCATAAGTTCTACTTCAGCCAGATCAGGCCTGCAAAGGAACACCGTTTCACAGGCCTTTGTAAGAGATGTTCTCGGTAGGCTGTAAGAGCACTGTGCACAGCGAGTTGTATCTTAGCTTCCCAAAGAGCTGGAAGCCAAAAGATTTCGGGCCCAACTCGCCCTTTGGAAAGAAGCCTGCACGTAGTGCCTTACAGCTCTAGGGCAATGTAGCACACCCTGAGCAGAAGTTCTACTTCAGCCAGATCAGGCCAGCAAAGAAAATGCGATTCACAGGCCTTTGTAAGAGATATTCCCGGTAGGCTGTAAGAGCTCTGTGCAGAGCGAGTTGTTTCTCAGCTTCCCAAAGAGCTGGAAGCAAGATGCTTTGGGGCCCAACTCGCCCTTTGGAAAAAAGACTGCACGTTGTGCCTTTCAGATCTAGGGCGATGTAGCACACCCAAAGCAGAAGTTCTACTTCAGCCAGATCAGGAATGCAAAGAAACTGCATTTCACAGCCCTTTGTAAGAGATGTTCCCGGTATGGTGTAATAGCACTGTGCACAGTGAGTAGTTTCTTAGCGTCACAAAGAGATGGAAGCAAGATGCTTTAGGGCCTTTCTCCAGTTTGGATACAAGGCAGGGCCTTGAGCATTGAAGCTCTAGGGCAATGTAGCACACCCACAGCTGAAGTTCTACTTCAGCCAGTTCAGGCCTGCAAAGAAACTGCGTTTCACAGCCCTTTGTAAGAGATGTTCCCGGTAGACTGTAAGAGCACTGTGCAGAGCGAGTTGTTTCTTAGCTTCCCGAAGAGCTGGAAGCAAGATGCTTTAGGGCCTCTCTCCAGTTTGGATACAAGGCAGGGCCTTGTGCATGGAAGCTCTAGGGCAATGTACAACACCTACAGCATATGTTCTACTTCAGGCAGATCAGGCCTGCAAAGGAACTGCGTTTCACAGGCCTTTGTAAGAGATGTTCCCGGTAGGCTGTAAGAGCACTGTGCAGAGCGAGTTGTTTCTTAGCTTCCCAAAGAGCTGGAAGCAAGATGCTTTGGGGCCTCACTCCCCCTTTGGATACAAGACTTGGCTTTGTGCCTTGAAGCTCTAGGGCAATGCAGAACACCCACAGCAGAAGTTCTACTTCAGCCAGATCAGGCCTGCAAAGAAACTGAGTTTCAAAGGCCTTTTAATAGATGTTCCCGGTAGGCTGTAAGAGCACTGAGAAGAGCGGTTTGTTTCTTAGCTTCCCAAAGAGCTGGAAGCAAGATGCTTTGGATCCCAACTCGCCCTTTGGATAGAAGCCTGCACATTGTGCCTTTCAGCTCTAGGGCAATGTAGCACACCCAGAGCAGAAGTTCTACTTCAGCCCGATAAGGCCTGCAAAGAAACTGCGTGTCACAGGCCTTTGTAAGAGATGTTCCCAGTAGGCTGTAAGAGCACTGTGCAGAGCGAGGTGTTTCTTAGCTTCCCAAATATCTGGAAACAAGATGCTTTGGGGCCTCTGTCCGTCTTTGGAAATAATGCAGCACTTTGTGCCTTGGTGCTCTAGGGCAATGTAGCACACTTAGAGCAGAAGTTCTACTTCAACCAGATCAGGCCTGCAAGGGAACTGCGTTTCACAGGCGTTTGTAAGAGATGTTCTTGGTAGGCTGTAAGAGCACTGTGCACAGCGAGTTGTTTCTTAGCTTCCCAAAGAGCTGGAAGCAAGATGCTTTGGGGCCTCCCTCCCACTTTCGATACAAGACGGGGCTTTGTGCCTTGAAGCTCTAGGGCAATGAAGAACACCCACAGCAGAAGTTCTACTTTAGCCACATGAGGCCTGCAAAGAAACAGCGTTTCACAGGCCTTTGTAAGAAATGTTCCCGGTAGGCTGTAAGAGCACTGTGCAGAGTGAGTTGTTTCTTAGCTTCCCAAAGAGCTGGAAGCAAGACGCTTTTGGCCCAACTTGCCCTTTGGAAAGAAGACTGCACGTTGTGCCTTTCAGCTCTCGGGCAATGTAGCACACCCAGAACAGAAGTTCTACTTCAGCCAGATCAGGCCTGCAAAGAAACTGCGTTTCACACGCCTTTGTAGGAGATGTGCCCGGTAGGCTGTAAGAGAACTGTGCACAGCGAGTTGTTTTTTAGCTTCCCAAAGAGCTGGAAGCAAGATGCTTTTGTTCCTCACTCCCCCTTTGGATACAAGACTGGGCTTTGTGCCTTGAAGCTCTAGGGCAATGTAGAACACCCACAGCAGAAGTTCTACTTCAGCCAGATCAGGCCTGCTAAGAAACTGAGTTTCACAGGCCTTTTTAAGAGATGTTCCCGGAGGACTGAAAGAGCACTGAGCAGAGAGAGTTGTTTTTAGCTTCCCAAAGAGCTGGAAGCAAGATGCTTTGGGGCCCAACTTGCCGTTTGGATAGAAGCCTGCACGTTGTACCTTTCAGCTCTAGGGCAATGTAGCACACCCAGAGCAGAAGTTCTACTTCAGCCAGATCAGGCCTGCAAAGGAATTGCGTTTCACAGGCCTTTGTAAGAGATGTTCCCGGTAGGCTGTAAGAGCACTGTGCAGGGCGAGCTGTTTCTTAGCTTCCCAAAGAGCTGGAAGCAAGATGCTTTGGGACGTATCTCCGTCTTTGGAAATGATTCAGCACTTTGTGCCTTGGAGCTCTAGGGCAATGTAGCACGCCCACAGCAGAAGTTCTACTTCAGCCAGATCAGGCCTGCAAAGAAACTGCGTTTCACAGGCCTTTGTAAGAGATGTTCCCGGTAGACTGTAAGAGCACTGTGCAGAGCGAGTTGTTTCTTAGCTTCCCGAAGAGCTGGAAGCAAGATGCTTTAGGGCCTCTCTCCAGTTTGGATACAAGGCAGGGCCTTGTGCATGGAAGCTCTAGGGCAATGTAGCACACCCAGAGCAGAAGTGCGACTTCACCCAGATCAGGACTGCAAAGAAACTGCGTTTCACAGGCCTTTGTAAGAGATGTTCCCGGTAGGCTGTAGGAGCACTGTGCAGAGCGAGTTGATTCTTAGGTTCACAAAAAGCTTTAAGCAAGATGCTTTGGGGCAAATCTCCGTCTTTGGAAATGATTCAGCACTTTGTGCCTTGGAGCTCTAGGGCCATTTAGCACACCCAGAGCAGAGTTTCTACTTCACCCTGATCAGGCCTGCAAAGAAACTGCGTTTCACAGCCCTTTGTAAGAGATGTTCCCAGCAGGCTGTAATAGCACTGTGCACAGCGAGTTGTTTTTTAGCTTCCCAAAGAGCTGGAAGCAAGATGCTTTGGTTCCTCACTCCCCCTTTGGATACAAGACTGGGCTTTGTGCCTTGAAGCTCGAGGGCAATGTAGAACACCCACAGCAGAAGTTCTACTTCAGCCAGATCAGGCCTGCAAAGAAACTGAGTTTCACAGGCCTTTTTAAGAGATGTTCCCGGTAGTCTGAAAGAGCACTGAGCACAGCGAGTTGTTTCTTAGCTTCCCAAAGTGCTGGAAGCAAGATGCTTTGGGGCCCAACTCGCCCTTTGGATAGAAGCCTGCACGTTGTGCCTTTCAGCTCTAGGGCAATGTAGCACACCCAGAGCAGAAGTTCTACTTCAGCCAGATCAGGAATGCAAAGAAACTGCGTTTCACAGCCCTTTATAAGAGATGCTCCCGGTATGGTGTAATAGCACTGTGCACAGTGAGTAGTTTCTTAGCGTCCCAAAGAGATGGAAGCAAGATGCTTTAGGGCCTTTCTCCAGTTTGGATACAAGGCAGGTCCTTGAGCCTTGAAGCTCTAGGGCAATGTAGCACACCCACAGCTGAAGTTCAACTTCAGCCAGATCAGGCCTTCAAAGAAACTGCGTTTCACAGGCCTTTTGTAAGAGATGTTCCCGGTATCCTGTAAGGGCACTGTGAAGGGCGAGCTGTTTCTTAGCTTCCCAAAGAGCTGGAAGCAAGATGCTTTGGGTCCTCTCTCCCCCTTTGGAGACAAGGCAGGGCCTTGTGCGTTGAATCTCTAGGGCAATGCACAACACCCAGAGCATAAGTCCTACTTCAGCCAGATCAGGCCTGCAATGGAACAGCGTTTCACAGGCCTTTGTAAGAGATGTTCTCGGTAGGCCGTAAGACCACTGTGCAGAGCGAGTTGTTTCTTAGCTTCCCAAAGAGCTGGAAGCAAGATGCTTTGGGGCGTATCTCCATCTTTGGAAATGATTCAGCACTTTGTGCCTTGGAGCTTTAGGGCAATGTAGCACACCCACAGCAGAAGTTCTACTTCAGCCAGATCAGGCCTGCAAAGAAACTGCGTTTCACAGTCCTTTGTAAGAGATGTTCCCGGTAGGCTGTAAGAGCACTGTGCAGAGCAAGTTGTTTCTTAGCATCCCGAAGAGCAGGAAGCAAGATGCCTTAGGGCCTCTCTCCAGTTTGGATACAAGGCAGGGCCTTGTGCATGGAAGCTCTAGGGCAATGTACCACACCTAGAGTATAAGTTCTACTTCAGGCAGATCAGTCCTGCAAAGGAACTGCGTTTCACAGGCCTTTGTAAGAGATGTTGTCGGTAGGCTGTAAGAGCACTGTGCAGAGCGAGTTGTTTCTTAGCTTCCCAAAGAGCTGGAAGCAAGATGCTTTGGGGCCTCACTCCCCCTTTGGATACAGGACTCGGCTTTGTGAGTTGAAGCTCTAGGGCAATGTAGAACTCCCACAGCAGAAGTTCTACTTCAGCCAGATCAGGCCTGCAAAGAAACTGAGTTTCACAGGCCTTTTAAGAGATGTTCCCGGTAGGCTGTAAGAGGACTGAGCAGAGCGGTTTGTTTCTTAGCTTACCAAGGAGCTGGAAGCAAGATACTTTGGATCCCAACTCGCCCTTTGGATAGAGGCCTGCACATTGTGCCTTTCTGCTATAGGGCAATGTAGCACACCCAGAGCAGAAGGTCTACTTCAGCCCGATCAGGCCTGCAAAGAAACTGCGTGCCACAGGCCTTTGTAAGATATGTTCCCGGTAGGCTGTAAGAGCACTGTGCAGAGCGAGTTGTTTTTTAGCTTCCCAAAGAGCTGGAAACAAGATGCTTTGGGGCCTCTCACCGTCTTTGGAAATAATGCAGCACTTTGTGCCTTCGAGCTCTAGGGCAATGTAGCACACTCAGAGCAGAAGTTCTAATTCAGCCAGATCAGGCCTGCAAAGAAACTGCGTTTCACAGGCCTTTGTAAGAGATGTTCCCGGTAGGCTGTAAGAGCACTGTGCAGAGCGAGCTGCTTCTTAGCTTCCCAAAGAGCTGGAAGCAAGATGCTTTGGGGCCTCTCTCCCCCTTTGGATACAAGGCAGGGCCTTGTGCATTGAAGCTCTAGGGCAATGAACAACACCCAGAGAATAAGTTCTATTTCAGCCAGATCAGGCCTGCAAAGGAACTGCGTTTCACAGGCCTTTGTAAGAGATGTTCTCGGTAGGCTGTAGGAGCACTGTGCAGAGCGAGTTGTTTCTTAGCTTCCCAAAGAGCTGGAAGCAAGCAGCTTTGGGGCCCAACTCGCCCTTTGGAAAGAAGCCTGCACGTAGTGCCTTACAGCTCTAGGGCAATGTAGCACACCCAGAGCAGAAGTTCTACTTCAGCCAGATCAGGCCTGCAAAGAAACTGCGTTTCACAGGCCTTTGTAAGAGATATTCCCGGTAGACTCTAAGAGCTCTGTGCAGAGCGAGTTGTTTCTTAGCTTCCCAAAGAGCTGGAAGCAAGATGATTTGGGGCCTCCCTCTCCCTTTGGATACAAGACTGGGCTTTGTGCCTTTAAGCTCTAGGGCAATGAAGAACACACACAGCAGAAGTTCTACTTCAGCCAGATCACGCCTGCAATGAAACTGCATTTCACAGGCCCTTGTAAGACCTGTTCCCGGTAGGCTGTAAGAGCACTGAGCACAGCGAGTTGTTTCTTAGCTTCCCATAGAGCTGGAAGCAAGATTCTTTAGGGCCTCTCTCCAGGTGGATACAAGGTATGGCCTTGTGCATGGAAGCTCTAGGGCAATGTGGCACACCCAGAGGAGAAGTTCTACTTCAGTCAGATCAGGCCTGCAAAGAATCTGCCTTTCACAGGCCTTTGTAAGCGATGTTAACGGTAGGCTGTAAGAGGACTTTGCAGAGCGGGCTGTTTCTTAGCTTCCCAAAGAGCTGGAAGCAAGATGATTTGGGGCCTCCCTCTCCCTTTGGATACAAGACTGGGCTTTGTGCCTTTAAGCTCTAGGGCAATGAAGAACACCCACAGCAGAAGTTCTACTTCAGCCAGATCACGCCTGCAATGAAACTGCATTTCACAGGCCCTTGTAAGAGCTGTTCCCGGTAGGCTGTAAGAGCACTGAGCACAGCGAGTTGTTTCTTAGCTTCCCATAGAGCTGGAAGCAAGATTCTTTAGGGCCTCTCTCCAGGTGGATACAAGGTATGGCCTTGTGCATGGAAGCTCTAGGGCAATGTGGCACACCCAGAGGAGAAGTTCTACTTCAGTCAGATCAGGCCTGCAAAGAAACTGCGTTTCACAGGCCTTTGTAAGAGATGTTAACGGTAGGCTGTAAGAGGACTGTGCAGAGCGGGCTGTTTCTTAGCTTCCCAAAGAGCTGGAAGCAAGATGATTTGGGGCCTCCCTCTCCCTTTGGATACAAGACTGGGCTTTGTGCCTTTAAGCTCTAGGGCAATGAAGAACACCCACAGCAGAAGTTCTACTTCAGCCAGATCACGCCTGCAATGAAACTGCATTTCATAGGCCCTTGTAAGAGCTGTTCCCGGTAGGCTGTAAGAGCACTGAGCACAGCGAGTTGTTTCTTAGCTTCCCATATAGCTGGAAGCAAGATTCTTTAGGGCCTCTCTCCAGGTGGATACAAGGTATGGCCTTGTGCATGGAAGCTCTAGGGCAATGAGGCACACCCAGAGGAGAAGTTCTACTTCAGCCCGATCAGGCCTGCAAAGAAACTGCATTTCACAGGCCTTTGTAAGAGATGTTCCCGGTAAGCTGTAGGAGCACTGTGCAGAGCGAGTTGATTCTTAGCTTTACGAAAAGCTTTAAGCAAGATGCTTTCGGGCGTATCTCCGTCTTTGGAAATGATTCAGCGCTTTGTGCCTTGGAGCTCTAGGGCAATTTAGCACACCCAGAGCAGAGTATCTACTTCACCCAGATCAGGCCTGCAAAGAAACTGCGTTTCACAGCCCTTTGTAAGAGATGTTCCCGGTATGGTGTAATAGCACTGTGCACAGTGAGTTGTTTCTTAGCGTCCCAAAGAGCTGGAAGCAAGATGCTTTAGGGCCTTTCTCCAGTTTGGATACAAGGCAGGGCCTTGAGCCTTGAAGCTCTAGGGCAATGTAGCACACCCACATCAGAAGTTCTACAACAGCCAGATCAGGCCTGCAAATAAACTGCGTTTCACAGGCCTTTGTAAGAGATGTTCCCGGTAGACTGTAAGAGCACTGTGCAGAGCGAGTTGTTTCTTAGCTTCCCGAAGAGCTGGAAGCAAGATGCTTTAGGGCCTCTCTCCAGTTTGGATACAAGGCAGGGCCTTGTGCATGGAAGCTCTAGGGCAATGTACAACACCTAGAGCATAAGTTCTACTTCAGGCAGATCAGGCCTGCAAAGGAACTGCGTTTCACAGGCCTTTGTAAGAGATGTTGTCGGTAGGCTGTAAGAGCACTGTGCAGAGCGAGTTGTTTCTTAGCTTCCCAAAGAGCTGGAACCAGATGCTTTGGGGCCTCCCTCCCCCTTTGGATACAAGACTTGGCTTTGTGCCTTGAAGCTCTAGGGCAATGTAGAACACCCACAGCAGAAGTTCTACTTCAGCCAGATCAGGCCTGCAAAGAAACTGAGTTTCACAGGCCTTTTAAGAGATGTTCCCTGTAGGCTGTAAGAGCACTGAGCAGAGCGGTTTGTTTCTTAGCTTCCCAAAGAGCTGGAAGCAAGATGCTTTGGATCCCAACTCGCCATTGGGATAGAAGCCTGCACATTGTGCCTTTCAGCTCTAGGGCAATGTAGCACACCCAGAGCAGAAGTTCTACTTCAGCCCGATCAGGCCTGCAAAGAAACTGCGTGTCACAGGCATTTGTCAGAGATGTTCCCAGTAGGCTGTAAGAGCACTGTGCAGAGCGAGTTGTTTCTTAGCTTCCCAAATATCTGGAAACAAGATGCTTTGGGGCCTCTCTCCGTCTTTGGAAATAATGCAGCACATTGTGCCTTCGTGCTCTAGGGCAATGTAGCACACTCAGAGCAGAAGTTCTACTTCAGCCAGATCAGGCCTGCAAAGAAACTGCGTTTCACAGCCCTTTGTAAGATATGCTCCCGGTATGGTGTAATAGCACTGTGCACAGTGAGTAGTTTCTTAGCGTCCCAAAGAGATGGAAGCAAGATGCTTTAGGGCCTTTCTCCAGTTTGGATACAAGGCAGGGCCTTGAGCCTTGAAGCTCTAGGGCAATATAGCACACCCACAGCTGAAGTTCTACTTCAGCCAGATGAGGCCTGCAAAGAAACTGCGTTTCACAGGCCTTTTGTAAGAGATGTTCCCGGTAGGCTGTAAGAGCACTGTGCAGGGCGAGCTGTTTCATAGCTTCCCAAAGAGCTGGAAGCAAGATGCTTTGGGGCCTCTCTCCCCCTTTGGATACAAGGCAGGGCCTTGTGCGTTGAATCTCTAGGGCAATGCACAACACCCAGAGCATAAGTTCTACTTCAGCAAGATCAGGCCTGCAAAGGAACAGCGTTTCAAGCCTTTGTAAGAGATGTTCTCGGTAGGTTGTAAGAGCACTGTGCACAGCGAGTTGTTTCTTAGCTTCCCAAAGAGCTGGAAGAAAGAAGCTTTGGGGCCCAACTCGCCCTTTGGAAAGAAGCCTGCACGTAGTGCCTTACAGCTCTAGGGCAATGTAGCACACCCAGAACAGAAGTTCTACTTCAGTCAGATCAGGCCTGCAAAGAAACTCCGTGTCACAGGCCTTTGTAAGAGATGTTCCCGGTAGGGTGTAAGAGCACTGTGCAGAGCGAGTTGTTTCTTAGCTTCCCAAAGAGCTGGAAGCAAGAGGCTTTTGGCCCAACTTGCCCTTTGGAAAGAAGACTGCACGTTGTGCTTTTCAGCTCTCGGGCCATGTAGCACACCCAGAGCAGAAGTTCTACTTCAGCCAGATCAGGCCTGCAAAGAAACTGCATTTCACAGGCCTTTGTAGGATATGTGCCCGGTAGTCTGTAAGAGCTCTGTGCAGAGTGAGTTGTTTCTTAGCTTCCCAAAGAGCTGGAAGCAAGATGCTTTGGGGCGTATCTCCGTGTTTGGAAATGATTCAGCACTTTGTGCCTTGGAGCTCTTGGGCAATGTAGCACACCCAGAGCAGAAGTTCTACTTCAGCCAGGTCAGGCCTGCAAAGGAACTGCGTTTCACAGGCCTTTGTAAGAGATATTCCCGGTAGGCTGTAAGAGCTCTGTGCAGAGCGAGTTGTTTCTTAGCTTCCCAAAGAGCTGGAAGCAAGAAGCTTTGGGGCCCAACTCGCCCTTTGGAAAGAAGACTGCACGTAGTGCCTTACAGCTCTAGGGCAATGTAGCACACCCAGAGCAGAAGTTCTACTTCAGCCAGATCAGGCCTGCAAAGAAACTGCGTTTCACAGGCCTTTGTAAGAGATGTTCCCGGTAGGCTGTAAGAGCACTGTGCAGACCGAGTTGTTTCTTAGCTTCCCGAAGAGCTGAAAGCAAGATGCATTAGGGACACTCTCCAGTTTGGATACAAGGCAGGGCCTTGTGCATGGAAGCTCTAGGGCAATGTACAACACCTAGAGCATAAGTTCTACTTCAGGCAGATCAGGCCTGCAAAGGAACTGCGTTTCACAGGCCTTTGTAAGAGATGTTCTCGGTAGGCTGTAAGACCACTGTGCAGAGCGAGTTGTTTCTTAGCTTCCCAAAGAGCTGGAAGCAAGATGCTTTGGGGCCTCACTCCCCCTTTGTATACAAGACTTGGCTTTGTGCCTTGAAGCTCTAGGGCAATGCAGAACACCCACAGCAGAAGTTCTACTTCAGCCAGATCAGGCCTGCAAAGAAACTGAGTTTCAAAGGCCTTTTAATAGATGTTCCCTGTAGGCTGTAAGAGCACTGAGCAGAGCGGTTTGTTTCTTAGCTTCCCAAAGAGCCGGAAGCAAGATGCTTTGGCTCCCAACTCGCCCTTTGGATAGAAGCCTGCACATTGTGCCTTTCAGCTCAAGGGCAATGTAGCACACCCAGAGCAGAAGTTCTACTTCAGCCCGATCAGGCCTGCAAAGAAACTGCGTGTCACAGGCATTTGTCAGAGATGTTCCCAGTAGGCTGTAAGAGCACTGTGCAGAGCGACTTGTTTCTTAGCTTCCCAAATATCTGGAAACAAGATGCTTTGGGGCCTCTCTCCGTCTTTGGAAATAATGCAGCACATTGTGCCTTCGAGCTCTCGGGCAATGTAGCACACTCAGAGCAGAAGTTCTACTTCAGCCAGATGAGGCCTGCAAAGAAACTGCGTTTCACAGCCCTTTATAAGAGATGCTCCCGGTGTGGTGTAATAGCACTGTGCACAGTGAGTAGTTTCTTAGCGTCCCAAAGAGATGGAAGCAAGATGCTTTAGGGCCTTTCTCCACTTTGGATACAAGGCAGGGCCTTGAGCCTTGAAGCTCTAGGACAATGTAGCACACCCACAGCTGAAGTTCAACTTCAGCCACATCAGGCCTGCAAAGAAACTGTGTTTCACAGGCCTTTTGTAAGAGATGTTCCTGGTAGGCTGTAAGAGCACTGTGCAGGGCGAGCTATTTCTTAGCTTCCCAAAGAGCTGGAAGCAAGATGCTTTGGGGCCTCTCTCCCCCTTTGGATACAAGGCAGGGCCTTGTGCGTTGAAGCTCTAGGGCAATGCACAACACCCACAGCATAAGTTCTACTTCAGCCAGATCACGCCGGCAATGAAACTGCGTTTCACAGGCCCTTGTAAGAGATGTTCCCGGTAGGCTGTAAGAGCACTGAGCACAGCGAGTTGTTTCTTAGCTTCCCATAGAGCTGGAAGCAAGATTCTTTAGGGCCTCTCTCCAGGTGGATACAAGGTATGGCCTTGTGCATGGAAGCTCTACGGCAATGTAGCACACCCAGAGCAGAAATTCTACTTCAGCCCGATCAGGCCTGCAAAGAAACTGCATGTCACAGGCCTTTGTAAGAGATGTTCCCGGTAGGCTGTAAGAGCACTGTGCAGAGCGAGATGTTTCTTAGCTTCCCAAAGAGCTGGAAGCAAGATGCTTTGGGGCCTCTCTCCGTCTTTGGATACAAGGCAGGGCCTTGTGCGTTGAAGCTCTAGGGCAATGAACAACACCCAGAGAATAAGTTCTACTTCAGCCAGATCAGGCCTGCCAAGGAACTGCGTTTCACAGGCCTTTGTAAGAGATGTTCTCGGTAGGCTGTAAGAGCTCTGTGCAGAGCGAGTTGTTTCTTAGCTTCCCAAAGAGCTGGAAGCAACATGCTTTGGGGCCTCCCTCCCCCTTTGGATTCAAGACTGGGCTTTGTGCCTTGAAGCTCTAGGGCAATGAAGAACACACACAGCAGAAGTTCTACTTCAGCCAGAAGAGGCCTGCAAAGAAACTGAGTTTCACAGGTCTTTTAAGAGATGTTCCCGGTAGGCTCTAAGAGCTCTGAGCAGAGCGGTTTGTTTCTTAGCTTCCCAAAGAGCAGGAAGCAAGATGCTTTGGATCCCAACTCGCCCTTTGGATAGAAGCCTGCACATTGTGCCTTTCAGCTCTAGGGCAATCTAGCACACCCAGAGCAGAAGTTCTACTTCAGCCAGAAGAGGCCTGCAAAGAAACTGTGTGTCACAGGCCTTTGTAAGAGATGTTCCCGGTAGGCTGTAAGAGCACTGTGCAGAGCGAGTTGTTTCTTAGCTTCCCAAAGAGCTGGAAAAAAGATGCTTTTGGCCAAACTTGCCCTTTGGAAAGAAGACTGCACGTTGTGCCTTTCAGCTCTCAGGCAATGTAGCACACCCAGAGCAGAAGTTCTACTTCAGCCCGATCAGGCCTGCAAAGAAACTGCATTTCACAGGCCTTTGTAAGAGATGTTCCCGGTAAGCTGTAGGAGCACTGTGCAGAGCGAGTTGATTCTTAGCTTTACAAAAAGCTTTAAGCAAGATGCTTTCGGGCGTATCTCCGTCTTTGGAAATGATTCAGCGCTTTGTGCCTTGGAGCTCTAGGGCAATTTAGCACACCCAGAGCAGAGTATCGACCTCACACAGATCAGGCCTGCAAAGAAACTGCGTTTCACAGCCCTTTGTAAAAGATGTTCCCGGTATGGTGTAATAGCACTGTGCACAGTGAGTTGTTTCTTAGCATCCCAAAGAGCTGGAAGCAAGATGCTTTAGGGCCTTTCTCCAGTTTGGATACAAGGCAGGGCCTTGAGCCTTGAAGCTCTAGGGCAATGTAGCACACCCAGAGCAGAAGTTCTACTTCAGCCAGATCAGGCCTGCAAATAAACTGCGTTTCACAGCCCTTTGTAAGAGATGTTCCCGGTAGACTGTAAGAGCACTGTGCAGAGCGAGTTGTTTCCTAGCTTCCCGAAGAGCTGGAAGCAAGATGCTTTAGGGCCTCTCTCCAGTTTGGATACAAGGCAGGGCCTTGTGCATGGAAGCTCTAGGGCAATGTACAACACCTAGAGCATAAGTTCTACTTCAGGCAGATCAGGCCTGCAAAGGATCTGCGTTTCACAGGCCTTTGTAAGAGATGTTGTCGGTAGGCTGTAGGAGCACTGTGCAGAGCGAGTTGTTTCTTAGCTTCCCAAAGAGCTGGAAGCAAGATGCTTTGGGGCCTCCCTCCCCCTTTGGATACAAGACTTGGCTTTGTGCCTTGAAGCTCTAGGGCAATGTAGAACACCCACAGCAGAAGTTCTACTTCAGCCAGATCAGGCCTGCAAAGAAACTGAGTTTCACAGGCATTTTAAGAGATGTTCCCTGTAGGCTGTAAGAGCACTGAGCACAGCGGTTTGTTTCTTAGCTTCCCAAAGAGCTGGAAGCTAGATGCTTTGGATCCCAACTCGCCCTTTGGATAGAAGCCTGCACATTGTGCCTGTCAGCTCTAGGGCAATGTAGCACACCCAGAGCAGAAGTTCTACTTCAGCCCGATCAGGAATGCAAAGAAACTGCGTGTCACAGGCCTTTATAAGAGATGTTCCCAGTAGGCTGTAAGAGCACTGTGCAGAGCGAGTTGTTTCTTAGCTTCCCAAATATCTGGAAACAAGATGCTTTGGGGCCTCTCTCCGTATTTGGAAATAATGCAGCACATTGTGCCTTCGAGCTCTAGGGCAATGTAGCACACTCAGAGCAGAAGTTCTACTTCAGCCAGATCAGGCCTGCAAAGAAACTGCGTTTCACAGCCCTTTGTAAGATACGCTCCCGGTATGGTGTAATAGCACTGTGCACAGTGAGTAGTTTCTTAGCGTCACAAAGAGATGGAAGCAAGATGCTTTAGGGCCTTTCTCCAGTTTGGATACAAGGCAGGGCCTTGAGCCTTGAAGCTCTAGGGCAATATAGCACACGCACAGCTGAAGTTCTACTTCAGCCAGATGAGGCCTGCAAAGAAACTGCGTTTCACAGGCCGTTTGTAAGAGATGTTCCCGGTAGGCTGTAAGAGCATTGTGCAGGGCGAGCTGTTTCTTAGCTTCCCAAAGAGCTGGAAGCAAGATGCTTTGGGGCCTCTCTCCCCCTTTGGATACAAGGCAGGACGTTGTGCGTTGAAGCTCTAGGGCAATGCACAACACCCAGAGCATAAGCTCTACTTCAGCAAGATCAGGCCTGCAAAGGAACAGCGTTTCAAGCCTTTGTAAGAGATGTTCTCTGTAGGCTGTAAGAGCACTGTGCACAGCGAGTTGTTTCTTAGCTTCCCAAAGAGCTGGAAGCCAAAAGCTTTCGGGCCCAACTCGCCCTTTGGAAAGAAGCCTGCACGTAGTGCCTTACAGCTCTAGGGCAATGTAGCACACCCAGAACAGAAGTTCTACTTCAGTCAGATCAGGCCTGCAAAGAAACTGCGTGTCACAGGCTTTTGTAAGAGATGTTCCCGGTAGGCTGTAAGAGCACTGTGCAGAGCGAGTTGTTTCTTAGCTTCCCAAAGCGCTGGAAGCAAGATGCTTTTGGCCCAACTTGCCCTTTGGAAAGAAGACTGCACGTTGTGCTTTTCAGCTCTCGGGCCATGTAGCACACCCACAGCAGAAGTTCTACTTCAGCCAGATCAGGCCTGCAAAGAAACTACATTTCACAGGCCTTTGTAGGATATGTGCCCGCTAGTCTGTAAGAGCTCTGTGCAGAGCGAGTTGTTTCTTAGCTTCCCAAAGAGCTTGAAGCAAGATGCTTTGGGGCCCAACTCGCCCTTTGGAAAGAAGACTGCACGTTGTGCCTTTCAGCTCTAGGGCGATGTAGCACACCCAAAGCAGAAGTTCTACTTCAGCCAGATCAGGCCTGCAAAGGAACATCGTTTCACAGGCCTTTGTAAGAGATGTTCTCGGTAGGCTGTAAGAGCACTGTGCACAGCGAGTTGTTTCTTAGCTTCCCAAAGAGCTGGAAGCCAAAAGGTTCGGGCCCAACTCGCCCTTTGTAAAGAAGCCTGCACGTTGTGCCTTTCAGATCTAGGGCGATGTAGCACACCCAAAGCAGAAGTTCTACTTCAGCCAGATCAGGAATGCAAAGAAACTGCGTTTCACAGCCCTTTGTAAGAGATGTTCCCGGTATGGTGTAATAGCACTGTGCACAGTGAGTAGTTTCTTAGCGTCCCAAAGAGATGGAAGCAAGATGCTTTAGGGCCTTTCTCCAGTTTGTATACAAGGCAGGGCCTTGAGCATTGAAGCTCTAGGGCCATGTAGCACACCCACAGCAGAAGCTCTACTTCAGCCAGATCAGGCCTGCAAAGAAACTGCGTTTCACAGCCCTTTGTAAGAGATGTTCCCGGTAGACTGTAAGAGCACTGTGCAGAGCGAGTTGTTTCTTAGCTTCCCGAAGAGCTGGAAGCAAGATGCTTTAGGGCCTCTCTCCAGTTTGGATACAAGGCAGGGCCTTGTGCATGGAAGCTCTAGGGCAATGTACAACACCTACAGCATATGTTCTACTTCAGGCAGATCAGGCCTGCAAAGTAACTGCGTTTCACAGGCCTTTGTAAGAGATGTTGTCGGTAGGCTGTAAGAGCACTGTGTAGAGCGAGTTGTTTCTTAGCTTCCCAAAGAGCTGTAATCAAGATGCTTTGGGACCTCACTCCCCCTTTGGATACAAGACTTGGCTTTGTGCCTTGAAGCTCTAGGGCAATGCAGAACACCCACAGCAGAAGTTCTACTTCAGCCAGATCAGGCCTGCAAAGAAACTGAGTTTCAAAGGCCTTTTAACAGATGTTCCCGTTAGGCTGTAAGAGCACTGAGCAGAGCGGTTTGTTTCTTAGCTTCCCAAAGAGCTGGAAGCAAGATGCTTTGGATCCCAACTCACCCTTTGGATAGAAGCCTGCACATAGTGCCTTTCAGCTCTAGGGCAATGTAGCACACCCAGAGCAGAAGTTCTACTTCAGCCAGATCAGGCCTGCAAAGGAACTGCGTTTCACAGGCCTTTGTAAGAGATGTTCCTGGTAGGCTGTAAGAGCACTGTGCAGGGCGAGCTGTTTCTTAGCTTCCCAAAGAGATGGAAGCAAGATGCTTTGGGGCGTATCTCCGTCTTTGGAAATGATTCAGCACTTTGTGCCTTGGAGCTCTAGGGCAATGTAGCACGCCCACAGCAGTAGTTCTACTTCAGCCAGATCAGGCCTGCAAAGAAACTGCGTTTCACACGCCTTTGTAGGAGATGTGCCCAGTAGGCTGTAAGAGAACTGTGCACAGCGAGTTGTTTTTTAGCTTCCCAAAGAGCTGGAAGCAAGATGCTTTGGTTCCTCACTCCCCCTTTGGATACAAGACTGGACTTTGTGCCTTGAAGCTCTAGGGCAATGTAGAACACCCACAGCAGAAGTTCTACTTCAGCCAGATCTGGCCTGCTAAGAAACTGAGTTTAACAGGCCTTTTTAAGAGATGTTCCCGTTAGACAGAAAGAGCACTGAGCAGAGAGAGTTGTTTTTAGCTTCCCAAAGAGCTGGAAGCATGATGCTTTGGGGCCCAACTTGCCGTTTGGATAGAAGCCTGCACATTGTACGTTTCAGCTCTAGGGCAATGTAGCACACCCAGAGCAGAAGTTCTACTTCAGCCAGAACAGGCCTGCAAAGGAACTGCGTTTCACAGGCCTTTGTAAGAGATGTTCCCGGTAGGCTGTAGGAGCACTCTGCTGAGCGAGTTGATTCTTAGCTTCACAAAAAGCTTTAAGCAAGATTTTTGGGGCGTATCTCCGTCTTTGGAAATGATTCAGCACTTTGTGCCTTGGAGCTCTAGGGCAATTTAGCACACCGAGAGCAGAGTTTCTACTTCACCCAGATCAGGCCTGCAAAGGAACTGCGTTTCACAGGCCTTTGTAAGAGATGTTTCTGGTAGGCTGTAAGAGCACTGTGCCGAGCGAGTTGTGTCTTAGCTTCCCAATGAGCTGGAAGCAAGATGCTTTGGGGCCTCTCTCCCCCTTTGGATACAAGGAAGGGCCTTGTGCGTTGAAGCTCTAGGGCAATGTACAACACCCAGAGCATAAGTTCTAATTTCAGCCAGATCAGGCCTGCAAAGAAACTGCGTTTCACAGGCCTTGGTAAGAGATGTTCCCGGTAGGCTGTAAGAGCTCTGTGCAGAGCGAGTTGTTTCTTAGCTTCCTAAAGAGCTGGAAGCTAGATGCTTTGGGCCCAACTCGCCCTTTGGAAAGAAGACCGCACGTTGTGCCTTTCAGCTTTAGGGCAATGTGGCACACGCAGAGCAGAAGTTCTACTTCAGCCAGATCATGCCTGCAAAGAAAGTGCGTTTCACAGGCCTTTGTAAGAGATGTTCCCGGTAGGCTGTAAGAGCACTGTGCAGAGCGAGTTGTTTCTTAGGTTCCCAAAGAGCTGGAAGCAAGATGCTTTGGGCCCCAACTCGCCCTTTTTAAATGAGACTGCACGTTGTGCCTTTCAGCTCTCGGGCAATGTAGCACACACAGAGCAGAAGTCCTACTTCAGCCAGATCAGGCCTGCAAAGAAACTGCGTTTCACAGGCCTTAGTAAGAGATGTTCCCGGTTGGCTGTAAGAGCACTGTGCAGAATGAGATGTTTCTTAGCTTCCCAAAGAGCTGGAAGCAAGATGCTTTGGGGAGTATCTCCGGCTTTGGAAATGATTCAGCATTTTGTGCCTTGGAGCTCTAGGGCAATGTAGCACACCCACAGCAGAAGTTCTACTTCAGCCAGATCAGGACTGCAAAGGAACTGCGTGTCACAGGCCTTTGTAAGAGATGTTCCCGGTAGGCTGTGAGAGCACTGTGCAGAGCGAGTTGTTTCTTAGCTTCCCAAAGAGCTGGAAGCAAGATACTTTGGGGCCTCTCTCCGTTTTTGGAAATAATGCAGCTCTTTGTGAATTGGAGCTCTAGGGCAATGTAGCACACTCAGAGCAGAAGTTCTACTTCAGCCAGATCAGGCCTGCAAAGGAACTGCGTTTCACAGGCCTTTGTAAGAGATGTTCTCGGTAGGCTGTAAGAGCAGTGTGCAGACCGAGTTGTTTCTTAGCTTCCGGAAGAGCTGGAAGCAAGATGCTTTAGGGCCTCTCTCCAGTTTGGATACAAGGCAGGGCCTTGTGCATGGAAGCTCTAGGGCAATGTACAACACCCAGAGAATAAGTTCTACTTCAGCCAGATCAGGCCTGCAAAGGAACTGCGTTTCAGAGGCCTTTGTAAGAGATGTTCCCGGTAGGCTGTTAGAGCTCTGTGCAGAGCGAGTTGTTTCTTAGCTTCCTAAAGAGCTGGAAGCTAAATACTTTGGGCCCAACTCGCCCTTTGCAAAGAAGACTGCACGTTGTGCCTTTCAGCTCTAGGGCAATGTGGCACACGCAGAGCAGAAGTTCTACTTCAGCCAGTCAGGCCTGCAAAGAAAGTGCGTTTCACAGGCCTTTGTAAGAGATGTTCCCGGTAGGCTGTAAGAGCACTGTGCGGAGCGAGTTGTTTCTTATGTTCCCAAAGAGCTGGAAGCAAGATGCTTTGGGCCCCAACTCGCCCTTTTTAAATAAGACTGCACGTTGTGCCTTTCAGCTCTCCGGCAATGTAGCACACACAGAGCAGAAGTCCTACTTCAGCCAGATCAGGCCTGCAAAGAAACTGCGTTTCACAGGCTTTTGTAGGAGATGTTCCCGGTAGGCTGTAAGAGCACTGTGCAGAGCGAGTTGTTTCTTAGGTTCCCAAAGAGCTGGAAGCAAGATGCTTTGGGCCCCAACTCGCCCTTTTTAAATAAGACTGCACGTTGTGCCTTTCAGCTCTCGGGCAATGTAGCACACCCAGAGCAGAAGTTCTACTTCAGCCAGATCAGGCCTGCAAAGAAAGTTCGTTTCACTGGGTTTGTAAGAGATTTCTCCGGTAGGCTGTAGGAGCACTGTGCTGAGCGAGTTGATTCTTAGCTTCACAAAAAGCTTTAAGCAAGATGCATTGGGGCGTATCTCCGTCTTCGGAAATGATTCAGCACTTTGTGCCTTGGAGCTCTAGGGCAATTTAGCACACCCAGAGCAGAGTTTCTACTTCACCCAGATCAGGCCTGCAAAGAAACTGCGTTTCACAGCCCTTTGTAAGAGATGTTCCCGGTATGGTGTAATAGCACTGTGCACAGTGAGTTGTTTCTTAGCGTCCCAAAGAGCTGGACGCAAGATGCTTTAGGGTCTTTCTCCAGTTTGGATACAAGGCAGGGCCTTGATCCTTGAAGCTCTACTGCAATGTAGCACACCCACAGCTGAAGTTCAACTGCAGCCAGATCAGGCCTGCAAAGAAACTGCGTTTCACAGGCCTTTTGTAAGAGATGTTCCCGGTAGGCTGTAAGAGCACTGTGCAGGGCGAGCTGTTTCTTAGCTTCCCAAAGAGCTGGAAGCAAGATGCTTTGGGGCCTCTCTCCCCCTTTGGATACAAGGCAGGGCCTTGTGCGTTGAAGCTCTAGGGCAATGCACAACACCCAGAGCCTAAGTTCTACTTCAGCCAGATCAGGCCTGCAAAAGAACAGCGTTTCACAGGCCTTTGTAAGAGATGTTCTCGGTAGGCTGTAAGAGAACTGAGCACAGCGAGTTGTTTCTTAGCTTACCAAAGAGCTGGAAGCAAGAAGCTTTGGGGCCCAACTCGCCCATTGGAAAGAAGCCTGCACGTAGTGCCTTACAGCTCTAGGGCAATGTAGCACACCCAGAGCAGAAGTTCTACTTCAGCCAGATCAGGCCTGCAAAGAAACTGCGTTTCACAGGCCATTGTAAGAGATATTCCCGTTGGCTGTAATAGCTCTGTGCAGAGCGAGTTGTTTCTTAGCTTCCCAAAGAGCTGGAATCAAGATGATTTGGGGCCTCCCTCCCCCTTTGGATACCAGACTGGGCTTTGTGCCTTGAAGCTCTAGGGCAATGAAGAACACCCACAGCAGAAGTTCTACTTCAGCCAGATCACGCCTGCAATGAAACTGCGTTTCACAGGCCCTTGTAAGAGATGTTCCCGGTAGGCTGTAAGAGCACTGAGTACAGCGAGTTGTTTCTTAGCTTCCCATAGAGCTGGAAGCAAGATTCTTTAGGGTCTCTCTCCAGGTGCATACAAGGTATGGCCTTGTGCATGGAAGCTCTAGGGCAATGTAGCACACCCAGAGGAGAAGTTCTACTTCAGTCAGATCTGGCCTGCAAAGGAACTGCGTTTCACAGGCCTTTGTAAGAGATGTTCTCGGTAGGCTCCAAGAGCTCTGTGCAGAGCGAGTTGTTTCTTAGCTTCCCAATGAGCTGCAAGCAAGATGCTTTGGGGCCTCACTCCCCCTTTGGATACAAGACTGGGCTTTGTGCCTTTAAGCTCTAGGGCAATGTAGAACACCCACAGCAGAAGTTTTACTTCAGCGAGATCAGGCCTGCAAAGAAACTGCGTTTCACAGGCCTTTGTAAGAGATGTTCTCCGTAGGCTCTAAGAGCACTGTGCAGAGCGAGTTGTTTCTTAGCTTCCCAATGAGCTGCAAGCAAGATGCTTTGGGGCCTCACTCCCCCTTTGGATACAAGACTGGGCTTTGTGCCTTTAAGCTCTAGGGCAATGTAGAACACCCACAGCAGAAGTTTTACTTCAGCGAGATCAGGCCTGAAAAGAAACTGCGTTTCACAGGCATTTGTAAGAGATGTTCCCGGTAGGCTGTAAGAGCACTGTGCATAGCGAGTTGTTTCTTAGCTTCCCAAAGAGCTGGAAGTAAGATGCTTTGGGGCGTATCACCGTGTTTGGAAATGATAGAGCACTTTGTGCCTTGGAGCTCTAGGGCAATGTAGCACACCCAGAGCAGAAGTTCTACTTCAGCTAGATCAGGCCTGCAAAGGAACTGCGTTTCACAGGACTTTGTAAGAGATGTTCACAGTAGGCTGTAATACCACTGTGCACAGCGAGTTGTTTCTTAGCTTCCCAAAGAGCTGGAAGGAAGATGTTTTGGGTCCCAACTCACCCTTTGGAAAGAAGCCTGCACGTAGTGCCTTACAGCTCTAGGGCAATGTAGCACACCTAGAGCAGAAGTTCTACTTCAGCCAGATCAGGCCTGCAAAGAAACTGCGTTTCACAGGCCTTTGTAGGAGATGTGCCCGGTAGGCTGTAAGAGCATTGTGCAGAGTGAGTTGTTTCTTAGCTTCCCAAAGAGCTGGAAGCAAGATGCTTTGGGGCCCAACTCGCCCTTAGGAAAGAAGACTGCACGTTGTGCCTTTCAGCTCTACGGCAATGTAGCACACCCAGAGCAGAATTTCTACTTCAGCCAGATCAGGCCCTCAAGGAAACTGCGTTCCACAGGCCCTTGTAAGAGATGTTCCCGGTAGACTGTAAGAGCACTGTGCAGAGCGAGTTGTTTCTTAGCTTCCCGAAGAGCTGGAAGCAAGATGCTTTAGGGCCTCTCTCCAGTTTGGATACAAGGCAGGGCCTTGTGCATGGAAGCTCTAGGGCAATGTAGCACACCCAGAGCAGAAGTGCTACTTCAGCCAGATCAGGACTGCAAAGGAACTGCGTTTCACAGGCCTTTGTAAGAGATGTTCCCGGTAGGCTGTAGGAGCACTCTGCTGAGCGAGTTGATTCTTAGCTTCACAAAAAGCTTTAAGCAAGATTTTTGGGGTGTATCTCCGTCTTTGGAAATGATTCAGCACTTTGTGCCTTGGAGCTCTAGGGCAATTTAGCACACCGAGAGCAGAGTTTCTACTTCACCCAGATCAGGCCTGCAAAGGAACTGCGTTTCACAGGCCTTTGTAAGAGATGTTTCTGGTAGGCTGTAAGAGCACTGTGCCGAGCGAGTTGTGTCTTAGCTTCCCAATGAGCTGGAAGCAAGATGCTTTGGGGCCTCTCTCCCCCTTTGGATACAAGGCAGGGCCTTGTGCGTTGAAGCTCTAGGGCAATGTACAACACCCAGAGCATAAGATCTACTTTCAGCCAGATCAGGCCTGCAAAAAAACTGCGTTTCACAGGCCTTGGTAAGAGATGTTCCCGGTAGGCTGTAAGAGCTCTGTGCAGAGCGAGTTGTTTCTTAGCTTCCTAAAGAGCTGGAAGCTAGATGCTTTGGGCCCAACTCGCCCTTTGGAAAGAAGACCGCACGTTGTGCCTTTCAGCTTTAGGGCAATGTGGCACACGCAGAGCAGAAGTTCTACTTCAGCCAGATCATGCCTGCAAAGAAAGTGCGTTTCACAGGCCTTTGTAAGAGATGTTCCCGGTAGGCTGTAAGAGCACTGTGCAGAGCGAGTTGTTTCTTAGGTTCCCAAAGAGCTGGAAGCAAGATGCTTTGGGCCCCAACTCGCCCTTTTTAAATAAGACAGCTCGTTGTGCCTTTCAGCTCTCGGGCAATGTAGCACACACAGAGCAGAAGTCCTACTTCAGCCAGATCAGGCCTGCAAAGAAACTGCGTTTCACAGGCCTTAGTAAGAGATGTTCCCGGTTGGCTGTAAGAGCACTGTGCAGAATGAGATGTTTCTTAGCTTCCCAAAGAGCTGGAAGCAAGATGCTTTGGGGAGTATCTCCGGCTTTGGAAATGATTCAGCATTTTGTGCCTTGGAGCTCTAGGGCAATGTAGCACACCCACAGCAGAAGTTCTACTTCAGCCAGATCAGGACTGCAAAGGAACTGCGTGTCACAGGCCTTTGTAAGAGATGTTCCCGGTAGGCTGTGAGAGCACTGTGCAGAGCGATTTGTTTCTTAGCTTCCCAAAGAGCTGGAAGCAAGATACTTTGGGGCCTCTCTCCGTCTTTGGAAATAATGCAGCTCTTTGTGAATTGGAGCTCTAGGGCAATGTAGCACACTCAGAGCAGAAGTTCTACTTCAGCCAGATCAGGCCTGCAAAGGAACTGCGTTTCACAGGCCTTTGTAAGAGATGTTCTCGGTAGGCTGTAAGAGCAGTGTGCAGACCGAGTTGTTTCTTAGCTTCCGGAAGAGCTGGAAGCAAGATGCTTTAGGGCCTCTCTCCAGTTTGGATACAAGGCAGGGCCTTGTGCATGGAAGCTCTAGGGCAATGTACAACACCTAGAGCAGAAGTTCTACTTCAGCCAGATCACGCCTGCAAAGGAACTGCGTTTCACAGGCCTTTGTAAGAGATGTTCCCGGTAGGCTGTAAGAGCACTGTGCAGAGCGAGTTGTTTCTTAGCTTCCCAAAGAGCTGGAAGCAAGATGCTTTTGGCCCAACTTGCCCTTTGGAAAGAAGACCGCACGTTGTGCCTTTCAGCTCTCAGACAATGTAGCACACCCAGAGCAGAAGTTCTACTGCAGCCAGATCAGGCCTGCAAAGAAACTGCGTGTCGCAGGACTTTGTAAGAGATGTTCCCGGTAGGCTGTAAGAGCACAGTGCAGACCGAGTTGTTTCTTAGCTTCCCGAAGAGCTGGAAGCAAGATGCTTTAGGGCCTCTCTCCAGTTTGGATACAAGGCAGGGCCTTGTGCATGGAAGCTCTAGGGCAAGGTACAACACCTAGAGCATATGTTCTACTTCAGGCAGATCAGGCCTGCAAAGGAACTGCATTTCACAGGTCTTTTTAAGAGATGTTCTCGGTAGGCTGTAAGAGCACTGTGCAGAGCGAGTTGTTTCTTAGCTTCCCAAAGAGCTAGAAGCAAGATGCTTTGTGGTCTCACTCCCCCTTTGGATACAAGACTCGGCTTTGTGCCTTGAAGCTCTAGGGCAAAGTAGAACACCCACAGCAGAAGTTCTACTTCAGCCAGATCAGGCCTGCAAAGAAACTGAGCTTCACAGGCCATTTAAGAGATGTTCCCGGTAGGCTGTAAGAGCACTGAGCAGAGCGGTGTGTTTCTTAGCTTCCCAAAGAGCTGGAAGCAAGATGCTTTGGATCCCAACTCGCCCTTTGGATAGAAGCATGCACATTGTGCCTTTTAGCTCTAGGGCAATGTAGCACACCCAGCGCAGAAGTTCTAATTCAGCCCGATCAGGCCTGCAAAGAAACAGCGTTTCACAGGCCTCTGTAAGAGATGTTCCCGGTAGACTCTAAGAGCACTGTGCAGAGCGAGTTGTTTCTTAGCTTCCCAAAGAGCTGGAAGGAAGATGCTTTGGGGCGTAACTCCGTCTTTGGAAGTGATTAAGCACTTTGTGCCTTGGAGCTCTACGGCAATGTAGCACACCCAGAGCAGAATTTCTACTTCAGCCAGATCAGGCCTTCAAGGAAACTGCGTTTCACAGGCCCTTGTAAGAGATGTTCCCCGGTAGGCTGTAAGAGCACTGTGCAGAGCGAGTTGTTTCTTAGGTTCCCAAAGAGCTGGAAGCAAGATGCTTTGGGCCCCAACTCGCCCTTTTTAAATAAGACTGCACGTTGTGCCTTTCAGCTCTCGGGCAATGTAGCACACACAGAGCAGAAGTCCTACTTCAGCCAGATCAGGCCTGCAAAGGAACTGCGTTTCACGGGCCTTTGTAAGAGATGTTCCCGGTAGGCTGTAAGAGCACTGTGCAGAGCGAGCTGTTTCTTAGCTTCCCAAAGAGCTGGAAGCAAGATGCTTTGGGGCCTCTCTCCCCCTTTGGATACAAGGCAGGGCCTTGTGCGTAGAAGCTCTAGATCAATGAACGACACCCAGAGAATAAGTTCTACTTCAGCCAGATCAGGCCTGCAAAGGAACTGCGTTTCGCAGGCCTTTGTAAGAGATGTTCCCGGTAGGCTGTAAGAGCTCTGTGCAGAGCGAGTTGTTTCTTAGCTTCCTAAAGAGCTGGAAGCTAGATGCTTTGGGCCCAACTCGCCCTTTGGAAAGACGACTGCACGTTGTGCCTTTCAGCTCTAGGGCAATGTGGAACACGCAGAGCAGAAGTTCTACTTCAGCCAGATCAGGCCTGCAGAGAAACTGCGTTTCACTTTGTAAGAGATGTTCCCGGTAGGCTTTAAGAGCACTGTGCAGAGCGAGTTGTTTCTTAGGTTCCCAAAGAGCTGGAAGCAAGATGCTTTGGGCCCCAACTCGCCCTTTTTAAATAAGACTGCCAGTTGTGCCTTTCAGCTCTCGGGCAATGTAGCACACACAGAGCAGAAGTCCTACTTCAGCCAGATCAGGCCTGCAAAGAAACTGCGTTTCACAGGCTTTTGTAGGAGATGTTCCCTGTAGGCTGTAAGAGCACTGTGCAGAGCGAGTTGTTTCTTAGGTTCCCAAAGAGCTGGAAGCAAGATGCTTTGGGCCCCAACTCGCCCTTTTTAAATAAGACTGCCCGTTGTGCCTTTCAGCTCTCGGGCAATGTAGCACACCCAGAGCAGAAGTTCTACTTCAGCCAGATCAGGCCTGCAAAGAAAGTTCGTTTCACTGGGTTTGTAAGAGATTTCTCCGGTAGGCTGTAGGAGCACTGTGCTGAGCGAGTTGATTCTTAGCTTCACAAAAAGCTTTAAGCAAGATGCGTTGGGGCGTATCTCCGTCTTCGGAAATGATTCAGCACTTTGTGCCTTGGAGCTCTAGGGCAATTTAGCACACCCAGAGCAGAGTTTCTACTTCACCCAGATCAGGCCTGCAAAGAAACTGCGTTTCACAGCCCTTTGTAAGAGATGTTCCCGGTATGGTGTAATAGCACTGTGCACAGTGAGCTGTTTCTTAGCGTCCCAAAGAGCTGGACGCAAGATGCTTTAGGGCCTTTCTCCAGTTTGGATACAAGGCAGGGCCGTGAGCCTTGAAGCTCTACTGCAATGTAGCACACCCACAGCTGAAGTTCAACTGCAACCAGATCAGGCCTGCAAAGAAACTGCGTTTCACAGGCCTTTTGTAAGAGATGTTCCCAGTAGGCTGTAAGAGCACTGTGCAGGGCGAGCTGTTTCTTAGCTTCCCAAAGAGCTGGAAGCAAGATGCTTTGGGGCCTCTCTCCCCCTTTGGATACAAGGCAGGGCCTTGTGCATTGAAGCTCTAGGGCAATGCACAACACCCAGAGCCTAAGTTCTACATCAGCCAAATCAGGCCTGCAAAGGAACAGCGTTTCACAGGCCTTTGTAAGAGATGTTCTCGGTAGGCTGTAAGAGAACTGTGCACAGCGAGTTGTTTCTTAGCTTCCCACAGAGCTGGAAGCAAGAAGCTTTGGGGCCAAACTCGCCCTTTGGAAAGAAGCCTGCACGTAGTGCCTTACAGCTCTAGGGCAATGTAGCACACCCAGAGCAGAAGTTCTACTTCAGCCAGATCAGGCCTGCAAAGAAACTGCGTTTCACAGGCCTTTGTAAGAGATATTCCCGGTAGGCTGTAAGAGCTCTGTGCAGAGCGAGTTGTTTCTTAGCTTCCCATAGAGCTGGAAGCAAGATTCTTTAGGGTCTCTCTCTAGGTGCATACAAGGTATGGCCTTGTGCATGGAAGCTCTAGGGCAATGTAGCACACCCAGAGGAGAAGTTCTACTTCAGTCAGATCTGGCCTGCAAAGGAACTGCGTTTCACAGGCCTTTGTAAGAGATGTTCTCGGTAGGCTCTAAGAACACTGTGCAGAGCGAGATGTTTCTTAGCTTCCCAATGAGCTGCAAGCAAGATGCTTTGGGGCCTCACTCCCCCTTTGGAGACAAGACTGGGCTTTGTGCCTTTAAGCTCTAGGGCAATGTAGAACACCCACAGCAGAAGTTTTACTTCAGCGAGATCAGGACTGCAAAGAAACTGCGTTTCACAAGCCTTGGTAAGAGATGTTCCCGGTAGTCTGTAAGAGCACTGTCCACAGCGAGTTGTTTCTAAGCTTCCCGAATAGCTGGAAGCACGATGCTTTTGGGCCTCTCTCCAGTTTCGGTACAAGGCAGGGCCTTGTGCATGGAAGCTCTAGGGCAATGTAGCACACCCAGAGGAGAAGTTCTACTTCAGCCAGATCAGGCCTGCAAAGAAACTGCGTTTCACAGGCCTTGGTAAGAGATGTTCCCGGTAGTCTGTAAGAGCACTGTCCACAGCGAGCTGTTTCTTAGCTTCCCAAAGAGCTGGAAGCAAGATGCTTTGGGGCCTCTCTCCAGTTTGGATACAAGGCAGGGCCTTGTGCATGGAAGCTCTAGGGCAATGTACAACACCTAGACCACAAGTTCTACTTCAGGCAGATCAGTCCTGCAAAGGAACTGCGTTTCACAGGCCTTTGTAAGTGATGTTCTCGGTAGGCTGTCAGAGCACTGTGCAGAGCGAGTTGTTTCTTAGCTTCCCAAAGAGCTGGAAGCAAGATGCTTTGGGGCCCAACTCGCCCTTTGGAAAGAAGACTGCACGTTGTGCCTTTCAGCTCTCGGGCAAGGTAGCACACCCAGAGCAGAAGTTCTACTTCAGCCAGATCAGGCCTGCAAAGAAACTGCGTTTCACAGGCCTTTGTAAGAGATGTTCCCAGTAGCCTGTAAGAGCACTGTGCAGAGCGACTTGTTTCTTAGCTTCCCAAAGAGCTGGAAGCAAGATTCTTTAGGGCCTCTCTCCAGTTTGGATACAAGGAAGGGCCTTGTGCATGGAAGCTCTAGGGCAATGTACAACACCTAGAGCATAAGTTCTACTTCAGGCAGATCAGGCCTGCAAAGGAACTGCGTTTCACAGGCCTTTGTAAGAGATGTTCACGGTAGGCTGTAAGAGCACTGTGCAGAGCGAGTTGTTTCTTAGCTTCCCAAAGAGCTGGAAGCAAGATGCTTTGGGGCCTCACTCCCCCTTTGGATACAAGACTCGGCTTTGTGCCTTGAAGCTCTAGGGCAATGTAGAACACCCACAGCAGAAGTTCTACTTCAGCCAGATCAGGCCTGCAAAGAAACTGAGTTTCACAGGCCTTTTAAGATATGTTCCCCGTAGGCTGTGAGAGCACTGAGCTGAGCCGTTTGTTTCTTAGCTTCCCAAAGAGCTGGAAGCAAGATGCT
This sequence comes from Equus caballus, assembly GCF_041296265.1. Classification (NCBI taxonomy): domain Eukaryota; kingdom Metazoa; phylum Chordata; class Mammalia; order Perissodactyla; family Equidae; genus Equus; species Equus caballus. Next base: position 68,455,936 of record NC_091684.1, read on the forward strand.
TTGCATCCCAACTCGCCCTTTGGATAGAAGCCTGCACATTGTGCCTTTCAGCTCTAGGGCAATGTAGCACACCCACAGCAGAAGTTCTACTTCAGCCCGATCAGGCCTGCAAAGAAACTGCATGTCACAGGCCTTTGGAAGAGATGTTCCCGGTAGGCTGTAAGAGCACTGTGCAGAGCGAGTTGTTTCTTAGCTTCCCAAAGAGCTGGAAACAAGATGCTTTGGGGTCTCTCTCCGTCTTTGGAAATAATGCAGACTTTGTGCCTTCGAGCTCTAGGGCAATGTAGCACACTCAGAGCAGAAGTTCTGCTTCAGCAAGATCAGGCCTGAAAAGAAACTGCGTTTCACAGGCCTTTGTAAGAGATGTTCCCGGTAGGCTGTAAGAGCACTGTGCAGAGCGAGCTGTTTCTTAGCTTCCCAAAGAGCTGGAAGCAAGATGCTTTGGGGCCTCTCTCCCCCGTTGGATACAAGGCAGGGCCTTGTGCGTTGAAGCTCTAGGGCAATGAACAACACCCAGAGAATAAGTTCTACTTCAGCCAGATCAGGCCTGCAAAGGAACTGCGTTTCACAGGCCTTTGTAAGAGATGTTCTCGGTAGGCTGTAAGAGCACTGTGCAGAGCGAGTTGTTTATTAGCATCCCAAAGAGCTGGAAGCAAGATACTTTGGGGCCTCTCTTCCCCTTTGTAAACAAGGCTGGGCTTTGTGACTTTCAGCTCTATGGCAATTTAGCACACCCAGAGCAGAAGTTCTACTTCAGCCAGATCAGGCCTGAAAAGAAACTGCGTTTCACAGGCCTTTGTAAGAGATGTTCCCGGTAGACTTTAAGAGCGCTGTGCAGACCGAGTTGTTTCTTAGCTTCCCAAAGAGATGGAAGCAAGATGCTTTGGGGCGTATCACCGTGTTTGGAAATGATTCAGCACTTTGTGCCTTGGAGCTCTAGGGCAATGTAGCACACCCAGAGCAGAAGTTCTACTTCAGCCAGATCAGGCCTGCAAAGAAACTGCGTTTCACAGGCCTTTGTAAGAGATATTCCCGGTAGGCTGTAAGAGCTCTGTGCAGAGCGAGTTGTTTCTTAGCTTCCCAAAGAGCTGAAAGCAAGATGATTTGGGGCCTCCCTCCCCCTTTGGATACAAGACTGGGCTTTGTGCCTTCAAGCTCTAGGGCAATAAAGAACACCCACAGCAGAAGTTCTACTTCAGCCAGATCAGGACTGCAAAGGAAGTGCGTTTCACAGGCCTTTGTAGGAGATGTTCCCGGTAGGCTGTAAGAGCACTCTGTAGAGCGAATTGTTTCTTAGCTTCCCAAAGAGCTGGAAACAAGATGCTTTGGGGCGTATCTCCGTCTTTGGAAATGATTCAGCACTTTGGGCCTTGGAGCTTAGGGCAATGTAGCACACCCACAGCAGAAGTTCTACTTCAGCCAGATCAGGCCTACAAAGCAACTGCGTTTAACACGCCTTTGTAAGAGATGTTTCTGGTAGGCTGTAAGAGCACTGTGCAGAGCGAGCTGATTCTTAGCTTCCCAAAGAGCTGGAAGCAAGATGCTTTGGGGCCTCTCTCCCCCGTTGGATACAAGGCAGGGCCTTGTGCGTTGAAGCTCTAGGGCAATGAACCACACCCAGAGAATAAGTTCTACTTCAGCCAGATGAGGCCTGCAAAGGAACTGCATTTCACAGGCCTTTGTAAGAGATGTTCTCGGTAGGCTGTAAGAGCACTGTGCTGAGCGAGTTGTGTCTTAGCTTCCGAAAGGGCTGGAAGCAAGATGCTTTGGGGCCTATCTTCCACTCTGGAAACAAGGGAGGGCTTTGTGCCGTACAGCTCTAGGGCAATGTAGCACACTCAGAGCAGAAGTTCTGCTTCAGCAAGATCAGGCCTGAAAAGAAACTGCGTTTCACAGGCCTTTGTAAGAGATGTTCCCGGTAGGCTGTAAGAGCACTGTGCAGAGCGAGCTGTTTCTTAGCTTCCCAAAGAGCTGGAAGCAAGATGCTTTGGGGCCTCTCTCCCCCGTTGGATACAAGGCAGGGACTTGTGCGTTGAAGCTCTAGGGCAATGAACAACACCCAGAGAATAAGTTCTACTTCAGCCAGATCAGGCCTGCAAAGGAACTGCGTTTCACAGGCCTTTGTAAGAGATGTTCTAGGTAGGCTGTAAGAGCACTGTGCAGAGCGAATTGTTTATTAGCTTCCCAAAGAGCTGGAAGCAAGATGCTTTTGGCCCAACTTGCCCTTTGGAAAGAAGACTGCACGTTGTGCCTTTCAGCTCTCAGGCAATGTAGCACACCCAGAGCAGAAGTTCTACTTCAGCCAGACCAGGCCTGCAAAGAAACTGCGTTTCACAGGCCTTTGTAGGAGATGTTCCCGGTAGGCTGTAAGAGCACTCTGTAGAGCGAGTTGTTTCTTAGCTTCCCAAAGAGCTGGAAACAAGATGCTTTGGGGCGTATCTCCGTCTTTGGAAATGATTCAGCACTTTGTGCCTTGGAGCTTAGGGCAATGTAGCACACCCACAGCAGAAGTTCTACTTCAGCCAGATCAGGCCTGCAAAGAAACTGCGTTTCACAGGCCTTTGTAAGAGATGTTCCCGGTAGACTGTAAGAGCACTGTGCAGAGCAACTTGTTTCTTAGCTTCCCGAAGAGCTGGAAGCAAGATTCTTTAGTGCCTCTCTCGAGTTTGGATACAGGGCAGGGCCTTGTGCATGGAAGCTCTAGGGCAATGTACAACACCTAGAGCATAAGTTCTACTTCAGGCAGATCAGGCCTGCAAAGAAACTGAGTTTCACAGGCCTTTTAAGAGATGTTCCCTGTAGGCTGTAAGAGCACTGAGCAGAGCGGTTTGTTTCTTAGCTTCCCAAAGAGCTGGAAGCAAGATGCTTTGGATCCCAACTCGTCCTTTGGATAGAAGCCTGCACATTGTGCCTTTCACCTCTAGGGCAATGTAGCACACCCAGAGTAGAAGTTCTACTTCAGCCCGATCAGGCCTGCAAAGAAACTGTGTGTCACAGGCCTTTGTAAGAGATGTACCCGGTAGGCTGTAAGAGCACTGTGCAGAGCGAGTTGTTTCTTAGCTTCCCAAAGAGCTGGAAACAAGATGCTTTGGGGCCTCTCTCCGTCTTTGGAAATAATGCAGCACTTTGTGCCTTCGAGCTCTAGGGCAATGTAGCACACTCAGAGCAGAAGTTCTGCTTCAGCAGGATCAGGCCTGCAAAGAAACTGCGTTTCACAGGCCTTTGTAAGAGATGTTCCCGGTAGACTGTAAGAGCACTGTGCAGAGCGACTTGTTTCTTAGCTTCCCGAAGAGCTGGAAGCAAGATTCTTTAGTGCTTCTCTCCAGTTTCGATACAAGGCAGGGCCTTGTGCATGGAAGCTCTAGGGCAATGTACAACACCTAGAGCATAAGTTCTACTTCAGGCAGATCAGGCCTGCAAAGGAACTGCGTTTCACAGGCCTTTGTAAGAGATGTTCTCGGTAGGCTGTAAGAGCACTGTGCAGAGCGAGTTGTGTCTTAGCTTCTCAAAGAGCTGGAAGCAAGACGCTTTGGGGCCTCACTCCCCCTTTGGATACAAGACTCGGCTTTGTGCCTTGAAGCTCTAGGGCAATGTAGAACACCCACAGCAGAAGTTCTACTTCAGCCAGATCAGGCCTGCAAAGAAACTGCGTTTCACAGGCCTTTGTAGGAGATGTGCCCGGTAGGCTGTGAGAGCACTGTGTAGAGCGAGTTGTTTCTTAGCTTCCCAAAGAGCTGGAAGCAAGATGCTTTGGGGCGTATCTCCGTCTTTGGAAATGATTCAGCACTTTGAGCCTTGGAGATTAGGGCAATGTAGCACACCCACAGCAGAAGTTCTACTTCAGCCAGATCAGGCCTGCAAAGAAACTGCGTTTCACAGGCCTTTGTAAGAGATGTTCCCGGTGGACTGTAAGAGCACTGTGCAGAGCGACTTGTTTCTTAGCTTCCCGAAGAGCTGGAAGCAAGATTCTTTAGTGCCTCTCTCGAGTTTGGATACAGGGCAGGGCCTTGTGCATGGAAGCTCTAGGGCAATGTACAACACCTAGAGCATAAGTTCTACTTCAGGCAGATCAGGCCTGCAAAGAAACTGAGTTTCACAGGCCTTTTAAGAGATGTTCCCTGTAGGCTGTAAGAGCACTGAGCAGAGCGGTTTGTTTCTTAGCTTCCCAAAGAGCTGGAAGCAAGATGCTTTGGATCCCAACTCGTCCTTTGGATAGAAGCCTGCACATTGTGCCTTTCACCTCTAGGGCAATGTAGCACACCCAGAGCAGAAGTTCTACTTCAGCCCGATCAGGCCTGCAAAGAAACTGTGTGTCACAGGCCTTTGTAAGAGATGTACCCGGTAGGCTGTAAGAGCACTGTGCAGAGCGAGTTGTTTCTTAGCTTCCCAAAGAGCTGGAAACAAGATGCTTTGGGGCCCCTCTCCGTCTTTGGAAATAATGCAGCACTTTGTGCCTTCGAGCTCTAGGGCAATGTAGCACACTCAGAGCAGAAGTTCTGCTTCAGCAAGATCAGGCCTGCAAAGAAACTGCGTTTCACAGGCCTTTGTAAGAGATGTTCCCGGTAGACTGTAAGAGCACTGTGCAGAGCGACTTGTGTCTTAGCTTCCCGAAGAGCTGGAAGCAAGATTCTTTAGTGCTTCTCTCCAGTTTCAATACAAGGCAGGGCCTTGTGCATGGAAGCTCTAGGGCAATGTACAACACCTAGAGCATAAGTTCTACTTCAGGCAGATCAGGCCTGCAAAGGAACTGCGTTTCACAGGCCTTTGTAAGAGATGTTCTCGGTAGGCTGTAAGAGCACTGTGCAGAGCGAGTTGTGTCTTAGCTTCTCAAAGAGCTGGAAGCAAGACGCTTTGGGGCCTCACTCCCCCTTTGGATACAAGACTCGGCTTTGTGCCTTGAAGCTATAGGGCAATGTAGAACACCCACAGCAGAAGTTCTACTTCAGCCAGATCAGGCCTGCAAAGAAACTGCGTTTCACAGGCCTTTGTAGGAGATGTGCCCGGTAGGCTGTGAGAGCACTGTGTAGAGCGAGTTGTTTCTTAGCTTCCCAAAGAGCTGGAAGCAAGATGCTTTGGGGCGTATCTCCGTCTTTGGAAATGATTCAGCACTTTGGGCCTTGGAGATTAGGGCAATGTAGCACACCCACAGCAGAAGTTCTACTTCAGCCAGATCAGGCCTGCAAAGAAACTGCGTTTCACAGGCCTTTGTAAGAGATGTTCCCGGTAGACTGTAAGAGAACTGTGCAGAGCGATTTGTTTCTTAGCTTCCCAAAGAGCTGGAAGCAAGATGCTTTGGGGCCTCTCTCCGTCTTTTTAAATAATGCAGCACTTTGTGCCTTCGAACTTTAGGGCACTGTAGCACACTCAGAGCAGAAGTTCTGCTTCAGCAAGATCAGGCATGCAAAGAAACTGCGTTTCACAGGCCTTTGTAAGAGATGTTCCCGGTAGGCTGTAAGAGCACTGTGCAGACCGAGTTGTTTCTTAGCTTCCCAAAGAGATGGAAGCAAGATGCTTTGGGGCGTATCACCGTGTTTGGAAATGGTTCAGCACTTTGTGCCTTTGAGCTCTAGGGCAATGTAGCACACCCAGAGCAGAAGTTCTACTTCAGCCAGATCAGGCCTGCAAAGGAACTGCGTTTCACAGGACTTTGTAAGAGATGTTCACAGTAGGCTGTAATACCACTGTTCACAGCGAGTTGTTACTTAGCTTCCCAAAGAGCTGGAAGCAAGAAGCTTTGGGGCCCAACTCGCCCTTTGGAAAGAAGCCTGCACGTAGTGCCTTACAGCTCTAGGGCAATGTAGCACACCCAGAGCAGAAGTTCTACTACAGCCAGATCAGGCCTGCAAAGAAACTGCGTTTCACAGGCCTTTGTAAGAAATGTTCCCGGTAGGCTGTAAGAGCACTGTGCAGAGTGAGTTGTTTCTTAGATTCCCAAAGAGCTGGAGGCAAGATGCTTTGGGCCCTATCTTCCACTCTGGAAACAAGGCAGGGCTTTGTGCCTTGAAGCTCTATGGCAATGTAGCTCTCCCACAGCAGACGTTGTACTTCAGCTAGATAAGGCCTGCAAAGGCATTGCGTTTCACAGGCCTTTGTAAGAGATGTTCCCGGTGCTGTAAGAGCACTGTGCAGAGCGAGTTGTTTCTTAGCTTCCCAAAGACCTGGAAGCAAGATGCTTTGCTGCGTATCTCCGTCTTTGGAAATGATTCAGCACTTTGTGCCTTGGAGCTCTAGGGCAATGTAGCACACCCAGAACAGAGTTTCTACTTCACCCAGATCAGTCCTGCAAAGCAACTGTGTTTCAAAGCCCTTTGTAAGACATGTTCCCGATATGGTGTAATAGTACTGTGCACAGTGAGTTGTTTCTTAGCGTTCCAAAGAGCTGGAAGCAAGATGCTTTAGGGCCTTTCTCCAGTTTGGATACAAGGCAGGGCCTCGAGCCTTGAAGCTCTATGGCAATGTAGCTCTCCCACAGCAGACGTTGTACTTCAGCTAGATAAGGCCTGCAAAGGCATTGCGTTTCACAGGCCTTTGTAAGAGATGTTCCCGGTGCTGTAAGAGCACTGTGCAGAGCGAGTTGTTTCTTAGCTTCCCAAAGAGCTGGAAACAAGATACTTTGGGGCCTCTCTCCGTCTTTGGAAATAATGCAGCACTTTGTGCTTTGGAGCTCTAGGGCAATGTAGCACACTCAGAGCAGAAGTTCTACTTCAGCCAGATCAGGCCTGCAAAGGAACTGCGTTTCACAGGCCTTTGTAAGAGATGTTCTCGGTAGGCTGTAAGAGCAGTGTGCAGACCGAGTTGTTTCTTAGCTTCCCGAAGATTTGGAAGCAAGATGCTTTAGGGCCTCTCTCCAGTTTGGATACAAGGCAGGGCCTTGTGCCTGTAAGCTCTAGGTCAATGTACAACACCTAGAGCAGAAGTTCTACTTCAGCCAGATCACGCCTGCAAAGGAACTGCGTTTCACAGGCCTTTGTAAGAGATGTTCCCGGTAGGCTGTAAGAGCACTTTCCAGAGCGAGTTGTTTCTTAGCTTCCCAAAGAGCTGGAAGCAAGATGCTTTTGGCCCAACTTGCCCTTTGGAAAGAAGAGTGCACGTTGTGCCTTTCAGCTCTCAGGCAATGTAGCACACCCAGAGCAGAAGTTCTACTGCAGCCACATCAGGCCTGCAAAGAAACTGCGTGTCGCAGGCCTTTGTAAGAGATGTTCCCGGTAGGTTGTAAGAGCACTGTGCAGACCGAGTTGTTTCTTAGCTTCCCGAAGAGCTGGAAGAAAGATGCTTTAGGGCCTCTCTCCAGTTTGGATACAAGGCAGGGCCTTGTGCATGGAAGCTCTAGGGCTATGTACAACACCTAGAGCATAAGTTCTACTTCAGGCAGATCAGGCCTGCAAAGGAACTGCGTTTCACAGGCCTTTGTAAGAGATGTTCTCGGTAGGCTGTAAGAGCACTGTGCAGAGCGAGTTGTTTCATAGCTTCCCAAAGAGCTGGAAGTAAGATGCTTTGGGGCGTAACACCGTGTTTGGAAATGATAGAGCACTTTGTGCCTTGGAACTTTAGGGCAATGTAGCACACCCAGAGCAGAAATTCTACTTCAGCCAGATCAGGCCTTCAAAGGAACTGCGTTTCACAGGACTTTGTAAGAGATGTTCACAGTAGGCTGTAATACCACTGTGCACAGCGAGTTGTTTCTTAGCTTCCCAAAGAGCTGGAAGCAAGATGCTTTGGGGTCCAACTCGACCTTTGGAAAGAAGGCTGCACGTAGTGCCTTACAGCTCTAGGGCAATGTAGCACACCCACAGCAGAAGTTCTAATTCAGCCAGATCAGGCCTGCAAAGAAACTGCGTTTCACAGGCCTTTGTAAGAGATATTCCCGGTAGGCTGTAAGAGCTCTGTGCAGAGCGAGTTGTTTCTTAGCTTCCCAAAGAGCTGGAAGCAAGATGATTTGGGGCCTCCCTCCCCCTTTTTATACAAGACTGGTCTTTGTGCCTTGAAGCTCTAGGGCAATGAAGAACACCCACAACAGCAGTTCTACTTCATCAAGATCACGCCTGCAAAGAAATTGCATTTCACAGGCCTTTGTAAGAGATGTTCCCGGTAGGCTGTAAGAGCAATGACCACAGCGAGTTGCTTCTTAGCTTCCCATAGAGCTGGAAGCAAGATACTTTGGGGCCTCTCTCCGTCTTTGGAAATAATGCAGCACTTTGTGAATTGGAGCTCTAGGGCAATGTAGCACACTCAGAGCAGAAGTTCTACTTCAGCCAGATCAGGCCTGCAAAGGAACTGTGTTTCAGAGGCCTTTGTAAGAGATGTTCTCGGTAGGTTGTAAGAGCAGTGTGCACAGCGAGTTGTTTCTTAGCTTCCCAAAGAGCTGGAAGCAAGATGCTTTGGGGCCTCCCTCCCTCTTTGGATACAAGACGGGGCTTTGTGCCTTGAAGCTCTAGGGCAATGTAGAACACCCTCAGCAGAAGTTCTACATCAGCCAGATCACGCCTGCAAAGAAACTGAGTTTCACAGGCCTTTTTAAGAGCTTTTCCCGGTAGGCAGTAAGAGCACTGAGAAGTGGGAGTTTTTTCATAGCTTCCCAAAGAGCTGGAAGCAAGATGATTTGGGGCCCAACTCGCCCTTTGGAAGGAAGACTGCAGGTTGTGCCTTTCAGCTCGAGGCAATGTAGCACTCCCAGTGCAGAAGTTCTACTGCAGCCAGATCAGGCCTGCAAAGAAACTGCGTGTCGCAGACCTTTGTAAGAGATGTTCCCGGTAGGCTGTAAGAGCACTGTGCACAGCGAGTTGTTTCTTAGCTTCCCAAAGAGTTGGAAGCAAGATGCTTTGGGGCCCAACTCGCCCTTTGGAAAGAAGACTGCACGTTGTGCCTTGGAGCTCTAGGGCAATGTAGCACACCCAAAGCAGAAGTTCTACTTCAGCCAGATCAGGCCTGCAAAGAAACTGCGTTTCACAGGCCTTAGTAAGAGATGTTCCCGGTTGGCTGTAAGAGCACTGTGCAGAATGAGTTGTTTCTTAGCTTCCCAAAGAGCTGGAAGCAAGATGCTTTGGGGCCCAACTCGCCCTTTGGAAAGAAGCCTGCACGTTGTGCGTTTCAGCTCTAGGGCAATGTAGCACACCCAGAGCAGAAGTTCTACTTCAGCCAGATCAGGCCTGCAAAGAAACTGCGTGTCGCAGACCTTTGTAAGAGATGTTCCCGGTAGGCTGTAAGAGCACTGTGCAGAGCGAGTTGTTTCTTAGCTTCCCAAAGAGCTGGAAACAAGATACTTTGGGGCCTCTCTCCGTCTTTGGAAATAATGCAGCACTTTGTGCTTTGGAGCTCTAGGGCAATGTAGCACACTCAGAGCAGAAGTTCTACTTCAGCCAGATCAGGCCTGCAAAGGAACTGCGTTTCACAGGCCTTTGTAAGAGATGTTGTCGGTAGGCTGTAAGAGCAGTGTGCAGACCGAGTTGTTTCTTAGCTTCCCGAAGATTTGGAAGCAAGATGCTTTAGGGCCTCTCTCCAGTTTGGATACAAGGCAGGGCCTTGTGCCTGTAAGCTCTAGGTCAATGTACAACACCTAGAGCAGAAGTTCTACTTCAGCCAGATCACGCCTGCAAAGGAACTGCGTTTCACAGGCCTTTGTAAGAGATGTTCCCGGTAGGCTGTAAGAGCACTTTCCAGAGCGAGTTGTTTCTTAGCTTCCCAAAGAGCTGGAAGCAAGATGATTTTGGCCCAACTTGCCCTTTGGAAAGAAGAGTGCACGTTGTGCCTTTCAGCTCTCAGGCAATGTAGCACACCCAGAGCAGAAGTTCTACTGCAGCCACATCAGGCCTGCAAAGAAACTGCGTGTCGCAGGCCTTTGTAAGAGATGTTCCCGGTAGGTTGTAAGAGCACTGTGCAGACCGAGTTGTTTCTTAGCTTCCCGAAGAGCTGGAGGAAAGATGCTTTAGGGCCTCTCTCCAGTTTGGATACAAGGCAGGGCCTTGTGCATGGAAGCTGTAGGGCTATGTACAACACCTAGAGAATAAGTTCTACTTCAGGCAGATCAGGCCTGCAAAGGAACTGCGTTTCACAGGCCTTTGTAAGAGATGTTCTCGGTAGGCTGTAAGAGCACTGTGCAGAGCGAGTTGTTTCATAGCTTCCCAAAGAGCTGGAAGTAAGATGCTTTGGGGCGTAACACCGTGTTTGGAAATGATAGAGCACTTTGTGCCTTGGAACTTTAGGGCAATGTAGCACACCCAGAGCAGAAATTCTACTTCAGCCAGATCAGGCCTTCAAAGGAACTGCGTTTCACAGGACTTTGTAAGAGATGTTCACAGTAGGCTGTAATACCACTGTGCACAGCGAGTTGTTTCTTAGCTTCCCAAAGAGCTGGAAGCAAGATGCTTTGGGGTCCAACTCGACCTTTGGAAAGAAGGCTGCACGTAGTGCCTTACAGCTCTAGGGCAATGTAGCACACCCAGAGAAGTTCTAATTCAGCCAGATCAGGCCTGCAAAGAAACTGCGTTTCACAGTCCTTTGTAAGAGATATTCCCGGTAGGCTGTAAGAGCTCTGTGCAGAGCGAGTTGTTTCTTAGCTTCCCAAAGAGCTGGAAGCAAGATGATTTGGGGCCTCCCTCCCCCTTTTTATACAAGACTGGTCTTTGTGCCTTGAAGCTCTAGGGCAATGAAGAACACCCACAACAGCAGTTCTACTTCATCCAGATCACGCCTGCAAAGAAATTGCATTTCACAGGCCTTTGTAAGAGATGTTCCCGGTAGGCTGTAAGAGCAATGACCACAGCGAGTTGCTTCTTAGCTTCCCATAGAGCTGGAAGCAAGATACTTTGGGGCCTCTCTCCGTCTTTGGAAATAATGCAGCACTTTGTGAATTGGAGCTCTAGGGCAATGTAGCACACTCAGAGCAGAAGTTCTACTTCAGCCAGATCAGGCCTGCAAAGGAACTGTGTTTCAGAGGCCTTTGTAAGAGATGTTCTCGGTAGGTTGTAAGAGCAGTGTGCACAGCGAGTTGTTTCTTAGCTTCCCAAAGAGCTGGAAGCAAGATGCTTTGGGGCCTCCCTCCCTCTTTGGATACAAGACTGGGCTTTGTGCCTTGAAGCTCTAGGGCAATGTAGAACACCCTCAGCAGAAGTTCTACATCAGCCAGATCACGCCTGCAAAGAAACTGAGTTTCACAGGCCTTTTTAAGAGCTGTTCCCGGTAGGCTGTAAGAGCACTGAGAAGTGGGAGTTTTTTCATAGCTTCCCAAAGAGCTGGAAGCAAGATGATTTGGGGCCCAACTCGCCCTTTGGAAGGAAGACTGCACGTTGTGCCTTTCAGCTCTAGGCAATGTAGCACTCCCAGTGCAGAAGTTCTACTGCAGCCAGATCAGGCCTGCAAAGAAACTGCGTGTCGCAGACCTTTGTAAGAGATGTTCCCGGTAGGCTGTAAGAGCACTGTGCACAGCGAGTTGTTTCTTAGCTTCCCAAAGAGTTGGAAGCAAGATGCTTTGGGGCCCAACTTGCCCTTTGGAAAGAAGCCTGCACGTTGTGCGTTTCAGCTCTAGGGCAATGTAGCACACCCAGAGCAGAAGTTCTACTTCAGCCAGATCAGGCCTGCAAAGAAACTGCGTTTACACAGGCCTTTGTAAGAGATAGTCCCGGTAGGCTGTAAGAGCTCTGTCCAGAGCGAGTTGTTTCTTAGCTTCCCAAAGAGCTGGAAGCAAGATGATTTGGGGCCACCCTCCCCCTTTGGATACAAGACTGGGCTTTGTGCCTTGAAGCTCTAGGGCAATGAAGAACACCCACAGCAGAAGTTCTACTTCAGCCAGATCACGCCTGCAAAGAAATTGCGTTTCACAGGCCTTTGTAAGAGATGTTCCCGGTAGGCTGTAAGAGCAATGACCACAGTGAGTTGTTTCTTAGCTTCCCATAGAGCTGGAAGCAAGATTCTTTAGGGTCTCTCTCCAGGTGGATACAAGGTATGATCTTGTGCATGGAAGCTCTAGGGCAATGCAGCACACCCAAAGGATAAGTTCTACTACAGCCAGATCAGGCTTGTAAAGAAACTGCGTTTCACAGGCCTTTGTAAGAGATGCTCCCGGTAGGCTGTAAGAGCACTGTGCAGAGCAAGTTGTTTCTTAGCTTCCCAAAGAGCTGGAAGCAAGATGCTTTGGGACCCAACTCGCCCTTTGAAAGAAGACTGCACGTTGTGCCTTTCAGCTCTCGGGCAAGGTAGCACACCCAGAGCAGAAGTTCTACTTCAGCCAGATCAGGCCTGCAAAGAAACTGCGTTTCAGAGGCCTTTGTAAGAGATGTTCCCGGTAGGCTGTAAGAGCACTGAGCAGAGCGAGCTGTTTCTTAGCTTCCCAAAGAGCAGGAAGCAAGATGCTTTTGGCCCAACTTGCCCTTTGGAAAGAAGACTGCACGTTGTGCCTTTCAGCTCTCAGGCAATGTAGCACACCCAGAGCAGAAGTTCTACTTCAGCCAGATCAGGCCTGCAATGAAACTGCGTTTCACAGGCCTTTGTAGGAGATGTGCCCGGTAGGCTGTAAGAGCACTGTGTAGAGCGAGTTGTTTCTTAGCTTCCCAAAGAGCTGGAAGCAAGATGTTTTGGGGCGTATCTCCGTCTTTGGAAATGATTCAGCACTTTGTGCCTTGGAGCTTAGGGCAATGTAGCACACCCACAGCAGAAGTTCTACTTCAGCCATATCAGGTCTGCCAAGAAACTGCATTTCACAGGCCTTTGGAAGAGATGTTCCCGGTAGGCTGTAAGAGCACTGTGCACAGCGAGTTGTTTCTTAGCTTCCCAAAGAGCTGGAAGCAAGAAGCTTTGGGGCCAAACTCGCCCTTTGGAAAGAAGCCTGCACGTTGTGCCTTTCAGCTCTCGGGCAATGTAGCACACACAGAGCAGAAGTTGTACTTCAGCCAGATCAGGCCTGCAAAGAAACTGCGTTTCACAGGCCTTTGTAAGAGATGTTCCCGGTTGGCTGTAAGAGCACTGTGCAGAGTGAGTTGTTTCTTAGCTTCCCAAAGAGCTGGAAGCAAGATGCTTTGGGGCCCAACTCACCCTTTGGAAAGAAGCCTGCACGTTGTGCGTTTCAGCTCTAGGGCAATGTAGCACACCCAGAGCAGAAGTTCTACTTCAGCCAGATCAGGCCTGCAAAGAAACTGCGTTTCACAGGCCTTTGTAAGAGATGTTCCCGGTAGGCTGTAAGAGCACTGTGCAGAGCGAGCTGTTTCTTAGCTTCCCAAGGAGCTGGAAGCAAGATGCTTTGGGGCCTCTCTCCCCCTTTGAATACAAGGCAGGGCCTTGTGCATTGAAGCTCTAGGGCGATGTACAACACCCAGATCATAAGTTCTACTTCAGCCAGATCAGGCCTGCAAAGAAAGTGCGTTTCACAGGCCTTTGTAAGAGATGTTCCCGGTGCTGTAAGAGCACTGTGCAGAGCGAGTTGTTTCTTAGCTTCCCAAAGACCTGGAAGCAAGATGCTTTGGGGCGTATCTCCGTCTTTGGAAATGATTCAGCACTTTGTGCCTTGGAGCTCTAGGGCAATGTAGCACACCCAGAACAGAGTTTCTACTTCACCCAGATCAGTCCTGCAAAGAAACTGCATTTCACAGCCCTTTGTAAGAGATGTTCCCGGTATGGTGGAATAGCACAGTGCACAGTGAGTTGTTTCTTAGCTTCCCAAAGAGCTGGAAGCAAGATGCTTTAGGGCCTTTCTCCAGTTTGGATACAAGGCAGGGCCTCAAGCCTTGAAGCTCTAGGGCAATGTAGCACACCCACAGCAGAAGTTCTACTTCAGCCAGATCAGGCCTGCAAAGAAACTGCGTTTCACAGGCCTTGGTAAGAGATGTTCCCGGTAGTCTGTAAGAGCACTGTCCACAGTGAGTTGTTTCTAAGGTTCCCGAAGAGCTGGAAGCAAGATGCTTTAGGGCCTCTCTCCAGTTTGGGTACAAGGCAGGGCCTTGTGCATGGAAGCTCTAGGGCAATGTAGCACACCCAGAGGAGAAGTTCTACTTCAGCCAGATCAGGCCTGCAAAGGAACTGCGTATCACAGGCCTTTGTACGAGATGTTCCCGGTAGGCTGTAAGAGCACTGTGCAGAGCGAGCTGTTTCTTAGCTTCCCAAAGAGCTGGAAGCAAGATGCTTTGGGGTCTCTCTCCCCCTTTGGATACAAGGCAGGGCCTTGTGCGTAGAAGCTCTAGATCAATGAACAACACCCAGAGAATAAGTTCTACTTTCAGCCAGATCAGGCCTGCAAAGGAACTGCGTTTCACAGGCCTTTGTAAGAGATGTTCCCGGTAGGCTGTAAGAGCACTGTGCAGAGCGAGTTGTTTCTTAGCTTCCCAAAGAGCTGGAAGTAAGATGCTTTGGGGCGAATCACCGTGTTTGGAAATGATAGAGCACTTTGTGCCTTGGAGCTCTAGGGCAATGTAGCACACCCAGAGCAGAAGTTCTACTTCAGCCAGATCAGGCCTGCAAAGAAACTGCGTTTCATAGGCCTTTGTAAGAGATGTTCCCGGTAGGCTGTAAGAGCACTGTGCAGAGCGAGTTGTTTCTTAGCTTCCCAAAGAGCTGGAAACAAGATGCTTTGGGGCCCCTCTCCGTCTTTGGAAATAATGCAGCACTTTGTGCCTTCGAGCTCTAGGGCAATGTAGCACACTCAGAGCAGAAGTTCTGCTTCAGCAAGATCAGGCCTGCAAAGAAACTGCGTTTCACAGGCCTTTGTAAGAGATGTTCCCGGTAGACTGTAAGAGCACTGTGCAGAGCGACTTGTGTCTTAGCTTCCCGAAGAGCTGGAAGCAAGATTCTTTAGTGCTTCTCTCCAGTTTCAATACAAGGCAGGGCCTTGTGCATGGAAGCTCTAGGGCAATGTACAACACCTAGAGCATAAGTTCTACTTCAGGCAGATCAGGCCTGCAAAGGAACTGCGTTTCACAGGCCTTTGTAAGAGATGTTCTCGGTAGGCTGTAAGAGCACTGTGCAGAGCGAGTTGTGTCTTAGCTTCTCAAAGAGCTGGAAGCAAGACGCTTTGGGGCCTCACTCCCCCTTTGGATACAAGACTCGGCTTTGTGCCTTGAAGCTATAGGGCAATGTAGAACACCCACAGCAGAAGTTCTACTTCAGCCAGATCAGGCCTGCAAAGAAACTGCGTTTCACAGGCCTTTGTAGGAGATGTGCCCGGTAGGCTGTGAGAGCACTGTGTAGAGCGAGTTGTTTCTTAGCTTCCCAAAGAGCTGGAAGCAAGATGCTTTGGGGCGTATCTCCGTCTTTGGAAATGATTCAGCACTTTGGGCCTTGGAGATTAGGGCAATGTAGCACACCCACAGCAGAAGTTCTACTTCAGCCAGATCAGGCCTGCAAAGAAACTGCGTTTCACAGGCCTTTGTAAGAGATGTTCCCGGTAGACTGTAAGAGAACTGTGCAGAGCGATTTGTTTCTTAGCTTCCCAAAGAGCTGGAAGCAAGATGCTTTGGGGCCTCTCTCCGTCTTTTTAAATAATGCAGCACTTTGTGCCTTCGAACTTTAGGGCACTGTAGCACACTCAGAGCAGAAGTTCTGCTTCAGCAAGATCAGGCATGCAAAGAAACTGCGTTTCACAGGCCTTTGTAAGAGATGTTCCCGGTAGACTTTAAGAGCACTGTGCAGACCGAGTTGTTTCTTAGCTTCCCAAAGAGATGGAAGCAAGATGCTTTGGGGCGTATCACCGTGTTTGGAAATGGTTCAGCACTTTGTGCCTTTGAGCTCTAGGGCAATGTAGCACACCCAGAGCAGAAGTTCTACTTCAGCCAGATCAGGCCTGCAAAGGAACTGCGTTTCACAGGACTTTGTAAGAGATGTTCACAGTAGGCTGTAATACCACTGTTCACAGCGAGTTGTTTCTTAGCTTCCCAAAGAGCTGGAAGCAAGAAGCTTTGGGGCCCAACTCGCCCTTTGGAAAGAAGCCTGCACGTAGTGCCTTACAGCTCTAGGGCAATGTAGCACACCCAGAGCAGAAGTTCTACTACAGCCAGATCAGGCCTGCAAAGAAACTGCGTTTCACAGGCCTTTGTAAGAGATGTTCCCGGTAGGCTGTAAGAGCACTGTGCAGAGTGAGTTGTTTCTTAGATTCCCAAAGAGCTGGAGGCAAGATGCTTTGGGCCCTATCTTCCACTCTGGAAACAAGGCAGGGCTTTGTGCCTTGAAGCTCTATGGCAATGTAGCTCTCCCACAGCAGACGTTGTACTTCAGCTAGATAAGGCCTGCAAAGGCATTGCGTTTCACAGGCCTTTGTAAGAGATGTTCCCGGTAGGCTGTAAGAGCACTGTGCAGAGCGAGTTGTTTCTTAGCTTCCCAAAGACCTGGAAGCAAGATGCTTTGCTGCGTATCTCCGTCTTTGGAAATGATTCAGCACTTTGTGCCTTGGAGCTCTAGGGCAATGTAGCACACCCAGAACACAGTTTCTAATTCACCCAGATCAGTCCTGCATAGCAACTGCGTTTCACAGCCCTTTGTAAGAGATGTTCCCGATATGGTGTAATAGCACTGTGCACAGTGAGTTGTTTCTTAGCGTTCCAAAGAGCTGGAAGCAAGATGCTTTAGGGCCTTTCTCCAGTTTGGATACAAGGCAGGGCCTCGAGCCTTGAAGCTCTATGGCAATGTAGCTCTCCCACAGCAGACGTTGTACTTCAGCTAGATAAGGCCTGCAAAGGCATTGCGTTTCACAGGCCTTTGTAAGAGATGTTCCCGGTGCTGTAAGAGCACTGTGCAGAGCGAGTTGTTTCTTAGCTTCCCAAAGAGCTGGAAACAAGATACTTTGGGGCCTCTCTCCGTCTTTGGAAATAATGCAGCACTTTGTGCTTTGGAGCTCTAGGGCAATGTAGCACACTCAGAGCAGAAGTTCTACTTCAGCCAGATCAGGCCTGCAAAGGAACTGCGTTTCACAGGCCTTTGTAAGAGATGTTCTCGGTAGGCTGTAAGAGCAGTGTGCAGACCGAGTTGTTTCTTAGCTTCCCGAAGATTTGGAAGCAAGATGCTTTAGGGCCTCTCTCCAGTTTGGATACAAGGCAGGGCCTTGTGCCTGTAAGCTCTAGGTCAATGTACAACACCTAGAGCAGAAGTTCTACTTCAGCCAGATCACGCCTGCAAAGGAACTGCGTTTCACAGGCCTTTGTAAGAGATGTTCCCGGTAGGCTGTAAGAGCACTTTCCAGAGCGAGTTGTTTCTTAGCTTCCCAAAGAGCTGGAAGCAAGATGCTTTTGGCCCAACTTGCCCTTTGGAAAGAAGAGTGCACGTTGTGCCTTTCAGCTCTCAGGCAATGTAGCACACCCAGAGCAGAAGTTCTACTGCAGCCACATCAGGCCTGCAAAGAAACTGCGTGTCGCAGGCCTTTGTAAGAGATGTTCCCGGTAGGTTGTAAGAGCACTGTGCAGACCGAGTTGTTTCTTAGCTTCCCGAAGAGCTGGAAGAAAGATGCTTTAGGGCCTCTCTCCAGTTTGGATACAAGGCAGGGCCTTGTGCATGGAAGCTCTAGGGCTATGTACAACACCTAGAGCATAAGTTCTACTTCAGGCAGATCAGGCCTGCAAAGGAACTGCGTTTCACAGGCCTTTGTAAGAGATGTTCTCGGTAGGCTGTAAGAGCACTGTGCAGAGCGAGTTGTTTCATAGCTTCCCAAAGAGCTGGAAGTAAGATGCTTTGGGGCGTAACACCGTGTTTGGAAATGATAGAGCACTTTGTGCCTTGGAACTTTAGGGCAATGTAGCACACCCAGAGCAGAAATTCTACTTCAGCCAGATCAGGCCTTCAAAGGAACTGCGTTTCACAGGACTTTGTAAGAGATGTTCACAGTAGGCTGTAATACCACTGTGCACAGCGAGTTGTTTCTTAGCTTCCCAAAGAGCTGGAAGCAAGATGCTTTGGGGTCCAACTCGACCTTTGGAAAGAAGGCTGCACGTAGTGCCTTACAGCTCTAGGGCAATGTAGCACACCCACAGCAGAAGTTCTAATTCAGCCAGATCAGGCCTGCAAAGAAACTGCGTTTCACAGGCCTTTGTAAGAGATATTCCCGGTAGGCTGTAAGAGCTCTGTGCAGAGCGAGTTGTTTCTTAGCTTCCCAAAGAGCTGGAAGCAAGATGATTTGGGGCCTCCCTCCCCCTTTTTATACAAGACTGGTCTTTGTGCCTTGAAGCTCTAGGGCAATGAAGAACACCCACAACAGCAGTTCTACTTCATCAAGATCACGCCTGCAAAGAAATTGCATTTCACAGGCCTTTGTAAGAGATGTTCCCGGTAGGCTGTAAGAGCAATGACCACAGCGAGTTGCTTCTTAGCTTCCCATAGAGCTGGAAGCAAGATACTTTGGGGCCTCTCTCCGTCTTTGGAAATAATGCAGCACTTTGTGAATTGGAGCTCTAGGGCAATGTAGCACACTCAGAGCAGAAGTTCTACTTCAGCCAGATCAGGCCTGCAAAGGAACTGTGTTTCAGAGGCCTTTGTAAGAGATGTTCTCGGTAGGTTGTAAGAGCAGTGTGCACAGCGAGTTGTTTCTTAGCTTCCCAAAGAGCTGGAAGCAAGATGCTTTGGGGCCTCCCTCCCTCTTTGGATACAAGACGGGGCTTTGTGCCTTGAAGCTCTAGGGCAATGTAGAACACCCTCAGCAGAAGTTCTACATCAGCCAGATCACGCCTGCAAAGAAACTGAGTTTCACAGGCCTTTTTAAGAGCTTTTCCCGGTAGGCAGTAAGAGCACTGAGAAGTGGGAGTTTTTTCATAGCTTCCCAAAGAGCTGGAAGCAAGATGATTTGGGGCCCAACTCGCCCTTTGGAAGGAAGACTGCAGGTTGTGCCTTTCAGCTCGAGGCAATGTAGCACTCCCAGTGCAGAAGTTCTACTGCAGCCAGATCAGGCCTGCAAAGAAACTGCGTGTCGCAGACCTTTGTAAGAGATGTTCCCGGTAGGCTGTAAGAGCACTGTGCACAGCGAGTTGTTTCTTAGCTTCCCAAAGAGTTGGAAGCAAGATGCTTTGGGGCCCAACTCGCCCTTTGGAAAGAAGACTGCACGTTGTGCCTTGGAGCTCTAGGGCAATGTAGCACACCCAAAGCAGAAGTTCTACTTCAGCCAGATCAGGCCTGCAAAGAAACTGCGTTTCACAGGCCTTAGTAAGAGATGTTCCCGGTTGGCTGTAAGAGCACTGTGCAGAATGAGTTGTTTCTTAGCTTCCCAAAGAGCTGGAAGCAAGATGCTTTGGGGCCCAACTCGCCCTTTGGAAAGAAGCCTGCACGTTGTGCGTTTCAGCTCTAGGGCAATGTAGCACACCCAGAGCAGAAGTTCTACTTCAGCCAGATCAGGCCTGCAAAGAAACTGCGTGTCGCAGACCTTTGTAAGAGATGTTCCCGGTAGGCTGTAAGAGCACTGTGCAGAGCGAGTTGTTTCTTAGCTTCCCAAAGAGCTGGAAACAAGATACTTTGGGGCCTCTCTCCGTCTTTGGAAATAATGCAGCACTTTGTGCTTTGGAGCTCTAGGGCAATGTAGCACACTCAGAGCAGAAGTTCTACTTCAGCCAGATCAGGCCTGCAAAGGAACTGCGTTTCACAGGCCTTTGTAAGAGATGTTGTCGGTAGGCTGTAAGAGCAGTGTGCAGACCGAGTTGTTTCTTAGCTTCCCGAAGATTTGGAAGCAAGATGCTTTAGGGCCTCTCTCCAGTTTGGATACAAGGCAGGGCCTTGTGCCTGTAAGCTCTAGGTCAATGTACAACACCTAGAGCAGAAGTTCTACTTCAGCCAGATCACGCCTGCAAAGGAACTGCGTTTCACAGGCCTTTGTAAGAGATGTTCCCGGTAGGCTGTAAGAGCACTTTCCAGAGCGAGTTGTTTCTTAGCTTCCCAAAGAGCTGGAAGCAAGATGATTTTGGCCCAACTTGCCCTTTGGAAAGAAGAGTGCACGTTGTGCCTTTCAGCTCTCAGGCAATGTAGCACACCCAGAGCAGAAGTTCTACTGCAGCCACATCAGGCCTGCAAAGAAACTGCGTGTCGCAGGCCTTTGTAAGAGATGTTCCCGGTAGGTTGTAAGAGCACTGTGCAGACCGAGTTGTTTCTTAGCTTCCCGAAGAGCTGGAGGAAAGATGCTTTAGGGCCTCTCTCCAGTTTGGATACAAGGCAGGGCCTTGTGCATGGAAGCTGTAGGGCTATGTACAACACCTAGAGAATAAGTTCTACTTCAGGCAGATCAGGCCTGCAAAGGAACTGCGTTTCACAGGCCTTTGTAAGAGATGTTCTCGGTAGGCTGTAAGAGCACTGTGCAGAGCGAGTTGTTTCATAGCTTCCCAAAGAGCTGGAAGTAAGATGCTTTGGGGCGTAACACCGTGTTTGGAAATGATAGAGCACTTTGTGCCTTGGAACTTTAGGGCAATGTAGCACACCCAGAGCAGAAATTCTACTTCAGCCAGATCAGGCCTTCAAAGGAACTGCGTTTCACAGGACTTTGTAAGAGATGTTCACAGTAGGCTGTAATACCACTGTGCACAGCGAGTTGTTTCTTAGCTTCCCAAAGAGCTGGAAGCAAGATGCTTTGGGGTCCAACTCGACCTTTGGAAAGAAGGCTGCACGTAGTGCCTTACAGCTCTAGGGCAATGTAGCACACCCAGAGAAGTTCTAATTCAGCCAGATCAGGCCTGCAAAGAAACTGCGTTTCACAGTCCTTTGTAAGAGATATTCCCGGTAGGCTGTAAGAGCTCTGTGCAGAGCGAGTTGTTTCTTAGCTTCCCAAAGAGCTGGAAGCAAGATGATTTGGGGCCTCCCTCCCCCTTTTTATACAAGACTGGTCTTTGTGCCTTGAAGCTCTAGGGCAATGAAGAACACCCACAACAGCAGTTCTACTTCATCCAGATCACGCCTGCAAAGAAATTGCATTTCACAGGCCTTTGTAAGAGATGTTCCCGGTAGGCTGTAAGAGCAATGACCACAGCGAGTTGCTTCTTAGCTTCCCATAGAGCTGGAAGCAAGATACTTTGGGGCCTCTCTCCGTCTTTGGAAATAATGCAGCACTTTGTGAATTGGAGCTCTAGGGCAATGTAGCACACTCAGAGCAGAAGTTCTACTTCAGCCAGATCAGGCCTGCAAAGGAACTGTGTTTCAGAGGCCTTTGTAAGAGATTTTCTCGGTAGGTTGTAAGAGCAGTGTGCACAGCGAGTTGTTTCTTAGCTTCCCAAAGAGCTGGAAGCAAGATGCTTTGGGGCCTCCCTCCCTCTTTGGATACAAGACGGGGCTTTGTGCCTTGAAGCTCTAGGGCAATGTAGAACACCCTCAGCAGAAGTTCTACATCAGCCAGATCACGCCTGCAAAGAAACTGAGTTTCACAGGCCTTTTTAAGAGCTGTTCCCGGTAGGCAGTAAGAGCACTGAGAAGTGGGAGTTTTTTCATAGCTTCCCAAAGAGCTGGAAGCAAGATGATTTGGGGCCCAACTCGCCCTTTGGAAGGAAGACTGCACGTTGTGCCTTTCAGCTCTAGGCAATGTAGCACTCCCAGTGCAGAAGTTCTACTGGAGCCAGATCAGGCCTGCAAAGAAACTGCGTGTCGCAGACCTTTGTAAGAGATGTTCCCGGTAGGCTGTAAGAGCACTGTGCACAGCGAGTTGTTTCTTAGCTTCCCAAAGAGTTGGAAGCAAGATGCTTTGGGGCCCAACTTGCCCTTTGGAAAGAAGCCTGCACGTTGTGCGTTTCAGCTCTAGGGCAATGTAGCACACCCAGAGCAGAAGTTCTACTTCAGCCAGATCAGGCCTGCAAAGAAACTGCGTTTACACAGGCCTTTGTAAGAGATAGTCCCGGTAGGCTGTAAGAGCTCTGTCCAGAGCGAGTTGTTTCTTAGCTTCCCAAAGAGCTGGAAGCAAGATGATTTGGGGCCACCCTCCCCCTTTGGATACAAGACTGGGCTTTGTGCCTTGAAGCTCTAGGGCAATGAAGAACACCCACAGCAGAAGTTCTACTTCAGCCAGATCACGCCTGCAAAGAAATTGCGTTTCACAGGCCTTTGTAAGAGATGTTCCCGGTAGGCTGTAAGAGCAATGACCACAGTGAGTTGTTTCTTAGCTTCCCATAGAGCTGGAAGCAAGATTCTTTAGGGTCTCTCTCCAGGTGGATACAAGGTATGATCTTGTGCATGGAAGCTCTAGGGCAATGCAGCACACCCAAAGGATAAGTTCTACTACAGCCAGATCAGGCTTGTAAAGAAACTGCGTTTCACAGGCCTTTGTAAGAGATGCTCCCGGTAGGCTGTAAGAGCACTGTGCAGAGCAAGTTGTTTCTTAGCTTCCCAAAGAGCTGGAAGCAAGATGCTTTGGGACCCAACTCGCCCTTTGAAAGAAGACTGCACGTTGTGCCTTTCAGCTCTCGGGCAAGGTAGCACACCCAGAGCAGAAGTTCTACTTCAGCCAGATCAGGCCTGCAAAGAAACTGCGTTTCAGAGGCCTTTGTAAGAGATGTTCCCGGTAGGCTGTAAGAGCACTGAGCAGAGCGAGCTGTTTCTTAGCTTCCCAAAGAGCAGGAAGCAAGATGCTTTTGGCCCAACTTGCCCTTTGGAAAGAAGACTGCACGTTGTGCCTTTCAGCTCTCAGGCAATGTAGCACACCCAGAGCAGAAGTTCTACTTCAGCCAGATCAGGCCTGCAATGAAACTGCGTTTCACAGGCCTTTGTAGGAGATGTGCCCGGTAGGCTGTAAGAGCACTGTGTAGAGCGAGTTGTTTCTTAGCTTCCCAAAGAGCTGGAAGCAAGATGTTTTGGGGCGTATCTCCGTCTTTGGAAATGATTCAGCACTTTGTGCCTTGGAGCTTAGGGCAATGTAGCACACCCACAGCAGAAGTTCTACTTCAGCCATATCAGGTCTGCCAAGAAACTGCATTTCACAGGCCTTTGGAAGAGATGTTCCCGGTAGGCTGTAAGAGCACTGTGCACAGCGAGTTGTTTCTTAGCTTCCCAAAGAGCTGGAAGCAAGAAGCTTTGGGGCCAAACTCGCCCTTTGGAAAGAAGCCTGCACGTTGTGCCTTTCAGCTCTCGGGCAATGTAGCACACACAGAGCAGAAGTTGTACTTCAGCCAGATCAGGCCTGCAAAGAAACTGCGTTTCACAGGCCTTTGTAAGAGATGTTCCCGGTTGGCTGTAAGAGCACTGTGCAGAGTGAGTTGTTTCTTAGCTTCCCAAAGAGCTGGAAGCAAGATGCTTTGGGGCCCAACTCACCCTTTGGAAAGAAGCCTGCACGTTGTGCGTTTCAGCTCTAGGGCAATGTAGCACACCCAGAGCAGAAGTTCTACTTCAGCCAGATCAGGCCTGCAAAGAAACTGCGTTTCACAGGCCTTTGTAAGAGATGTTCCCGGTAGGCTGTAAGAGCACTGTGCAGAGCGAGCTGTTTCTTAGCTTCCCAAGGAGCTGGAAGCAAGATGCTTTGGGGCCTCTCTCCCCCTTTGAATACAAGGCAGGGCCTTGTGCATTGAAGCTCTAGGGCGATGTACAACACCCAGATCATAAGTTCTACTTCAGCCAGATCAGGCCTGCAAAGAAAGTGCGTTTCACAGGCCTTTGTAAGAGATGTTCCCGGTGCTGTAAGAGCACTGTGCAGAGCGAGTTGTTTCTTAGCTTCCCAAAGACCTGGAAGCAAGATGCTTTGGGGCGTATCTCCGTCTTTGGAAATGATTCAGCACTTTGTGCCTTGGAGCTCTAGGGCAATGTAGCACACCCAGAACAGAGTTTCTACTTCACCCAGATCAGTCCTGCAAAGAAACTGCATTTCACAGCCCTTTGTAAGAGATGTTCCCGGTATGGTGGAATAGCACAGTGCACAGTGAGTTGTTTCTTAGCTTCCCAAAGAGCTGGAAGCAAGATGCTTTAGGGCCTTTCTCCAGTTTGGATACAAGGCAGGGCCTCAAGCCTTGAAGCTCTAGGGCAATGTAGCACACCCACAGCAGAAGTTCTACTTCAGCCAGATCAGGCCTGCAAAGAAACTGCGTTTCACAGGCCTTGGTAAGAGATGTTCCCGGTAGTCTGTAAGAGCACTGTCCACAGTGAGTTGTTTCTAAGGTTCCCGAAGAGCTGGAAGCAAGATGCTTTAGGGCCTCTCTCCAGTTTGGGTACAAGGCAGGGCCTTGTGCATGGAAGCTCTAGGGCAATGTAGCACACCCAGAGGAGAAGTTCTACTTCAGCCAGATCAGGCCTGCAAAGGAACTGCGTATCACAGGCCTTTGTACGAGATGTTCCCGGTAGGCTGTAAGAGCACTGTGCAGAGCGAGCTGTTTCTTAGCTTCCCAAAGAGCTGGAAGCAAGATGCTTTGGGGCCTCTCTCCCCCTTTGTATACAAGGCAGGGCCTTGTGCGTAGAAGCTCTAGATCAATGAACAACACCCAGAGAATAAGTTCTACTTTCAGCCAGATCAGGCCTGCAAAGGAACTGCGTTTCACAGGCCTTTGTAAGAGATGTTCCCGGTAGGCTGTAAGAGCACTGTGCAGAGCGAGTTGTTTCTTAGCTTCCCAAAGAGCTGGAAGTAAGATGCTTTGGGGCGAATCACCGTGTTTGGAAATGATAGAGCACTTTGTGCCTTGGAGCTCTAGGGCAATGTAGCACACCCAGAGCAGAAGTTCTACTTCAGCCAGATCAGGCCTGCAAAGAAACTGCGTTTCATAGGCCTTTGTAAGAGATGTTCCCGGTAGGCTGTAAGAGCACTGTGCAGAGCGAGTTGTTTCTTAGATTCCCAAAGAGCTGGAAGCAAGATGCTTTGGGACCCAACCTGCACTTTGGAAAGAAGACTGCACGTTGTGCCTTTCAGCTCTAGGGCAATGTAGCACACCCAGAGGAGAAGTTCTACTACAGCCAGATCAGGCTTGTAAAGAAACTGCGTTTCACAGGCCTTTGTAAGAGATGCTCCCGGTAGGCTGTAAGAGCACTGTGAAGAGCGAGTTGTTTCTTAGCTTCCCAAAGAGCTGGAAGCAAGATGCTTTGGGACCCAACTTGCCCTTTGAAAGAAGACTGCACGTTGTGCCTTTCAGCTCTCGGGCAAGGTAGCACACCCAGAGCAGAAGTTCTACTTCAGGCAGATCAGGCCTGCAAAGAAACTGCGTTTCACAGGCCTTTGTAAGAGATGTTCCCGGTAGGCTGTAAGAGCACTGTGCAGAGTGAGTTGTTTCTTAGATTCCCAAAGAGCTGGAGGCAAGATGCTTTGGGGCATATCTCCGTCTTTGGAAATTATTCAGCGCTTTGTGCCTTGGAGCTCTAGGGCAATTTAGCATACCCAGAGCAGAATTTCTACTTCACCCAGATCAGGCCTGCAAAGCAACTGCGTTTAACAGGCCTTTGTAAGAGATGTTTCTGGTAGGCTGTAAGAGCACTGTGCCGAGCGAGTTGTGTCTTAGCTTCCCAAAGGGCTGGAAGCAAGATGCTTTGGGCCCTATCTTCCACTCTGGAAAGAAGGCAGGGCTTTGTGCCTTGAAGCTCTATGGCAACGTAGCTCTCCCACAGCAGAAGTTGTACTTCAGCTAGATAAGGCCTGCAAAGGCATTGCGTTTCACAGGCCTTTGTAAGAGATGTTCCCGGTAGGCTGTAAGAGCACTGTGCAGAGCGAGCTGTTTCTTAGCTTCCCAAGGAGCTGGAAGCAAGATGCTTTGGGGCCTCTCTCCCCCTTTGAATACAAGGCAGGGCCTTGTGCATTGAAGCTCTAGGGCGATGTACAACACCCAGATCATAAGTTCTACTTCAGCCAGATCAGGCCTGCAAAGAAACTGCGTTTCACAGGCCTTTGTAAGAGATGTTCCCGGTGCTGTAAGAGCACTGTGCAGAGCGAGTTGTTTGTTAGCTTCCCAAAGACCTGGAAGCAAGATGCTTTGGGGCGTATCTCCGTCTTTGGAAATGATTCAGCACTTTGTGCCTTGGAGCTCTAGGGCAATGTAGCACACCCAGAACATAGTTTCTACTTCACCCAGATCAGTCCTGCAAAGAAACTGCGTTTCACAGGCCTTTGTAAGAGATGTTCCCTGTATGGTGGAATAGCACAGTGGACAGTGAGTTGTTTCTTAGCGTCCCAAAGAGCTGGAAGCAAGATGCTTTAGGGCCTTTCTCCAGTTTGGATACAAGGCAGGGCCTAGAGCCATGGAGCTCTAGGGCAATGTAGAACACCCACAGCAGAAGTTCTACTTCAGCCAGATCAGGCCTGCAAAGAAACTGCGTTTGACAGGCCTTGGTAAGAGATGTTCCCGGTAGTCTGTAAGAGCACTGTCCACAGTGAGTTGTTTCTAAGCTTCCCGAAGAGCTGGAAGCAAGATGCTTTAGGGCCTCTCTCCAGTTTGGGTACAAGGCAGGGCCTTGTGCATGGAAGCTCTAGGGCAATGTAGCACACTCAGAGCAGAAGTTCTACTTCAGCCAGATCAGGCCTGCAAAGGAACTGCGTTTCACAGGCCTTTGTAAGAGATGTTCCCGGTAGGCTGTAAGAGCACTGTGCAGAGCGCGTTGTTTCTTAGCTTCCCAAAGAGCTGGAAACAAGATGCTTTTGGTCCTCTCTCCGTCTTTGGAAATAATGCAGCACTTTGTGCCTTCGAGCTCTAGGGCAATGTAGCACACTCAGAGCAGAAGTTCTGCTTCAGCAAGATCAGGCCTGAAAAGAAACTGCGTTTCACAGGCCTTTGTAAGAGATGTTCCCGGTAGGCTGTAAGAGCACTGTGCAGAGCGAGCTGTTTCTTAGCTTCCCAAAGAGCTGGAAGCAAGATGCTTTGGGACCTCTCTCCCCCGTTGGATACAAGGCAGGGACTTGTGCGTTGAAGCTCTAGGGCAATGAACAACACCCAGAGAATAAGTTCTACTTCAGCCAGATCAGGCCTGCAAAGGAACTGCGTTTCACAGGCCTTTGTAAGAGATGTTCTAGGTAGGCTGTAAGAGCACTGTGCAGAGCGAATTGTTTATTAGCTTCCCAAAGAGCTGGAAGCAAGATGCTTTTGGCCCAACTTGCCCTTTGGAAAGAAGACTGCACGTTGTGCCTTTCAGCTCTCAGGCAATGTAGCACACCCAGAGCAGAAGTTCTACTTCAGCCAGACCAGGCCTGCAAAGAAACTGCGTTTCACAGGCCTTTGTAGGAGATGTTCCCGGTAGGCTGTAAGAGCACTCTGTAGAGCGAGTTGTTTCTTAGCTTCCCAAAGAGCTGGAAACAAGATGCTTTGGGGCATATCTCCGTCTTTGGAAATGATTCAGCACTTTGTGCCTTGGAGCTTAGGGCAATGTAGCACACCCACAGCAGAAGTTCTACTTCAGCCAGATCAGGCCTGCAAAGAAACTGCGTTTCACAGGCCTTTGTAAGAGATGTTCCCGGTAGACTGTAAGAGCACTGTGCAGAGCGACTTGTTTCTTAGCTTCCCGAAGAGCTGGAAGCAAGATTCTTTAGTGCCTCTCTCCAGTTTGGATACAGGGCAGGGCCTTGTGCATGGAAGCTCTAGGGCAATGTACAACACCTAGAGCATAAGTTCTACTTCAGGCAGATCAGGCCTGCAAAGAAACTGAGTTTCACAGGCCTTTTAAGAGATGTTCCCTGTAGGCTGTAAGAGCACTGAGCAGAGCGGTTTGTTTCTTAGCTCCCAAAGAGCTGGAAGCAAGATGCTTTGGATCCCAACTCGTCCTTTGGATAGAAGCCTGCACATTGTGCCTTTCACCTCTAGGGCAATGTAGCACACCCAGAGCAGAAGTTCTACTTCAGCCCGATCAGGCCTGCAAAGAAACTGTGTGTCACAGGCCTTTGTAAGAGATGTACCCGGTAGGCTGTAAGAGCACTGTGCAGAGCGAGTTGTTTCTTAGCTTCCCAAAGAGCTGGAAACAAGATGCTTTGGGGCCTCTCTCCGTCTTTGGAAATAATGCAGCACTTTGTGCCTTCGAGCTCTAGGGCAATGTAGCACACTCAGAGCAGAAGTTCTGCTTCAGCAAGATCAGGCCTGCAAAGAAACTGCGTTTCACAGGCCTTTGTAAGAGATGTTCCCGGTAGACTGTAAGAGCACTGTGCAGAGCGACTTGTTTCTTAGCTTCCCGAAGAGCTGGAAGCAAGATTCTTTAGTGCTTCTCTCCAGTTTCGATACAAGGCAGGGCCTTGTGCATGGAAGCTCTAGGGCAATGTACAACACCTAGAGCATAAGTTCTACTTCAGGCAGATCAGGCCTGCAAAGGAACTGCGTTTCACAGGCCTTTGTAAGAGATGTTCTCGGTAGGCTGTAAGAGCACTGTGCAGAGCGAGTTGTGTCTTAGCTTCTCAAAGAGCTGGAAGCAAGACGCTTTGGGGCCTCACTCCCCCTTTGGATACAAGACTCGGCTTTGTGCCTTGAAGCTATAGGGCAATGTAGAACACCCACAGCAGAAGTTCTACTTCAGCCAGATCAGGCCTGCAAAGAAACTGCGTTTCACAGGCCTTTGTAGGAGATGTGCCCGGTAGGCTGTGAGAGCACTGTGTAGAGCGAGTTGTTTCTTAGCTTCCCAAAGAGCTGGAAGCAAGATGCTTTGGGGCGTATCTCCGTCTTTGGAAATGATTCAGCACTTTGGGCCTTGGAGATTAGGGCAATGTAGCACACCCACAGCAGAAGTTCTACTTCAGCCAGATCAGGCCTGCAAAGAAACTGCGTTTCACAGGCCTTTGTAAGAGATGTTCCCGGTAGACTGTAAGAGAACTGTGCAGAGCGATTTGTTTCTTAGCTTCCCAAAGAGCTGGAAGCAAGATGCTTTGGGGCCTCTCTCCGTCTTTTTAAATAATGCAGCACTTTGTGCCTTCGAGCTTTAGGGCACTGTAGCACACTCAGAGCAGAAGTTCTGCTTCAGCAAGATCAGGCCTGCAAAGAAAGTGCGTTTCACAGGCCTTTGTAAGAGATGTTCCCGGTAGACTTTAAGAGCACTGTGCAGACCGAGTTGTTTCTTAGCTTCCCAAAGAGATGGAAGCAAGATGCTTTGGGGCGTATCACCGTGTTTGGAAATGGTTCAGCACTTTGTGCCTTCGAGCTCTAGGGCAATGTAGCACACCCAGAGCAGAAGTTCTACTTCAGCCAGATCAGGCCTGCAAAGGAACTGCGTTTCACAGGACTTTGTAAGAGATGTTCACAGTAGGCTGTAATACCACTGTTCACAGCGAGTTGTTTCTTAGCTTCCCAAAGAGCTGGAAGCAAGAAGCTTTGGGGCCCAACTCGCCCTTTGGAAAGAAGCCTGCACGTAGTGCCTTACAGCTCTAGGGCAATGTAGCACACCCAGAGCAGAAGTTCTACTACAGCCAGATCAGGCCTGCAAAGAAACTGCGTTTCACAGGCCTTTGTAAGAGATGTTCCCGGTAGGCTGTAAGAGCACTGTGCAGAGTGAGTTGTTTCTTAGATTCCCAAAGAGCTGGAGGCAAGATGCTTTGGGCCCTTACTTCCACTCTGGAAACAAGGCAGGGCTTTGTGCCTTGAAGCTCTATGGCAATGTAGCTCTCCCACAGCAGACGTTGTACTTCAGCTAAATAAGGCCTGCAAAGGCATTGCGTTTCACAGGCCTTTGTAAGAGATGTTCCCGGTGCTGTAAGAGCACTGTGCAGAGCGAGTTGTTTCTTAGCTTCCCAAAGACCTGGAAGCAAGATGCTTTGCTGCGTATCTCCGTCTTTGGAAATGATTCAGCACTTTGTGCCTTGGAGCTCTAGGGCAATGTAGCACACCCAGAACAGAGTTTCTACTTCACCCAGATCAGTCCTGCAAAGGAACTGTGTTTCAAAGACCTTTGTAAGAGATGTTCCCGATACGGTGTAATAGTACTGTGCACAGTGAGTTGTTTCTTAGCGTTCCAAAGAGCTGGAAGCAAGATGCTTTAGGGCCTTTCTCCAGTTTGGATACAAGGCAGGGCCTTGTGCCTGTAAGCTCTAGGTCAATGTACAACACCTAGAGCAGAAGTTCTACTTCAGCCAGATCACGCCTGCAAAGGAACTGCGTTTCACAGGCCTTTGTAAGAGATGTTCCCGGTAGGCTGTAAGAGCACTGTGCAGAGCGAGTTGTTTCTTAGCTTCCCAAAGAGCTGGAAGCAAGATGCTTTTGGCCCAACTTGCCCTTTGGAAAGAAGAGTGCACGTTGTGCCTTTCAGCTCTCAGGCAATGTAGCACACCCAGAGCAGAAGTTCTACTGCAGCCACATCAGGCCTGCAAAGAAACTGCGTGTCGCAGGCCTTTGTAAGAGATGTTCCCGGTAGGTTGTAAGAGCACTGTGCAGACCGAGTTGTTTCTTAGCTTCCCGAAGAGCTGGAAGAAAGATGCTTTAGGGCCTCTCTCCAGTTTGGATACAAGGCAGGGCCTTGTGCATGGAAGCTCTAGGGCTATGTACAACACCTAGAGCATAAGTTCTACTTCAGGCAGATCAGGCCTGCAAAGGAACTGCGTTTCACAGGCCTTTGTAAGAGATGTTCTCGGTAGGCTGTAAGAGCACTGTGCAGAGCGAGTTGTTTCATAGCTTCCCAAAGAGCTGGAAGTAAGATGCTTTGGGGCGTAACACCGTGTTTGGAAATGATAGAGCACTTTGTGCCTTGGAACTTTAGGGCAATGTAGCACACCCAGAGCAGAAATTCTACTTCAGCCAGATCAGGCCTTCAAAGGAACTGCGTTTCACAGGACTTTGTAAGAGATGTTCACAGTAGGCTGTAATACCACTGTGCACAGCGAGTTGTTTCTTAGATTCCCAAAGAGCTGGAAGCAAGATGCTTTGGGGTCCAACTCGACCTTTGGAAAGAAGGCTGCACGTAGTGCCTTACAGCTCTAGGGCAATGTAGCACACCCAGAGAAGTTCTAATTCAGCCAGATCAGGCCTGCAAAGAAACTGCGTTTCACAGGCCTTTGTAAGAGATATTCCCGGTAGGCTGTAAGAGCTCTGTGCAGAGCGAGTTGTTTCTTAGCTTCCCAAAGAGCTGAAAGCAAGATGATTTGGGGCCTCCCTCCCCCTTTTTATACAAGACTGGTCTTTGTGCCTTGAAGCTCTAGGGCAATGAAGAACACCCACAACAGCAGTTCTACTTCATCCAGATCACGCCTGCAAAGAAATTGCATTTCACAGGCCTTTGTAAGAGATGTTCCCGGTAGGCTGTAAGAGCAATGACCACAGCGAGTTGCTTCTTAGCTTCCCATAGAGCTGGAAGCAAGATACTTTGGGGCCTCTCTCCGTCTTTGGAAATAATGCAGCACTTTGTGAATTGGAGCTCTATGGCAATGTAGCACACTCAGAGCAGAAGTTCTACTTCAGCCAGATCAGGCCTGCAAAGAAACTGCGTTTCACACGCCTTTGTAAGAGATGTTCCCGGTAGGCTGTAAGAGCACTGTGCAGAGCGAGCTGTTTCTTAGCTTCCCAAAGAGCTGGAAGCAAGATGCTTTGGGGCCTCTGTGCCCCGTTGGATACAAGGCAGGGCCTTGTGCGTTGAAGCTTAGGGTAATGAACAACACCCAGAGAATAAGTTCTACTTCAGCCAGATCACGCCTGCAAAGGAACTGCGTTTCACAGGCCTTTGTAAGAGATGTTCTCGGTAGGCTGTAAGAGCACTGTGCAGACCGAGTTGTTTATTAGCTTCCCAAAGAGCTGGAAGCAAGATACTTTGGGGCCTCTCTTCCCCTTTGTAAACAAGGCTGGGCTTTGTGACTTTCAGCTCTAGGGCAATTTAGCACACCCAGAGCAGAAGTTCTACTTCAGCCAGATCAGGCCTGCAAAGAAACTGCGTTTCACAGGCCTTTGTAAGAGATGTTCCCGGTAGACTTTAAGAGCACTGTGCAGACCGAGTTGTTTCTTAGCTTCCCAAAGAGATGGAAGCAAGATGCTTTGGGGCGTATCACCGTGTTTGGAAATGATTCAGCACTTTGTGCCTTGGATCTCTAGGGCAATGTAGCACACCCAGAGCAGAAGTTCTACTTCAGCCAGATCAGGCCTGCAAAGAAACTGCGTTTCACAGGCCTTTGTAAGAGATAGTCCCGGTAGGCTGTAAGAGCTCTGTCCAGAGCGAGTTGTTTCTTAGCTTCCCAAAGAGCTGGAAGCAAGATGATTTGGGGCCTCCCTCCCCCTTTGGATACAAGACTGGGCTTTGTGCCTTGAAGCTCTAGGGCAATGAAGAACACCCACAGCAGAAGTTCTACTTCAGCCAGATCACGCCTGCAAAGAAATTGCGTTACACAGGCCTTTGTAAGAGATGTTCCCGGTAGGCTGTAAGAGCAATGACCACAGCGAGTTGTTTCTTAGCTTCCCATAGAGCTGGAAGCAAGATTCTTTAGGGTCTCTCTCCAGGTGGATACAAGGTATGATCTTGTGCATGGAAGCTCTTGGGCAATGCAGCACACCCAAAGGATAAGTTCTACTACAGCCAGATCAGGCTTGTAAAGAAACTGCGTTTCACAGGCCTTTGTAAGAGATGCTCCCGGTAGGCTGTAAGAGCACTGAGCAGAGCGAGCTGTTTCTTAGCTTCCTAAAGAGCAGGAAGCAAGATGCTTTTGGCCCAACTTGCCCTTTGGAAAGAAGACTGCACGTTGTGCCTTTCAGCTCTCAGGCAATGTAGCACACCCAGAGCAGAAGTTCTACTTCAGCCAGATCAGGCCTGCAATGAAACTGCGTTTCACAGGCCTTTGTAGGAGATGTGCCCGGTAGGCTGTAAGAGCACTGTGTAGAGCGAGTTGTTTCTTAGCTTCCCAAAGAGCTGGAAGCAAGATGTTTTGGGGCGTATCTCCGTCTTTGGAAATGATTCAGCACTTTGTGCCTTGGAGCTTAGGGCAATGTAGCACACCCACAGCAGAAGTTCTACTTCAGCCATATCAGGTCTGCAAAGAAACTGCATTTCACAGGCCTTTGTAAGAGATGTTCTCGGTAGGCTGTAAGAGCACTGTGCAGAGCGAGTTGTTTCATAGCTTCCCAAAGAGCTGGAAGTAAGATGCTTTGGGGCGTAACACCGTGTTTGGAAATGATAGAGCACTTTGTGCCTTGGAACTTTAGGGCAATGTAGCACACCCAGAGCAGAAATTCTACTTCAGCCAGATCAGGCCTTCAAAGGAACTGCGTTTCACAGGACTTTGTAAGAGATGTTCACAGTAGGCTGTAATACCACTGTGCACAGCGAGTTGTTTCTTAGCTTCCCAAAGAGCTGGAAGCAAGATGCTTTGGGGTCCAACTCGACCTTTGGAAAGAAGGCTGCACGTAGTGCCTTACAGCTCTAGGGCAATGTAGCACACCCAGAGAAGTTCTAATTCAGCCAGATCAGGCCTGCAAAGAAACTGCGTTTCACAGGCCTTTGTAAGAGATATTCCCGGTAGGCTGTAAGAGCTCTGTGCAGAGCGAGTTGTTTCTTAGCTTCCCAAAGAGCTGGAAGCAAGATGATTTGGGGCCTCCCTCCCCCTTTTTATACAAGACTGGTCTTTGTGCCTTGAAGCTCTAGGGCAATGAAGAACACCCACAACAGCAGTTCTACTTCATCCAGATCACGCCTGCAAAGAAATTGCATTTCACAGGCCTTTGTAAGAGATGTTCCCGGTAGGCTGTAAGAGCAATGACCACAGCGAGTTGCTTCTTAGCTTCCCATAGAGCTGGAAGCAAGATACTTTGGGGCCTCTCTCCGTCTTTGGAAATAATGCAGCACTTTGTGAATTGGAGCTCTAGGGCAATGTAGCACACTCAGAGCAGAAGTTCTACTTCAGCCAGATCAGGCCTGCAAAGGAACTGCGTTTCACAGGCCTTTGTAAGAGATGTTCTCGGTAGGTTGTAAGAGCAGTGTGCACAGCGAGTTGTTTCTTAGCTTCCCAAAGAGCTGGAAGCAAGATGCTTTGGGGCCTCCCTCCCTCTTTGGATACAAGACTGGGCTTTGTGCCTTGAAGCTCTAGGGCAATGTAGAACACCCTCAGCAGAAGTTCTACATCAGCCAGATCACGCCTGCAAAGAAACTGAGTTTCACAGGCCTTTTTAAGAGCTGTTCCCGGTAGGCTGTAAGAGCACTGAGAAGTGGGAGTTTTTTCATAGCTTCCCAAAGAGCTGGAAGCAAGATGATTTGGGGCCCAACTCGCCCTTTGGAAGGAAGACTGCACGTTGTGCCTTTCAGCTCTAGGCAATGTAGCACTCCCAGTGCAGAAGTTCTACTGCAGCCAGATCAGGCCTGCAAAGAAACTGCGTGTCGCAGACCTTTGTAAGAGATGTTCCCGGTAGGCTGTAAGAGCACTGTGCACAGCGAGTTGTTTCTTAGCTTCCCAAAGAGTTGGAAGCAAGATGCTTTGGGGCCCAACTTGCCCTTTGGAAAGAAGCCTGCACGTTGTGCGTTTCAGCTCTAGGGCAATGTAGCACACCCAGAGCAGAAGTTCTACTTCAGCCAGATCAGGCCTGCAAAGAAACTGCGTTTACACAGGCCTTTGTAAGAGATAGTCCCGGTAGGCTGTAAGAGCTCTGTCCAGAGCGAGTTGTTTCTTAGCTTCCCAAAGAGCTGGAAGCAAGATGATTTGGGGCCACCCTCCCCCTTTGGATACAAGACTGGGCTTTGTGCCTTGAAGCTCTAGGGCAATGAAGAACACCCACAGCAGAAGTTCTACTTCAGCCAGATCACGCCTGCAAAGAAATTGCGTTTCACAGGCCTTTGTAAGAGATGTTCCCGGTAGGCTGTAAGAGCAATGACCACAGCGAGTTGTTTCTTAGCTTCCCATAGAGCTGGAAGCAAGATTCTTTAGGGCCTCTCTCCAGGTGGATACAAGGTATGGCCTTGTGCATGGAAGCTCTAGGGCAATGAAGCACACCCAGAGGAGAAGTTCTACTACAGCCAGATCAGGCTTGTAAAGAAACTGCGTTTCACAGGCCTTTGTAAGAGATGCTCCCGGTAGGCTGTAAGAGCACTGTGCAGAGCAAGTTGTTTCTTAGCTTCCCAAAGAGCTGGAAGCAAGATGCTTTGGGACCCAACTCGCCCTTTGAAAGAAGACTGCACGTTGTGCCTTTCAGCTCTCGGGCAAGGTAGCACACCCAGAGCAGAAGTTCTACTTCAGCCAGATCAGGCCTGCAAAGAAACTGCGTTTCAGAGGCCTTTGTAAGAGATGTTCCCGGTAGGCTGTAAGAGCACTGAGCAGAGCGAGCTGTTTCTTAGCTTCCCAAAGAGCTGGAAGCAAGATGCTTTTGGCCCAACTTGCCCTTTGGAAAGAAGACTGCACGTTGTGCCTTTCAGCTCTCAGGCAATGTAGCACACCCAGAGCAGAAGTTCTACTTCAGCCAGATCAGGCCTGCAATGAAACTGCGTTTCACAGGCCTTTGTAGGAGATGTGCCCGGTAGGCTGTAAGAGCACTGTGTAGAGCGAGTTGTTTCTTAGCTTCCCAAAGAGCTGGAAGCAAGATGTTTTGGGGCGTATCTCCGTCTTTGGAAATGATTCAGCACTTTGTGCCTTGGAGCTTAGGGCAATGTAGCACACCCACAGCAGAAGTTCTACTTCAGCCATATCAGGTCTGCCAAGAAACTGCATTTCACAGGCCTTTGGAAGAGATGTTCCCGGTAGGCTGTAAGAGCACTGTGCACAGCGAGTTGTTTCTTAGCTTCCCAAAGAGCTGGAAGCAAGAAGCTTTGGGGCCCAACTCGCCCTTTGGAAAGAAGCCTGCACGTTGTGCCTTTCAGCTCTCGGGCAATGTAGCACACACAGAGCAGAAGTTGTACTTCAGCCAGATCAGGCCTGCAAAGAAACTGCGTTTCACAGGCCTTTGTAAGAGATGTTCCCGGTTGGCTGTAAGAGCACTGTGCAGAGTGAGTTGTTTCTTAGCTTCCCAAAGAGCTGGAAGCAAGATGCTTTGGGGCCCAACTCGCCCTTTGGAAAGAAGCCTGCACGTTGTGCGTTTCAGCTCTAGGGCAATGTAGCACACCCAGAGCAGAAGTTCTACTTCAGCCAGATCAGGCCTGCAAAGAAACTGCGTTTCACAGGCCTTTGTAAGAGATGTTCCCGGTAGGCTGTAAGAGCACTGTGCAGAGCGAGCTGTTTCTTAGCTTCCCAAGGAGCTGGAAGCAAGATGCTTTGGGGCCTCTCTCCCCCTTTGAATACAAGGCAGGGCCTTGTGCATTGAAGCTCTAGGGCGATGTACAACACCCAGATCATAAGTTCTACTTCAGCCAGATCAGGCCTGCAAAGAAAGTGCGTTTCACAGGCCTTTGTAAGAGATGTTCCCGGTGCTGTAAGAGCACTGTGCAGAGCGAGTTGTTTCTTAGCTTCCCAAAGACCTGGAAGCAAGATGCTTTGGGGCGTATCTCCGTCTTTGGAAATGATTCAGCACTTTGTGCCTTGGAGCTCTAGGGCAATGTAGCACACCCAGAACAGAGTTTCTACTTCACCCAGATCAGTCCTGCAAAGAAACTGCATTTCACAGCCCTTTGTAAGAGATGTTCCCGGTATGGTGGAATAGCACAGTGCACAGTGAGTTGTTTCTTAGCTTCCCAAAGAGCTGGAAGCAAGATGCTTTAGGGCCTTTCTCCAGTTTGGATACAAGGCAGGGCCTCGAGCCTTGAAGCTCTAGGGCAATGTAGCACAGCCACAGCAGAAGTTCTACTTCAGCCAGATCAGGCCTGCAAAGAAACTGCGTTTCACAGGCCTTGGTAAGAGATGTTCCCGGTAGTCTGTAAGAGCACTGTCCACAGTGAGTTGTTTCTAAGCTTCCCGAAGAGCTGGAAGCAAGATGCTTTAGGGCCTCTCTCCAGTTTGGGTACAAGGCAGGGCCTTGTGCATGGAAGCTCTAGGGCAATGTAGCACACCCAGAGGAGAAGTTCTACTTCAGCCAGATCTGGCCTGCAAAGGAACTGCGTATCACAGGCCTTTGTAAGAGATGTTCCCGGTAGGCTGTAAGAGCACTGTGCAGAGCGAGCTGTTTCTTAGCTTCCCAAAGAGCTGGAAGCAAGATGCTTTGGGGCCTCTCTCCCCCTTTTTATACAAGGCAGGGCCTTGTGCGTAGAAGCTCTAGATCAATGAACAACACCCAGAGAATAAGTTCTACTTTCAGCCAGATCAGGCCTGCAAAGGAACTGTGTTTCACAGGCCTTTGTAAGAGATGTTCCCGGTAGGCTGTAAGAGCTCTGTGCAGAGCGAGTTGTTTCTTAGCTTCCCAAAGAGCTGGAAGTAAGATGCTTTGGGGCGAATCACCGTGTTTGGAAATGATAGAGCACTTTGTGCCTTGGAGCTCTAGGGCAATGTAGCACACCCAGAGCAGAAGTTCTACTTCAGCCAGATCAGGCCTGCAAAGAAACTGCGTTTCATAGGCCTTTGTAAGAGATGTTCCCGGTAGGCTGTAAGAGCACTGTGCAGAGCGAGTTGTTTCTTAGATTCCCAAAGAGCTGGAAGCAAGATGCTTTGGGACCCAACCTGCACTTTGGAAAGAAGACTGCACGTTGTGCCTTTCAGCTCTAGGGCAATGTAGCACACCCAGAGGAGAAGTTCTACTACAGCCAGATCAGGCTTGTAAAGAAACTGCGTTTCACAGGCCTTTGTAAGAGATGCTCCCGGTAGGCTGTAAGAGCACTGTGAAGAGCGAGTTGTTTCTTAGCTTCCCAAAGAGCTGGAAGCAAGATGCTTTGGGACCCAACTTGCCCTTTGAAAGAAGACTGCACGTTGTGCCTTTCAGCTCTCGGGCAAGGTAGCACACCCAGAGCAGAAGTTCTACTTCAGGCAGATCAGGCCTGCAAAGAAACTGCGTTTCAGAGGCCTTTGTAAGAGATGTTCCCGGTAGGCTGTAAGAGCACTGTGCAGAGTGAGTTGTTTCTTAGATTCCCAAAGAGCTGGAGGCAAGATGCTTTGGGGCATATCTCCGTCTTTGGAAATTATTCAGCGCTTTGTGCCTTGGAGCTCTAGGGCAATTTAGCATACCCAGAGCAGAATTTCTACTTCACCCAGATCAGGCCTGCAAAGCAACTGCGTTTAACAGGCCTTTGTAAGAGATGTTTCTGGTAGGCTGTAAGAGCACTGTGCCGAGCGAGTTGTGTCTTAGCTTCCCAAAGGGCTGGAAGCAAGATGCTTTGGGCCCTATCTTCCACTCTGGAAAGAAGGCAGGGCTTTGTGCCTTGAAGCTCTATGGCAACGTAGCTCTCCCACAGCAGAAGTTGTACTTCAGCTAGATAAGGCCTGCAAAGGCATTGCGTTTCACAGGCCTTTGTAAGAGATGTTCCCGGTAGGCTGTAAGAGCACTGTGCAGAGCGAGCTGTTTCTTAGCTTCCCAAGGAGCTGGAAGCAAGATGCTTTGGGGCCTCTCTCCCCCTTTGAATACTAGGCAGGGCCTTGTGCATTGAAGCTCTAGGGCGATGTACAACACTCAGATCATAAGTTCTACTTCAGCCAGATCAGGCCTGCAAAGAAACTGCGTTTCACAGGCCTTTGTAAGAGATGTTCCCGGTGCTGTAAGAGCACTGTGCAGAGCGAGTTGTTTGTTAGCTTCCCAAAGACCTGGAAGCAAGATGCTTTGGGGCGTATCTCCGTCTTTGGAAATGATTCAGCACTTTGTGCCTTGGAGCTCTAGGGCAATGTAGCACACCCAGAACATAGTTTCTACTTCACCCAGATCAGTCCTGCAAAGAAACTGCGTTTCACAGGCCTTTGTAAGAGATGTTCCCTGTATGGTGGAATAGCACAGTGGACAGTGAGTTGTTTCTTAGCGTCCCAAAGAGCTGGAAGCAAGATGCTTTAGGGCCTTTCTCCAGTTTGGATACAAGGCAGGGCCTAGAGCCATGGAGCTCTAGGGCAATGTAGAACACCCACAGCAGAAGTTCTACTTCAGCCAGATCAGGCCTGCAAAGAAACTGCGTTTGACAGGCCTTGGTAAGAGATGTTCCCGGTAGTCTGTAAGAGCACTGTCCACAGTGAGTTGTTTCTAAGCTTCCCGAAGAGCTGGAAGCAAGATGCTTTAGGGCCTCTCTCCAGTTTGGGTACAAGGCAGGGCCTTGTGCATGGAAGCTCTAGGGCAATGTAGCACACTCAGAGCAGAAGTTCTACTTCAGCCAGATCAGGCCTGCAAAGGAACTGCGTTTCACAGGCCTTTGTAAGAGATGTTCCCGGTAGGCTGTAAGAGCACTGTGCAGAGCGCGTTGTTTCTTAGCTTCCCAAAGAGCTGGAAACAAGATGCTTTTGGTCCTCTCTCCGTCTTTGGAAATAATGCAGCACTTTGTGCCTTCGAGCTCTAGGGCAATGTAGCACACTCAGAGCAGAAGTTCTGCTTCAGCAAGATCAGGCCTGAAAAGAAACTGCGTTTCACAGGCCTTTGTAAGAGATGTTCCCGGTAGGCTGTAAGAGCACTGTGCAGAGCGAGCTGTTTCTTAGCTTCCCAAAGAGCTGGAAGCAAGATGCTTTGGGACCTCTCTCCCCCGTTGGATACAAGGCAGGGACTTGTGCGTTGAAGCTCTAGGGCAATGAACAACACCCAGAGAATAAGTTCTACTTCAGCCAGATCAGGCCTGCAAAGGAACTGCGTTTCACAGGCCTTTGTAAGAGATGTTCTAGGTAGGCTGTAAGAGCACTGTGCAGAGCGAATTGTTTATTAGCTTCCCAAAGAGCTGGAAGCAAGATGCTTTTGGCCCAACTTGCCCTTTGGAAAGAAGACTGCACGTTGTGCCTTTCAGCTCTCAGGCAATGTAGCACACCCAGAGCAGAAGTTCTACTTCAGCCAGACCAGGCCTGCAAAGAAACTGCGTTTCACAGGCCTTTGTAGGAGATGTTCCCGGTAGGCTGTAAGAGCACTCTGTAGAGCGAGTTGTTTCTTAGCTTCCCAAAGAGCTGGAAACAAGATGCTTTGGGGCATATCTCCGTCTTTGGAAATGATTCAGCACTTTGTGCCTTGGAGCTTAGGGCAATGTAGCACACCCACAGCAGAAGTTCTACTTCAGCCAGATCAGGCCTGCAAAGAAACTGCGTTTCACAGGCCTTTGTAAGAGATGTTCCCGGTAGACTGTAAGAGCACTGTGCAGAGCGACTTGTTTCTTAGCTTCCCGAAGAGCTGGAAGCAAGATTCTTTAGTGCCTCTCTCCAGTTTGGATACAGGGCAGGGCCTTGTGCATGGAAGCTCTAGGGCAATGTACAACACCTAGAGCATAAGTTCTACTTCAGGCAGATCAGGCCTGCAAAGAAACTGAGTTTCACAGGCCTTTTAAGAGATGTTCCCTGTAGGCTGTAAGAGCACTGAGCAGAGCGGTTTGTTTCTTAGCTCCCAAAGAGCTGGAAGCAAGATGCTTTGGATCCCAACTCGTCCTTTGGATAGAAGCCTGCACATTGTGCCTTTCACCTCTAGGGCAATGTAGCACACCCAGAGCAGAAGTTCTACTTCAGCCCGATCAGGCCTGCAAAGAAACTGTGTGTCACAGGCCTTTGTAAGAGATGTACCCGGTAGGCTGTAAGAGCACTGTGCAGAGCGAGTTGTTTCTTAGCTTCCCAAAGAGCTGGAAACAAGATGCTTTGGGGCCTCTCTCCGTCTTTGGAAATAATGCAGCACTTTGTGCCTTCGAGCTCTAGGGCAATGTAGCACACTCAGAGCAGAAGTTCTGCTTCAGCAAGATCAGGCCTGCAAAGAAACTGCGTTTCACAGGCCTTTGTAAGAGATGTTCCCGGTAGACTGTAAGAGCACTGTGCAGAGCGACTTGTTTCTTAGCTTCCCGAAGAGCTGGAAGCAAGATTCTTTAGTGCTTCTCTCCAGTTTCGATACAAGGCAGGGCCTTGTGCATGGAAGCTCTAGGGCAATGTACAACACCTAGAGCATAAGTTCTACTTCAGGCAGATCAGGCCTGCAAAGGAACTGCGTTTCACAGGCCTTTGTAAGAGATGTTCTCGGTAGGCTGTAAGAGCACTGTGCAGAGCGAGTTGTGTCTTAGCTTCTCAAAGAGCTGGAAGCAAGACGCTTTGGGGCCTCACTCCCCCTTTGGATACAAGACTCGGCTTTGTGCCTTGAAGCTATAGGGCAATGTAGAACACCCACAGCAGAAGTTCTACTTCAGCCAGATCAGGCCTGCAAAGAAACTGCGTTTCACAGGCCTTTGTAGGAGATGTGCCCGGTAGGCTGTGAGAGCACTGTGTAGAGCGAGTTGTTTCTTAGCTTCCCAAAGAGCTGGAAGCAAGATGCTTTGGGGCGTATCTCCGTCTTTGGAAATGATTCAGCACTTTGGGCCTTGGAGATTAGGGCAATGTAGCACACCCACAGCAGAAGTTCTACTTCAGCCAGATCAGGCCTGCAAAGAAACTGCGTTTCACAGGCCTTTGTAAGAGATGTTCCCGGTAGACTGTAAGAGAACTGTGCAGAGCGATTTGTTTCTTAGCTTCCCAAAGAGCTGGAAGCAAGATGCTTTGGGGCCTCTCTCCGTCTTTTTAAATAATGCAGCACTTTGTGCCTTCGAGCTTTAGGGCACTGTAGCACACTCAGAGCAGAAGTTCTGCTTCAGCAAGATCAGGCCTGCAAAGAAAGTGCGTTTCACAGGCCTTTGTAAGAGATGTTCCCGGTAGGCTGTAAGAGCACTGTGCAGACCGAGTTGTTTCTTAGCTTCCCAAAGAGATGGAAGCAAGATGCTTTGGGGCGTATCACCGTGTTTGGAAATGGTTCAGCACTTTGTGCCTTCGAGCTCTAGGGCAATGTAGCACACCCAGAGCAGAAGTTCTACTTCAGCCAGATCAGGCCTGCAAAGGAACTGCGTTTCACAGGACTTTGTAAGAGATGTTCACAGTAGGCTGTAATACCACTGTTCACAGCGAGTTGTTACTTAGCTTCCCAAAGAGCTGGAAGCAAGAAGCTTTGGGGCCCAACTCGCCCTTTGGAAAGAAGCCTGCACGTAGTGCCTTACAGCTCTAGGGCAATGTAGCACACCCAGAGCAGAAGTTCTACTACAGCCAGATCAGGCCTGCAAAGAAACTGCGTTTCACAGGCCTTTGTAAGAAATGTTCCCGGTAGGCTGTAAGAGCACTGTGCAGAGTGAGTTGTTTCTTAGATTCCCAAAGAGCTGGAGGCAAGATGCTTTGGGCCCTTACTTCCACTCTGGAAACAAGGCAGGGCTTTGTGCCTTGAAGCTCTATGGCAATGTAGCTCTCCCACAGCAGACGTTGTACTTCAGCTAAATAAGGCCTGCAAAGGCATTGCGTTTCACAGGCCTTTGTAAGAGATGTTCCCGGTGCTGTAAGAGCACTGTGCAGAGCGAGTTGTTTCTTAGCTTCCCAAAGACCTGGAAGCAAGATGCTTTGCTGCGTATCTCCGTCTTTGGAAATGATTCAGCACTTTGTGCCTTGGAGCTCTAGGGCAATGTAGCACACCCAGAACAGAGTTTCTACTTCACCCAGATCAGTCCTGCAAAGGAACTGTGTTTCAAAGACCTTTGTAAGAGATGTTCCCGATACGGTGTAATAGTACTGTGCACAGTGAGTTGTTTCTTAGCGTTCCAAAGAGCTGGAAGCAAGATGCTTTAGGGCCTTTCTCCAGTTTGGATACAAGGCAGGGCCTTGTGCCTGTAAGCTCTAGGTCAATGTACAACACCTAGAGCAGAAGTTCTACTTCAGCCAGATCACGCCTGCAAAGGAACTGCGTTTCACAGGCCTTTGTAAGAGATGTTCCCGGTAGGCTGTAAGAGCACTGTGCAGAGCGAGTTGTTTCTTAGCTTCCCAAAGAGCTGGAAGCAAGATGCTTTTGGCCCAACTTGCCCTTTGGAAAGAAGAGTGCACGTTGTGCCTTTCAGCTCTCAGGCAATGTAGCACACCCAGAGCAGAAGTTCTACTGCAGCCACATCAGGCCTGCAAAGAAACTGCGTGTCGCAGGCCTTTGTAAGAGATGTTCCCGGTAGGTTGTAAGAGCACTGTGCAGACCGAGTTGTTTCTTAGCTTCCCGAAGAGCTGGAAGAAAGATGCTTTAGGGCCTCTCTCCAGTTTGGATACAAGGCAGGGCCTTGTGCATGGAAGCTCTAGGGCTATGTACAACACCTAGAGCATAAGTTCTACTTCAGGCAGATCAGGCCTGCAAAGGAACTGCGTTTCACAGGCCTTTGTAAGAGATGTTCTCGGTAGGCTGTAAGAGCACTGTGCAGAGCGAGTTGTTTCATAGCTTCCCAAAGAGCTGGAAGTAAGATGCTTTGGGGCGTAACACCGTGTTTGGAAATGATAGAGCACTTTGTGCCTTGGAACTTTAGGGCAATGTAGCACACCCAGAGCAGAAATTCTACTTCAGCCAGATCAGGCCTTCAAAGGAACTGCGTTTCACAGGACTTTGTAAGAGATGTTCACAGTAGGCTGTAATACCACTGTGCACAGCGAGTTGTTTCTTAGATTCCCAAAGAGCTGGAAGCAAGATGCTTTGGGGTCCAACTCGACCTTTGGAAAGAAGGCTGCACGTAGTGCCTTACAGCTCTAGGGCAATGTAGCACACCCAGAGAAGTTCTAATTCAGCCAGATCAGGCCTGCAAAGAAACTGCGTTTCACAGGCCTTTGTAAGAGATATTCCCGGTAGGCTGTAAGAGCTCTGTGCAGAGCGAGTTGTTTCTTAGCTTCCCAAAGAGCTGAAAGCAAGATGATTTGGGGCCTCCCTCCCCCTTTTTATACAAGACTGGTCTTTGTGCCTTGAAGCTCTAGGGCAATGAAGAACACCCACAACAGCAGTTCTACTTCATCCAGATCACGCCTGCAAAGAAATTGCATTTCACAGGCCTTTGTAAGAGATGTTCCCGGTAGGCTGTAAGAGCAATGACCACAGCGAGTTGCTTCTTAGCTTCCCATAGAGCTGGAAGCAAGATACTTTGGGGCCTCTCTCCGTCTTTGGAAATAATGCAGCACTTTGTGAATTGGAGCTCTATGGCAATGTAGCACACTCAGAGCAGAAGTTCTACTTCAGCCAGATCAGGCCTGCAAAGAAACTGCGTTTCACACGCCTTTGTAAGAGATGTTCCCGGTAGGCTGTAAGAGCACTGTGCAGAGCGAGCTGTTTCTTAGCTTCCCAAAGAGCTGGAAGCAAGATGCTTTGGGGCCTCTGTCCCCCGTTGGATACAAGGCAGGGCCTTGTGCGTTGAAGCTTAGGGTAATGAACAACACCCAGAGAATAAGTTCTACTTCAGCCAGATCACGCCTGCAAAGGAACTGCGTTTCACAGGCCTTTGTAAGAGATGTTCTCGGTAGGCTGTAAGAGCACTGTGCAGACCGAGTTGTTTATTAGCTTCCCAAAGAGCTGGAAGCAAGATACTTTGGGGCCTCTCTTCCCCTTTGTAAACAAGGCTGGGCTTTGTGACTTTCAGCTCTAGGGCAATTTAGCACACCCAGAGCAGAAGTTCTACTTCAGCCAGATCAGGCCTGCAAAGAAACTGCGTTTCACAGGCCTTTGTAAGAGATGTTCCCGGTAGACTTTAAGAGCACTGTGCAGACCGAGTTGTTTCTTAGCTTCCCAAAGAGATGGAAGCAAGATGCTTTGGGGCGTATCACCGTGTTTGGAAATGATTCAGCACTTTGTGCCTTGGAGCTCTAGGGCAATGTAGCACACCCAGAGCAGAAGTTCTACTTCAGCCAGATCAGGCCTGCAAAGAAACTGCGTTTCACAGGCCTTTGTAAGAGATATTCCCGGTAGGCTGTAAGAGCTCTGTGCAGAGCGAGTTGTTTCTTAGCTTCCCAAAGAGCTGGAAGCAAGATGATTTGGGGCCTCCCTCCCCCTTTGGATACAAGACTGGGCTTTGTGCCTTGAAGCTCTAGGGCAATGAAGAA
Source organism: Equus caballus (assembly GCF_041296265.1). Classification (NCBI taxonomy): domain Eukaryota; kingdom Metazoa; phylum Chordata; class Mammalia; order Perissodactyla; family Equidae; genus Equus; species Equus caballus. Next base: position 68,500,532 of record NC_091684.1, read on the forward strand.
CACCCACAGCAGAAGTTCTACTTCAGCCAGATCACGCCTGCAAAGAAATTGCGTTTCACAGGCCTTTGTAAGAGATGTTCCCGGTAGGCTGTAAGAGCAATGACCACAGCGAGTTGTTTCTTAGCTTCCCATAGAGCTGGAAGCAAGATTCTTTAGGGCCTCTCTCCAGGTGGATACAAGGTATGATCTTGTGCATGGAAGCTCTTGGGCAATGTAGCACACCCAAAGGATAAGTTCTACTACAGCCAGATCAGGCTTGTAAAGAAACTGCGTTTCACAGGCCTTTGTAAGAGATGCTCCCGGTAGGCTGTAAGAGCACTGAGCAGAGCGAGCTGTTTCTTAGCTTCCTAAAGAGCAGGAAGCAAGATGCTTTTGGCCCAACTTGCCCTTTGGAAAGAAGACTGCACGTTGTGCCTTTCAGCTCTCAGGCAATGTAGCACACCCAGAGCAGAAGTTCTACTTCAGCCAGATCAGGCCTGCAATGAAACTGCGTTTCACAGGCCTTTGTAGGAGATGTGCCCGGTAGGCTGTAAGAGCACTGTGTAGAGCGAGTTGTTTCTTAGCTTCCCAAAGAGCTGGAAGCAAGATGTTTTGGGGCGTATCTCCGTCTTTGGAAATGATTCAGCACTTTGTGCCTTGGAGCTTAGGGCAATGTAGCACACCCACAGCAGAAGTTCTACTTCAGCCATATCAGGTCTGCAAAGAAACTGCATTTCACAGGCCTTTGGAAGAGATGTTCACGGTAGGCTGTAAGAGCACTGTGCACAGCGAGTTGTTTCTTAGCTTCCCAAAGAGCTGGAAGCAAGATGCTTTGGGGCCCAACTCGCCCTTTGGAAAGAAGCCTGCACGTTGTGCCTTTCAGCTCTCGGGCAATGTAGCACACACAGAGCAGAAGTTCTACTTCAGCCAGATCAGGCCTGCAAAGAAACTGCGTTTCACAGGCCTTTGTAAGAGATGTTCCCGGTTGGCTGTAAGAGCACTGTGCAGAGTGAGTTGTTTCTTAGCTTCCCAAAGAGCTGGAAGCAAGATGCTTTGGGGCCCAACTCACCCTTTGGAAAGAAGCCTGCACGTTGTGCGTTTCAGCTCTAGGGCAATGTAGCACACCCAGAGCAGAAGTTCTACTTCAGCCAGATCAGGCCTGCAAAGAAACTGCGTTTCACAGGCCTTTGTAAGAGATGTTCCCGGTAGGCTGTAAGAGCACTGTGCAGAGCGAGCTGTTTCTTAGCTTCCCAAGGAGCTGGAAGCAAGATGCTTTGGGGCCTCTCTCCCCCTTTGAATACAAGGCAGGGCCTTGTGCATTGAAGCTCTAGGGCGATGTACAACACCCAGATCATAAGTTCTACTTCAGCCAGATCAGGCCTGCAAAGAAACTGCGTTTCACAGGCCTTTGTAAGAGATGTTCCCGGTGCTGTAAGAGCACTGTGCAGAGCGAGTTGTTTCTTAGCTTCCCAAAGACCTGGAAGCAAGATGCTTTGGGGCGTATCTCCGTCTTTGGAAATGATTCAGCACTTTGTGCCTTGGAGCTCTAGGGCAATGTAGCACACCCAGAACATAGTTTCTACTTCACCCAGATCAGTCCTGCAAAGAAACTGCGTTTCACAGCCCTTTGTAAGAGATGTTCCCGGTATGGTGGAATAGCACAGTGCACAGTGAGTTGTTTCTTAGCTTCCCAAAGAGCTGGAAGCAAGATGCTTTAGGGCCTTTCTCCAGTTTGGATACAAGGCAGGGCCTCAAGCCTTGAAGCTCTAGGGCAATGTAGCACACCCACAGCAGAAGTTCTACTTCAGCCAGATCAGGCCTGCAAAGAAACTGCGTTTCACAGGCCTTGGTAAGAGATGTTCCCGGTAGTCTGTAAGAGCACTGTCCACAGTGAGTTGTTTCTAAGCTTCCCGAAGAGCTGGAAGCAAGATGCTTTAGGGCCTCTCTCCAGTTTGGGTACAAGGCAGGGCCTTGTGCATGGAAGCTCTAGGGCAATGTAGCACACCCAGAGGAGAAGTTCTACTTCAGCCAGATCAGGCCTGCAAAGGAACTGCGTATCACAGGCCTTTGTAAGAGATGTTCCCGGTAGGCTGTAAGAGCACTGTGCAGAGCGAGCTGTTTCTTAGCTTCCCAAAGAGCTGGAAGCAAGATGCTTTGGGGTCTCTCTCCCCCTTTGGATACAAGGCAGGGCCTTGTGCGTAGAAGCTCTAGATCAATGAACAACACCCAGAGAATAAGTTCTACTTTCAGCCAGATCAGGCCTGCAAAGGAACTGCGTTTCACAGGCCTTTGTAAGAGATGTTCCCGGTAGGCTGTAAGAGCACTGTGCAGAGCGAGTTGTTTCTTAGCTTCCCAAAGAGCTGGAAGTAAGATGCTTTGGGGCGAATCACCGTGTTTGGAAATGATAGAGCACTTTGTGCCTTGGAGCTCTAGGGCAATGTAGCACACCCAGAGCAGAAGTTCTACTTCAGCCAGATCAGGCCTGCAAAGAAACTGCGTTTCATAGGCCTTTGTAAGAGATGTTCCCGGTAGGCTGTAAGAGCACTGTGCAGAGCGAGTTGTTTCTTAGATTCCCAAAGAGCTGGAAGCAAGATGCTTTGGGACCCAACTTGCACTTTGGAAAGAAGACTGCACGTTGTGCCTTTCAGCTCTAGGGCAATGTAGCACACCCAGAGGAGAAGTTCTACTACAGCCAGATCAGGCTTGTAAAGAAACTGCGTTTCACAGGCCTTTGTAAGAGATGCTCCCGGTAGGCTGTAAGAGCACTGTGCAGAGCGAGTTGTTTCTTAGCTTCCCAAAGAGCTGGAAGCAAGATGCTTTGGGACCCAACTTGCCCTTTGAAAGAAGACTTCACGTTGTGCCTTTCAGCTCTCGGGCAAGGTAGCACACCCAGAGCAGAAGTTCTACTTCAGGCAGATCAGGCCTGCAAAGAAACTGCGTTTCAGAGGCCTTTGTAAGAGATGTTCCCGGTAGGCTGTAAGAGCACTGTGCAGAGTGAGTTGTTTCTTAGATTCCCAAAGAGCTGGAGGCAAGATGCTTTGGGGCATATCTCCGTCTTTGGAAATTATTCAGCGCTTTGTGCCTTGGAGCTTAGGGCAATTTAGCATACCCAGAGCAGAATTTCTACTTCACCCAGATCAGGCCTGCAAAGCAACTGCGTTTAACAGGCCTTTGTAAGAGATGTTTCTGGTGTGCTGTAAGAGCACTGTGCCGAGCGTGTTGTGTCTTAGCTTCCCAAAGGGCTGGAAGCAAGATGCTTTGGGCCCTATCTTCCACTCTGGAAAGAAGGCAGGGCTTTGTGCCTTGAAGCTCTATGGCAACGTAGCTCTCCCACAGCAGAAGTTGTACTTCAGCTAGATAAGGCCTGCAAAGGCATTGCGTTTCACAGGCCTTTGTAAGAGATGTTCCCAGTAGGCTGTAAGAGCGCTGTGCAGAGCGAGCTGTTTCTTAGCTTCCCAAGGAGCTGGAAGCAAGATGCTTTGGGGCCTCTCTCCCCCTTTGAATACAAGGCAGGGCCTTGTGCATTGAAGCTCTAGGGCGATGTACAACACCCAGATCATAAGTTCTACTTCAGCCAGATCAGGCCTGCAAAGAAACTGCGTTTCACAGGCCTTTGTAAGAGATGTTCCCGGTGCTGTAAGAGCACTGTGCAGAGCGAGTTGTTTCTTAGATTCCCAAAGACCTGGAAGCAAGATGCTTTGGGGCGTATCTCCGTCTTTGGAAATGATTCAGCACTTTGTGCCTTGGAGCTCTAGGGCAATGTAGCACACCCAGAACATAGTTTCTACTTCACCCAGATCAGTCCTGCAAAGAAACTGCGTTTCACAGCCCTTTGTAAGAGATGTTCCCTGTATGGTGGAATAGCACAGTGCACAGTGAGTTGTTTCTTAGCGTCCCAAAGAGCTGGAAGCAAGATGCTTTAGGGCCTTTCTCCAGTTTGGATACAAGGCAGGGCCTCGAGCCATGGAGCTCTAGGGCAATGTAGAACACCCACAGCAGAAGTTCTACTTCAGCCAGATCAGGCCTGCAAAGAAACTGCGTTTGACAGTCCTTGGTAAGAGATGTTCCCGGTAGTCTGTAAGAGCACTGTCCACAGTGAGTTGTTTCTAAGCTTCCCGAAGAGCTGGAAGCAAGATGCTTTAGGGCCTCTCTCCAGTTTGGGTACAAGGCAGGGCCTTGTGCATGGAAGCTCTAGGGCAATGTAGCACACTCAGAGCAGAAGTTCTACTGCAGCCAGATCAGGCCTGCAAAGAAACTGCGTGTCGCAGGCCTTTGTAAGAGATGTTCCCGGTAGGCTGTAAGAGCACTGTGCAGACCGAGTTGTTTCTTAGCTTCCCGAAGAGCTGGAAGCAAGATGCTTTAGGGCCTCTCTCCAGTTTGGATACAAGGCAGGGCCTTGTGCATGGAAGCTCTAGGGCAATGTACAACACCTAGAGCATAAGTTCTACTTCAGGCAGATCAGGCCTGCAAAGGAACTGCGTTTCACAGGCCTTTTTAAGAGATGTTCTCGGTAGGCTGTAAGAGCACTGTGCAGAGCGAGTTGTTTCTTAGCTTCCCAAAGAGCTAGAAGCAAGATGCTTTGGGGTCTCACTCCCCCTTTGGATACAAGACTCGGCTTTGTGCCTTGAAGCTCTAGGGCAATGCAGAACACCCACACCAGAAGTTCTACTTCAGCCAGATCAGGCCTGCAAAGAAACTGAGTTTCACAGGCCTTTTAAGAGATGTTCCCGGTAGGCTGTAAGAGCACTGAGCAGAGCGGTTTGTTTCTTAGCTTCCCAAAGAGCTGGAAGCAAGATGCTTTGGATCCCAACTCGCCCTTTGGATAGAAGCATGCACATTGTGCCTTTTAGCTCGAGGGCAATGTAGCACACCCAGAGCAGAAGTTCTACTTCAGCCCGATCAGGCCTGCAAAGACACTGCGTGTCACAGGCCTGTGTAAGAGATGTTCCCGGTAGACTGTAAGAGCACTGTGCAGAGCGAGTTGTTTCTTAGCTTCCCAAAGAGCTGGAAACAAGATGCTTTGGGGCCTCTCTCCGTCTATGGAAATAGTGCAGCACTTTGTGCCTTCGAGCTCTAGGGCCATGTAGCACACTCGGAGCAGAAGTTCTACTTCAGCCAGATCAGGCCTGCAAAGAAACTGCGTTTCACAGCCCACTGTAAGAGATGTTCCCGGTAGGCTGTAAGAGCACTGTGCAGAGGGAGCTGTTTCATAGCTTCCCAAAGAGCTGGAAGCAAGATGCTTTGGGGCCTCTCTCCCCCTTTGGATACAAGGCAGGGCCTTGTGCGTAGAAGCTCTAGATCAATGAACAACACCCAGAGAATGAGTTCTACTTCAGCCAGATCAGGCCTGCAAAGGAACTGCGTTTCACAGGCCTTTGTAAGAGATGTTCCCGGTAGGCTGTAAGAGCTCTGTGCAGAGCGAGTTGTTTCTTAGCTTCCTAAAGAGCTGGAAGCTAAATGCTTTGGGCCCAACTCGGCCTTTGGAAAGAAGACTGCACGTTGTGCCTTTCAGCTCTAGGGCAATGTGGCACACGCAGAGCAGAAGTTCTACTTCAGCCAGTCAGGCCTGCAAAGAAAGTGCGTTTCACAGGCCTTTGTAAGAGATGCTCCCGGTAGGCTGTAAGAGCACTGTGCAGAGCGAGTTGTTTCTTAGGTTCCCAAAGAGCTGGAAGCAAGATGCTTTGGGCCCCAACTCGCCCTTTTTAAATAAGACTGCACGTTGTGCCTTTCAGCTCTCGGGCAATGTAGCACACACAGAGCAGAAGTCCTACTTCAGCCAGATCAGGCCTGCAAAGAAACTGCGTTTCACAGGCCTTAGTAAGAGATGTTCCCGGTTGGCTGTAAGAGCACTGTGCAGAATGAGATGTTTCTTAGCTTCCCAAAGAGCTGGAAGCAAGATGCTTTGGGGAGTATCTCCGGCTTTGGAAATGATTCAGCATTTTGTGCCTTGGAGCTCTAGGGCAATGTAGCACACCCACAGCAGAAGTTCTACTTCAGCCATATCAGGACTGCAAAGGAACTGCGTGTCACAGGCCTTTGTAAGAGATGTTCCCGGTAGGCTGTGAGAGCACTGTGCAGAGCGAGTTGTTTCTTAGCTTCCCAAAGAGCTGGAAGCAAGATGCTTTGGGGCCTCTCTCCCCCTTTGAATACAAGGCAGGGCCTTGTGCATTGAAGCTCTAGGGCGATGTACAACACCCAGATCATAAGTTCTACTTCAGCCAGATCAGGCCTGCAAAGAAAGTGCGTTTCACAGGCCTTTGTAAGAGATGTTCCCGGTGCTGTAAGAGCACTGTGCAGAGCGAGTTGTTTCTTAGCTTCCCAAAGACCTGGAAGCAAGATGCTTTGGGGCGTATCTCCGTCTTTGGAAATGATTCAGCACTTTGTGCCTTGGAGCTCTAGGGCAATGTAGCACACCCAGAACATAGTTTCTACTTCACCCAGATCAGTCCTGCAAAGAAACTGCATTTCACAGCCCTTTGTAAGAGATGTTCCCGGTATGGTGGAATAGCACAGTGCACAGTGAGTTGTTTCTTAGCTTCCCAAAGAGCTGGAAGCAAGATGCTTTAGGGCCTTTCTCCAGTTTGGATACAAGGCAGGGCCTCAAGCCTTGAAGCTCTAGGGCAATGTAGCACACCCACAGCAGAAGTTCTACTTCAGCCAGATCAGGCCTGCAAAGAAACTGCGTTTCACAGGCCTTGGTAAGAGATGTTCCCGGTAGTCTGTAAGAGCACTGTCCACAGTGAGTTGTTTCTAAGGTTCCCGAAGAGCTGGAAGCAAGATGCTTTAGGGCCTCTCTCCAGTTTGGGTACAAGGCAGGGCCTTGTGCATGGAAGCTCTAGGGCAATGTAGCACACCCAGAGGAGAAGTTCTACTTCAGCCAGATCAGGCCTGCAAAGGAACTGCGTATCACAGGCCTTTGTACGAGATGTTCCCGGTAGGCTGTAAGAGCACTGTGCAGAGCGAGCTGTTTCTTAGCTTCCCAAAGAGCTGGAAGCAAGATGCTTTGGGGTCTCTCTCCCCCTTTGGATACAAGGCAGGGCCTTGTGCGTAGAAGCTCTAGATCAATGAACAACACCCAGAGAATAAGTTCTACTTTCAGCCAGATCAGGCCTGCAAAGGAACTGCGTTTCACAGGCCTTTGTAAGAGATGTTCCCGGTAGGCTGTAAGAGCACTGTGCAGAGCGAGTTGTTTCTTAGCTTCCAAAGAGCTGGAAGCAAGATGCTTTTGGCCCAAATTGCCCTTTGGAAAGAAGACCGCACGTTGTGCCTTTCAGCTCTCAGGCAATGTAGCACACCCAGAGCAGAAGTTCTACTGCAGCCAGATCAGGCCTGCAAAGAAACTGCGTGTCGCAGGCCTTTGTAAGAGATGTTCCCGGTAGGCTGTAAGAGCACTGTGCAGACCGAGTTGTTTCTTAGCTTCCCGAAGAGCTGGAAGCAAGATGCTTTAGGGCCTCTCTCCAGTTTGGATACAAGGCAGGGCCTTGTGCATGGAAGCTCTAGGGCAATGTACAACACCTAGAGCATAAGTTCTACTTCAGGCAGATCAGGCCTGCAAAGGAACTGCGTTTCACAGGCCTTTTTAAGAGATGTTCTCGGTAGGCTGTAAGAGCACTGTGCAGAGCGAGTTGTTTCTTAGCTTCCCAAAGAGCTAGAAGCAAGATGCTTTGGGGTCTCACTCCCCCTTTGGATACAAGACTCGGCTTTGTGCCTTGAAGCTCTAGGGCAATGTAGAACACCCACACCAGAAGTTCTACTTCAGCCAGATCAGGCCTGCAAAGAAACTGAGTTTCACAGGCCTTTTAAGAGATGTTCCCGGTAGGCTGTAAGAGCACTGAGCAGAGCGGTTTGTTTCTTAGCTTCCCAAAGAGCTGGAAGCAAGATGCTTTGGATCCCAACTCGCCCTTTGGATAGAAGCATGCACATTGTGCCTTTTAGCTCGAGGGCAATGTAGCACACCCAGAGCAGAAGTTCTACTTCAGCCCGATCAGGCCTGCAAAGACACTGCGTGTCACAGGCCTGTGTAAGAGATGTTCCCGGTAGACTGTAAGAGCACTGTGCAGAGCGAGTTGTTTCTTAGCTTCCCAAAGAGCTGGAAACAAGATGCTTTGGGGCCTCTCTCCGTCTATGGAAATAGTGCAGCACTTTGTGCCTTCGAGCTCTAGGGCCATGTAGCACACTCGGAGCAGAAGTTCTACTTCAGCCAGATCAGGCCTGCAAAGAAACTGCGTTTCACAGCCCACTGTAAGAGATGTTCCCGGTAGGCTGTAAGAGCACTGTGCAGAGGGAGCTGTTTCATAGCTTCCCAAAGAGCTGGAAGCAAGATGCTTTGGGGCCTCTCTCCCCCTTTGGATACAAGGCAGGGCCTTGTGCGTAGAAGCTCTAGATCAATGAACAACACCCAGAGAATAAGTTCTACTTCAGCCAGATCAGGCCTGCAAAGGAACTGCGTTTCACAGGCCTTTGTAAGAGATGTTCCCGGTAGGCTGTAAGAGCTCTGTGCAGAGCGAGTTGTTTCTTAGCTTCCTAAAGAGCTGGAAGCTAGATGCTTTGGGCCCAACTCGCCCTTTGGAAAGAAGACTGCACGTTGTGCCTTTCAGCTCTAGGGCAATGTGGCACACGCAGAGCAGACGTTCTACTTCAGCCAGTCAGGCCTGCAAAGAAAGTGCGTTTCACAGGCCTTTGTAAGAGATGTTCCCGGTAGGCTGTAAGAGCACTGTGCAGAGCGAGTTGTTTCTTAGGTTCCCAAAGAGCTGGAAGCAAGATGCTTTGGGCCCCAACTCGCCCTTTTTAAATAAGACTGCACGTTGTGCCTTTCAGCTCTCGGGCAATGTAGCACACACAGAGCAGAAGTCCTACTTCAGCCAGATCAGGCCTGCAAAGAAACTGCGTTTCACAGGCCTTAGTAAGAGATGTTCCCAGTTGGCTGTAAGAGCACTGTGCAGAATGAGATGTTTCTTAGCTTCCCAAAGAGCTGGAAGCAAGATGCTTTGGGGAGTATCTCCGGCTTTGGAAATGATTCAGCATTTTGTGCCTTGGAGCTCTAGGGCAATGTAGCACACCCAGAGCAGAAGTTCTACTTCAGCCATATCAGGACTGCAAAGGAACTGCGTGTCACAGGCCTTTGTAAGAGATGTTCCCGGTAGGCTGTGAGAGCACTGTGCAGAGCGAGTTGTTTCTTAGCTTCCCAAAGAGCTGGAAGCAAGATGCTTTGGGGCCTCTCTCCCCCTTTGAATACAAGGCAGGGCCTTGTGCATTGAAGCTCTAGGGCGATGTACAACACCCAGATCATAAGTTCTACTTCAGCCAGATCAGGCCTGCAAAGAAAGTGCGTTTCACAGGCCTTTGTAAGAGATGTTCCCGGTGCTGTAAGAGCACTGTGCAGAGCGAGTTGTTTCTTAGCTTCCCAAAGACCTGGAAGCAAGATGCTTTGGGGCGTATCTCCGTCTTTGGAAATGATTCAGCACTTTGTGCCTTGGAGCTCTAGGGCAATGTAGCACACCCAGAACATAGTTTCTACTTCACCCAGATCAGTCCTGCAAAGAAACTGCATTTCACAGCCCTTTGTAAGAGATGTTCCCGGTATGGTGGAATAGCACAGTGCACAGTGAGTTGTTTCTTAGCTTCCCAAAGAGCTGGAAGCAAGATGCTTTAGGGCCTTTCTCCAGTTTGGATACAAGGCAGGGCCTCAAGCCTTGAAGCTCTAGGGCAATGTAGCACACCCACAGCAGAAGTTCTACTTCAGCCAGATCAGGCCTGCAAAGAAACTGCGTTTCACAGGCCTTGGTAAGAGATGTTCCCGGTAGTCTGTAAGAGCACTGTCCACAGTGAGTTGTTTCTAAGGTTCCCGAAGAGCTGGAAGCAAGATGCTTTAGGGCCTCTCTCCAGTTTGGGTACAAGGCAGGGCCTTGTGCATGGAAGCTCTAGGGCAATGTAGCACACCCAGAGGAGAAGTTCTACTTCAGCCAGATCAGGCCTGCAAAGGAACTGCGTATCACAGGCCTTTGTACGAGATGTTCCCGGTAGGCTGTAAGAGCACTGTGCAGAGCGAGCTGTTTCTTAGCTTCCCAAAGAGCTGGAAGCAAGATGCTTTGGGGTCTCTCTCCCCCTTTGGATACAAGGCAGGGCCTTGTGCGTAGAAGCTCTAGATCAATGAACAACACCCAGAGAATAAGTTCTACTTTCAGCCAGATCAGGCCTGCAAAGGAACTGCGTTTCACAGGCCTTTGTAAGAGATGTTCCCGGTAGGCTGTAAGAGCACTGTGCAGAGCGAGTTGTTTCTTAGCTTCCCAAAGAGCTGGAAGTAAGATGCTTTGGGGCGAATCACCGTGTTTGGAAATGATAGAGCACTTTGTGCCTTGGAGCTCTAGGGCAATGTAGCACACCCAGAGCAGAAGTTCTACTTCAGCCAGATCAGGCCTGCAAAGAAACTGCGTTTCATAGGCCTTTGTAAGAGATGTTCCCGGTAGGCTGTAAGAGCACTGTGCAGAGCGAGTTGTTTCTTAGATTCCCAAAGAGCTGGAAGCAAGATGCTTTGGGACCCAACTTGCACTTTGGAAAGAAGACTGCACGTTGTGCCTTTCAGCTCTAGGGCAATGTAGCACACCCAGAGGAGAAGTTCTACTACAGCCAGATCAGGCTTGTAAAGAAACTGCGTTTCACAGGCCTTTGTAAGAGATGCTCCCGGTAGGCTGTAAGAGCACTGTGCAGAGCGAGTTGTTTCTTAGCTTCCCAAAGAGCTGGAAGCAAGATGCTTTGGGACCCAACTTGCCCTTTGAAAGAAGACTTCACGTTGTGCCTTTCAGCTCTCGGGCAAGGTAGCACACCCAGAGCAGAAGTTCTACTTCAGGCAGATCAGGCCTGCAAAGAAACTGCGTTTCAGAGGCCTTTGTAAGAGATGTTCCCGGTAGGCTGTAAGAGCACTGTGCAGAGTGAGTTGTTTCTTAGATTCCCAAAGAGCTGGAGGCAAGATGCTTTGGGGCATATCTCCGTCTTTGGAAATTATTCAGCGCTTTGTGCCTTGGAGCTTAGGGCAATTTAGCATACCCAGAGCAGAATTTCTACTTCACCCAGATCAGGCCTGCAAAGCAACTGCGTTTAACAGGCCTTTGTAAGAGATGTTTCTGGTGTGCTGTAAGAGCACTGTGCCGAGCGTGTTGTGTCTTAGCTTCCCAAAGGGCTGGAAGCAAGATGCTTTGGGCCCTATCTTCCACTCTGGAAAGAAGGCAGGGCTTTGTGCCTTGAAGCTCTATGGCAACGTAGCTCTCCCACAGCAGAAGTTGTACTTCAGCTAGATAAGGCCTGCAAAGGCATTGCGTTTCACAGGCCTTTGTAAGAGATGTTCCCAGTAGGCTGTAAGAGCGCTGTGCAGAGCGAGCTGTTTCTTAGCTTCCCAAGGAGCTGGAAGCAAGATGCTTTGGGGCCTCTCTCCCCCTTTGAATACTAGGCAGGGCCTTGTGCATTGAAGCTCTAGGGCGATGTACAACACCCAGATCATAAGTTCTACTTCAGCCAGATCAGGCCTGCAAAGAAACTGCGTTTCACAGGCCTTTGTAAGAGATGTTCCCGGTGCTGTAAGAGCACTGTGCAGAGCGAGTTGTTTCTTAGATTCCCAAAGACCTGGAAGCAAGATGCTTTGGGGCGTATCTCCGTCTTTGGAAATGATTCAGCACTTTGTGCCTTGGAGCTCTAGGGCAATGTAGCACACCCAGAACATAGTTTCTACTTCACCCAGATCAGTCCTGCAAAGAAACTGCGTTTCACAGCCCTTTGTAAGAGATGTTCCCTGTATGGTGGAATAGCACAGTGCACAGTGAGTTGTTTCTTAGCGTCCCAAAGAGCTGGAAGCAAGATGCTTTAGGGCCTTTCTCCAGTTTGGATACAAGGCAGGGCCTCGAGCCATGGAGCTCTAGGGCAATGTAGAACACCCACAGCAGAAGTTCTACTTCAGCCAGATCAGGCCTGCAAAGAAACTGCGTTTGACAGGCCTTGGTAAGAGATGTTCCCGGTAGTCTGTAAGAGCACTGTCCACAGTGAGTTGTTTCTAAGCTTCCCGAAGAGCTGGAAGCAAGATGCTTTAGGGCCTCTCTCCAGTTTGGGTACAAGGCAGGGCCTTGTGCATGGAAGCTCTAGGGCAATGTAGCACACTCAGAGCAGAAGTTCTACTTCAGCCAGATCAGGCCTGCAAAGGAACTGCGTTTCACAGGCCTTTGTAAGAGATGTTCTCGGTAGGCTGTAAGAGCAGTGTGCAGACCGAGTTGTTTCTTAGCTTCCGGAAGAGCTGGAAGCAAGATGCTTTAGGGCCTCTCTCCAGTTTGGATACAAGGCAGGGCCTTGTGCATGGAAGCTCTAGGGCAATGTACAACACCTAGAGCAGAAGTTCTACTTCAGCCAGATCACGCCTGCAAAGGAACTGCGTTTCACAGGCCTTTGTAAGAGATGTTCCCGGTAGGCTGTAAGAGCACTGTGCAGAGCGAGTTGTTTCTTAGCTTCCAAAGAGCTGGAAGCAAGATGCTTTTGGCCCAAATTGCCCTTTGGAAAGAAGACCGCACGTTGTGCCTTTCAGCTCTCAGGCAATGTAGCACACCCAGAGCAGAAGTTCTACTGCAGCCAGATCAGGCCTGCAAAGAAACTGCGTGTCGCAGGCCTTTGTAAGAGATGTTCCCGGTAGGCTGTAAGAGCACTGTGCAGACCGAGTTGTTTCTTAGCTTCCCGAAGAGCTGGAAGCAAGATGCTTTAGGGCCTCTCTCCAGTTTGGATACAAGGCAGGGCCTTGTGCATGGAAGCTCTAGGGCAATGTACAACACCTAGAGCATAAGTTCTACTTCAGGCAGATCAGGCCTGCAAAGGAACTGCGTTTCACAGGCCTTTTTAAGAGATGTTCTCGGTAGGCTGTAAGAGCACTGTGCAGAGCGAGTTGTTTCTTAGCTTCCCAAAGAGCTAGAAGCAAGATGCTTTGGGGTCTCACTCCCCCTTTGGATACAAGACTCGGCTTTGTGCCTTGAAGCTCTAGGGCAATGTAGAACACCCACAGCAGAAGTTCTACTTCAGCCAGATCAGGCCTGCAAAGAAACTGAGTTTCACAGGCCTTTTAAGAGATGTTCCCGGTAGGCTGTAAGAGCACTGAGCAGAGCGGTTTGTTTCTTAGCTTCCCAAAGAGCTGGAAGCAAGATGCTTTGGATCCCAACTCGCCCTTTGGATAGAAGCATGCACATTGTGCCTTTTAGCTCTAGGGCAATGTAGCACACCCAGAGCAGAAGTTCTACTTCAGCCCGATCAGGCCTGCAAAGACACTGCGTGTCACAGGCCTGTGTAAGAGATGTTCCCGGTAGACTGTAAGAGCACTGTGCAGAGCGAGTTGTTTCTTAGCTTCCCAAAGAGCTGGAAACAAGATGCTTTGGGGCCTCTCTCCGTCTATGGAAATAGTGCAGCACTTTGTGCCTTCGAGCTCTAGGGCCATGTAGCACACTCGGAGCAGAAGTTCTACTTCAGCCAGATCAGGCCTGCAAAGAAACTGCGTTTCACAGCCCACTGTAAGAGATGTTCCCGGTAGGCTGTAAGAGCACTGTGCAGAGGGAGCTGTTTCATAGCTTCCCAAAGAGCTGGAAGCAAGATGCTTTGGGGCCTCTCTCCCCCTTTGGATACAAGGCAGGGCCTTGTGCGTAGAAGCTCTAGATCAATGAACAACACCCAGAGAATAAGTTCTACTTCAGCCAGATCAGGCCTGCAAAGGAACTGCGTTTCACAGGCCTTTGTAAGAGATGTTCCCGGTAGGCTGTAAGAGCTCTGTGCAGAGCGAGTTGTTTCTTAGCTTCCTAAAGAGCTGGAAGCTAGATGCTTTGGGCCCAACTCGCCCTTTGGAAAGAAGACTGCACGTTGTGCCTTTCAGCTCTAGGGCAATGTGGCACACGCAGAGCAGACGTTCTACTTCAGCCAGTCAGGCCTGCAAAGAAAGTGCGTTTCACAGGCCTTTGTAAGAGATGTTCCCGGTAGGCTGTAAGAGCACTGTGCAGAGCGAGTTGTTTCTTAGGTTCCCAAAGAGCTGGAAGCAAGATGCTTTGGGCCCCAACTCGCCCTTTTTAAATAAGACTGCACGCTGTGCCTTTCAGCTCTCGGGCAATGTAGCACACACAGAGCAGAAGTCCTACTTCAGCCAGATCAGGCCTGCAAAGAAACTGCGTTTCACAGGCCTTAGTAAGAGATGTTCCCAGTTGGCTGTAAGAGCACTGTGCAGAATGAGATGTTTCTTAGCTTCCCAAAGAGCTGGAAGCAAGATGCTTTGGGGAGTATCTCCGGCTTTGGAAATGATTCAGCATTTTGTGCCTTGGAGCTCTAGGGCAATGTAGCACACCCACAGCAGAAGTTCTACTTCAGCCATATCAGGACTGCAAAGGAACTGCGTGTCACAGGCCTTTGTAAGAGATGTTCCCGGTAGGCTGTGAGAGCACTGTGCAGAGCGAGTTGTTTCTTAGCTTCCCAAAGAGCTGGAAGCAAGATGCTTTGGGGCCTCTCTCCCCCTTTGAATACAAGGCAGGGCCTTGTGCATTGAAGCTCTAGGGCGATGTACAACACCCAGATCATAAGTTCTACTTCAGCCAGATCAGGCCTGCAAAGAAAGTGCGTTTCACAGGCCTTTGTAAGAGATGTTCCCGGTGCTGTAAGAGCACTGTGCAGAGCGAGTTGTTTCTTAGCTTCCCAAAGACCTGGAAGCAAGATGCTTTGGGGCGTATCTCCGTCTTTGGAAATGATTCAGCACTTTGTGCCTTGGAGCTCTAGGGCAATGTAGCACACCCAGAACATAGTTTCTACTTCACCCAGATCAGTCCTGCAAAGAAACTGCATTTCACAGCCCTTTGTAAGAGATGTTCCCGGTATGGTGGAATAGCACAGTGCACAGTGAGTTGTTTCTTAGCTTCCCAAAGAGCTGGAAGCAAGATGCTTTAGGGCCTTTCTCCAGTTTGGATACAAGGCAGGGCCTCAAGCCTTGAAGCTCTAGGGCAATGTAGCACACCCACAGCAGTAGTTCTACTTCAGCCAGATCAGACCTGCAAAGAAACTGCGTTTCACAGGCCTTGGTAAGAGATGTTCCCGGTAGTCTGTAAGAGCACTGTCCACAGTGAGTTGTTTCTAAGGTTCCCGAAGAGCTGGAAGCAAGATGCTTTAGGGCCTCTCTCCAGTTTGGGTACAAGGCAGGGCCTTGTGCATGGAAGCTCTAGGGCAATGTAGCACACCCAGAGGAGAAGTTCTACTTCAGCCAGATCAGGCCTGCAAAGGAACTGCGTATCACAGGCCTTTGTACGAGATGTTCCCGGTAGGCTGTAAGAGCACTGTGCAGAGCGAGCTGTTTCTTAGCTTCCCAAAGAGCTGGAAGCAAGATGCTTTGGGGTCTCTCTCCCCCTTTGGATACAAGGCAGGGCCTTGTGCATGGAAGCTCTAGATCAATGAACAACACCCAGAGAATAAGTTCTACTTTCAGCCAGATCAGGCCTGCAAAGGAACTGCGTTTCACAGGCCTTTGTAAGAGATGTTCCCGGTAGGCTGTAAGAGCACTGTGCAGAGCGAGTTGTTTCTTAGCTTCCAAAGAGCTGGAAGCAAGATGCTTTTGGCCCAAATTGCCCTTTGGAAAGAAGACCGCACGTTGTGCCTTTCAGCTCTCAGGCAATGTAGCACACCCAGAGCAGAAGTTCTACTGCAGCCAGATCAGGCCTGCAAAGAAACTGCGTGTCGCAGGCCTTTGTAAGAGATGTTCCCGGTAGGCTGTAAGAGCACTGTGCAGACCGAGTTGTTTCTTAGCTTCCCGAAGAGCTGGAAGCAAGATGCTTTAGGGCCTCTCTCCAGTTTGGATACAAGGCAGGGCCTTGTGCATGGAAGCTCTAGGGCAATGTACAACACCTAGAGCATAAGTTCTACTTCAGGCAGATCAGGCCTGCAAAGGAACTGCGTTTCACAGGCCTTTTTAAGAGATGTTCTCGGTAGGCTGTAAGAGCACTGTGCAGAGCGAGTTGTTTCTTAGCTTCCCAAAGAGCTAGAAGCAAGATGCTTTGGGGTCTCACTCCCCCTTTGGATACAAGACTCGGCTTTGTGCCTTGAAGCTCTAGGGCAATGTAGAACACCCACAGCAGAAGTTCTACTTCAGCCAGATCAGGCCTGCAAAGAAACTGAGTTTCACAGGCCTTTTAAGAGATGTTCCCGGTAGGCTGTAAGAGCACTGAGCAGAGCGGTTTGTTTCTTAGCTTCCCAAAGAGCTGGAAGCAAGATGCTTTGGATCCCAACTCGCCCTTTGGATAGAAGCATGCACATTGTGCCTTTTAGCTCTAGGGCAATGTAGCACACCCAGAGCAGAAGTTCTACTTCAGCCCGATCAGGCCTGCAAAGACACTGCGTGTCACAGGCCTGTGTAAGAGATGTTCCCGGTAGACTGTAAGAGCACTGTGCAGAGCGAGTTGTTTCTTAGCTTCCCAAAGAGCTGGAAACAAGATGCTTTGGGGCCTCTCTCCGTCTATGGAAATAGTGCAGCACTTTGTGCCTTCGAGCTCTAGGGCCATGTAGCACACTCGGAGCAGAAGTTCTACTTCAGCCAGATCAGGCCTGCAAAGAAACTGCGTTTCACAGCCCACTGTAAGAGATGTTCCCGGTAGGCTGTAAGAGCACTGTGCAGAGGGAGCTGTTTCATAGCTTCCCAAAGAGCTGGAAGCAAGATGCTTTGGGGCCTCTCTCCCCCTTTGGATACAAGGCAGGGCCTTGTGCGTAGAAGCTCTAGATCAATGAACAACACCCAGAGAATAAGTTCTACTTCAGCCAGATCAGGCCTGCAAAGGAACTGCGTTTCACAGGCCTTTGTAAGAGATGTTCCCGGTAGGCTGTAAGAGCTCTGTGCAGAGCGAGTTGTTTCTTAGCTTCCTAAAGAGCTGGAAGCTAGATGCTTTGGGCCCAACTCGCCCTTTGGAAAGAAGACTGCACGTTGTGCCTTTCAGCTCTAGGGCAATGTGGCACACGCAGAGCAGACGTTCTACTTCAGCCAGTCAGGCCTGCAAAGAAAGTGCGTTTCACAGGCCTTTGTAAGAGATGTTCCCGGTAGGCTGTAAGAGCACTGTGCAGAGCGAGTTGTTTCTTAGGTTCCCAAAGAGCTGGAAGCAAGATGCTTTGGGCCCCAACTCGCCCTTTTTAAATAAGACTGCACGTTGTGCCTTTCAGCTCTCGGGCAATGTAGCACACACAGAGCAGAAGTCCTACTTCAGCCAGATCAGGCCTGCAAAGAAACTGCGTTTCACAGGCCTTAGTAAGAGATGTTCCCAGTTGGCTGTAAGAGCACTGTGCAGAATGAGATGTTTCTTAGCTTCCCAAAGAGCTGGAAGCAAGATGCTTTGGGGAGTATCTCCGGCTTTGGAAATGATTCAGCATTTTGTGCCTTGGAGCTCTAGGGCAATGTAGCACACCCACAGCAGAAGTTCTACTTCAGCCATATCAGGACTGCAAAGGAACTGCGTGTCACAGGCCTTTGTAAGAGATGTTCCCGGTAGGCTGTGAGAGCACTGTGCAGAGCGAGTTGTTTCTTAGCTTCCCAAAGAGCTGGAAGCAAGATGCTTTGGGGCCTCTCTCCCCCTTTGAATACAAGGCAGGGCCTTGTGCATTGAAGCTCTAGGGCGATGTACAACACCCAGATCATAAGTTCTACTTCAGCCAGATCAGGCCTGCAAAGAAAGTGCGTTTCACAGGCCTTTGTAAGAGATGTTCCCGGTGCTGTAAGAGCACTGTGCAGAGCGAGTTGTTTCTTAGCTTCCCAAAGACCTGGAAGCAAGATGCTTTGGGGCGTATCTCCGTCTTTGGAAATGATTCAGCACTTTGTGCCTTGGAGCTCTAGGGCAATGTAGCACACCCAGAACATAGTTTCTACTTCACCCAGATCAGTCCTGCAAAGAAACTGCATTTCACAGCCCTTTGTAAGAGATGTTCCCGGTATGGTGGAATAGCACAGTGCACAGTGAGTTGTTTCTTAGCTTCCCAAAGAGCTGGAAGCAAGATGCTTTAGGGCCTTTCTCCAGTTTGGATACAAGGCAGGGCCTCAAGCCTTGAAGCTCTAGGGCAATGTAGCACACCCACAGCAGAAGTTCTACTTCAGCCAGATCAGGCCTGCAAAGAAACTGCGTTTCACAGGCCTTGGTAAGAGATGTTCCCGGTAGTCTGTAAGAGCACTGTCCACAGTGAGTTGTTTCTAAGGTTCCCGAAGAGCTGGAAGCAAGATGCTTTAGGGCCTCTCTCCAGTTTGGGTACAAGGCAGGGCCTTGTGCATGGAAGCTCTAGGGCAATGTAGCACACCCAGAGGAGAAGTTCTACTTCAGCCAGATCAGGCCTGCAAAGGAACTGCGTATCACAGGCCTTTGTACGAGATGTTCCCGGTAGGCTGTAAGAGCACTGTGCAGAGCGAGCTGTTTCTTAGCTTCCCAAAGAGCTGGAAGCAAGATGCTTTGGGGTCTCTCTCCCCCTTTGGATACAAGGCAGGGCCTTGTGCGTAGAAGCTCTAGATCAATGAACAACACCCAGAGAATAAGTTCTACTTTCAGCCAGATCAGGCCTGCAAAGGAACTGCGTTTCACAGGCCTTTGTAAGAGATGTTCCCGGTAGGCTGTAAGAGCACTGTGCAGAGCGAGTTGTTTCTTAGCTTCCCAAAGAGCTGGAAGTAAGATGCTTTGGGGCGAATCACCGTGTTTGGAAATGATAGAGCACTTTGTGCCTTGGAGCTCTAGGGCAATGTAGCACACCCAGAGCAGAAGTTCTACTTCAGCCAGATCAGGCCTGCAAAGAAACTGCGTTTCATAGGCCTTTGTAAGAGATGTTCCCGGTAGGCTGTAAGAGCACTGTGCAGAGCGAGTTGTTTCTTAGATTCCCAAAGAGCTGGAAGCAAGATGCTTTGGGACCCAACTTGCACTTTGGAAAGAAGACTGCACGTTGTGCCTTTCAGCTCTAGGGCAATGTAGCACACCCAGAGGAGAAGTTCTACTACAGCCAGATCAGGCTTGTAAAGAAACTGCGTTTCACAGGCCTTTGTAAGAGATGCTCCCGGTAGGCTGTAAGAGCACTGTGCAGAGCGAGTTGTTTCTTAGCTTCCCAAAGAGCTGGAAGCAAGATGCTTTGGGACCCAACTTGCCCTTTGAAAGAAGACTTCACGTTGTGCCTTTCAGCTCTCGGGCAAGGTAGCACACCCAGAGCAGAAGTTCTACTTCAGGCAGATCAGGCCTGCAAAGAAACTGCGTTTCAGAGGCCTTTGTAAGAGATGTTCCCGGTAGGCTGTAAGAGCACTGTGCAGAGTGAGTTGTTTCTTAGATTCCCAAAGAGCTGGAGGCAAGATGCTTTGGGGCATATCTCCGTCTTTGGAAATTATTCAGCGCTTTGTGCCTTGGAGCTTAGGGCAATTTAGCATACCCAGAGCAGAATTTCTACTTCACCCAGATCAGGCCTGCAAAGCAACTGCGTTTAACAGGCCTTTGTAAGAGATGTTTCTGGTATGCTGTAAGAGCACTGTGCCGAGCGTGTTGTGTCTTAGCTTCCCAAAGGGCTGGAAGCAAGATGCTTTGGGCCCTATCTTCCACTCTGGAAAGAAGGCAGGGCTTTGTGCCTTGAAGCTCTATGGCAACGTAGCTCTCCCACAGCAGAAGTTGTACTTCAGCTAGATAAGGCCTGCAAAGGCATTGCGTTTCACAGGCCTTTGTAAGAGATGTTCCCAGTAGGCTGTAAGAGCGCTGTGCAGAGCGAGCTGTTTCTTAGCTTCCCAAGGAGCTGGAAGCAAGATGCTTTGGGGCCTCTCTCCCCCTTTGAATACTAGGCAGGGCCTTGTGCATTGAAGCTCTAGGGCGATGTACAACACCCAGATCATAAGTTCTACTTCAGCCAGATCAGGCCTGCAAAGAAACTGCGTTTCACAGGCCTTTGTAAGAGATGTTCCCGGTGCTGTAAGAGCACTGTGCAGAGCGAGTTGTTTCTTAGATTCCCAAAGACCTGGAAGCAAGATGCTTTGGGGCGTATCTCCGTCTTTGGAAATGATTCAGCACTTTGTGCCTTGGAGCTCTAGGGCAATGTAGCACACCCAGAACATAGTTTCTACTTCACCCAGATCAGTCCTGCAAAGAAACTGCGTTTCACAGCCCTTTGTAAGAGATGTTCCCTGTATGGTGGAATAGCACAGTGCACAGTGAGTTGTTTCTTAGCGTCCCAAAGAGCTGGAAGCAAGATGCTTTAGGGCCTTTCTCCAGTTTGGATACAAGGCAGGGCCTCGAGCCATGGAGCTCTAGGGCAATGTAGAACACCCACAGCAGAAGTTCTACTTCAGCCAGATCAGGCCTGCAAAGAAACTGCGTTTGACAGGCCTTGGTAAGAGATGTTCCCGGTAGTCTGTAAGAGCACTGTCCACAGTGAGTTGTTTCTAAGCTTCCCGAAGAGCTGGAAGCAAGATGCTTTAGGGCCTCTCTCCAGTTTGGGTACAAGGCAGGGCCTTGTGCATGGAAGCTCTAGGGCAATGTAGCACACTCAGAGCAGAAGTTCTACTTCAGCCAGATCAGGCCTGCAAAGGAACTGCGTTTCACAGGCCTTTGTAAGAGATGTTCTCGGTAGGCTGTAAGAGCAGTGTGCAGACCGAGTTGTTTCTTAGCTTCCGGAAGAGCTGGAAGCAAGATGATTTAGGGCCTCTCTCCAGTTTGGATACAAGGCAGGGCCTTGTGCATGGAAGCTCTAGGGCAATGTACAACACCTAGAGCAGAAGTTCTACTTCAGCCAGATCACGCCTGCAAAGGAACTGCGTTTCACAGGCCTTTGTAAGAGATGTTCCCGGTAGGCTGTAAGAGCACTGTGCAGAGCGAGTTGTTTCTTAGCTTCCAAAGAGCTGGAAGCAAGATGCTTTTGGCCCAAATTGCCCTTTGGAAAGAAGACCGCACGTTGTGCCTTTCAGCTCTCAGGCAATGTAGCACACCCAGAGCAGAAGTTCTACTGCAGCCAGATCAGGCCTGCAAAGAAACTGCGTGTCGCAGGCCTTTGTAAGAGATGTTCCCGGTAGGCTGTAAGAGCACTGTGCAGACCGAGTTGTTTCTTAGCTTCCCGAAGAGCTGGAAGCAAGATGCTTTAGGGCCTCTCTCCAGTTTGGATACAAGGCAGGGCCTTGTGCATGGAAGCTCTAGGGCAATGTACAACACCTAGAGCATAAGTTCTACTTCAGGCAGATCAGGCCTGCAAAGGAACTGCGTTTCACAGGCCTTTTTAAGAGATGTTCTCGGTAGGCTGTAAGAGCACTGTGCAGAGCGAGTTGTTTCTTAGCTTCCCAAAGAGCTAGAAGCAAGATGCTTTGGGGTCTCACTCCCCCTTTGGATACAAGACTCGGCTTTGTGCCTTGAAGCTCTAGGGCAATGTAGAACACCCACAGCAGAAGTTCTACTTCAGCCAGATCAGGCCTGCAAAGAAACTGAGTTTCACAGGCCTTTTAAGAGATGTTCCCGGTAGGCTGTAAGAGCACTGAGCAGAGCGGTTTGTTTCTTAGCTTCCCAAAGAGCTGGAAGCAAGATGCTTTGGATCCCAACTCGCCCTTTGGATAGAAGCATGCACATTGTGCCTTTTAGCTCTAGGGCAATGTAGCACACCCAGAGCAGAAGTTCTACTTCAGCCCGATCAGGCCTGCAAAGACACTGCGTGTCACAGGCCTGTGTAAGAGATGTTCCCGGTAGACTGTAAGAGCACTGTGCAGAGCGAGTTGTTTCTTAGCTTCCCAAAGAGCTGGAAACAAGATGCTTTGGGGCCTCTCTCCGTCTATGGAAATAGTGCAGCACTTTGTGCCTTCGAGCTCTAGGGCCATGTAGCACACTCGGAGCAGAAGTTCTACTTCAGCCAGATCAGGCCTGCAAAGAAACTGCGTTTCACAGCCCACTGTAAGAGATGTTCCCGGTAGGCTGTAAGAGCACTGTGCAGAGGGAGCTGTTTCATAGCTTCCCAAAGAGCTGGAAGCAAGATGCTTTGGGGCCTCTCTCCCCCTTTGGATACAAGGCAGGGCCTTGTGCGTAGAAGCTCTAGATCAATGAACAACACCCAGAGAATAAGTTCTACTTCAGCCAGATCAGGCCTGCAAAGGAACTGCGTTTCACAGGCCTTTGTAAGAGATGTTCCCGGTAGGCTGTAAGAGCTCTGTGCAGAGCGAGTTGTTTCTTAGCTTCCTAAAGAGCTGGAAGCTAGATGCTTTGGGCCCAACTCGCCCTTTGGAAAGAAGACTGCACGTTGTGCCTTTCAGCTCTAGGGCAATGTGGCACACGCAGAGCAGACGTTCTACTTCAGCCAGTCAGGCCTGCAAAGAAAGTGCGTTTCACAGGCCTTTGTAAGAGATGTTCCCGGTAGGCTGTAAGAGCACTGTGCAGAGCGAGTTGTTTCTTAGGTTCCCAAAGAGCTGGAAGCAAGATGCTTTGGGCCCCAACTCGCCCTTTTTAAATAAGACTGCACGTTGTGCCTTTCAGCTCTCGGGCAATGTAGCACACACAGAGCAGAAGTCCTACTTCAGCCAGATCAGGCCTGCAAAGAAACTGCGTTTCACAGGCCTTAGTAAGAGATGTTCCCAGTTGGCTGTAAGAGCACTGTGCAGAATGAGATGTTTCTTAGCTTCCCAAAGAGCTGGAAGCAAGATGCTTTGGGGAGTATCTCCGGCTTTGGAAATGATTCAGCATTTTGTGCCTTGGAGCTCTAGGGCAATGTAGCACACCCACAGCAGAAGTTCTACTTCAGCCATATCAGGACTGCAAAGGAACTGCGTGTCACAGGCCTTTGTAAGAGATGTTCCCGGTAGGCTGTGAGAGCACTGTGCAGAGCGAGTTGTTTCTTAGCTTCCCAAAGAGCTGGAAGCAAGATACTTTGGGGCCTCTCTCCGTCTTTGGAAATAATGCAGCTCTTTGTGCATTGGAGCTCTAGGGCAATGTAGCACACTCAGAGCATAAGTTCTACTTCAGCCAGATCAGGCCTGCAAAGGAACTGCGTTTCACAGGCCTTTGTAAGAGATGTTCCCGGTAGGCTGTAAGAGCACTGTGCAGAGCGAGCTGTTTCTAAGATTCCCAAAGAGCTGGAAGCAAGATGCTTTGGGGCCTCTCTCCCCCTTTGGATACAAGGCAGGGCCTTGTGCGTAGAAGCTCTAGATCAATGAACAACACCCAGAGAATAAGTTCTACTTCAGCCAGATCAGGCCTGCAAAGGAACTGCGTTTCACAGGCCTTTGTAAGAGATGTTCCCGGTAGGCTGTAAGAGCTCTGTGCAGAGCGAGTTGTTCCTAGCTTCCTAAAGAGCTGGAAGCTAAATGCTTTGGGCCCAACTCGCCCTTTGGAAAGAAGACTGCACGTTGTGCCTTTCAGCTCTAGGGCAATGTGGCACACGCAGAGCATAAGTTCTACTTCAGCCAGTCAGGCATGCAAAGAAAGTGCGTTTCACAGGCCTTTGTAAGAGATGTTCCCGGTAGGCTGTAAGAGCACTGTGCAGAGCGAGTTGTTTCTTAGGTTCCCAAAGCGCTGGAATCAAGATGCTTTGGGCCCCAACTCGCCCTTTTTAAATAAGACTGCACGTTGTGCCTTTCAGCTCTCGGGCAATGTAGCACACACAGAGCAGAAGTCCTACTTCAGCCAGATCAGGCCTGCAAAGAAACTGCGTTTCACAGGCCTTAGTAAGAGATGTTCCCGGTTGGCTGTAAGAGCACTGTGCAGAATGAGATGTTTCTTAGCTTCCCAAAGAGCTGGAAGCAAGATGCTTTGGGGAGTATCTCCGGCTTTGGAAATGATTCAGCATTTTGTGCCTTGGAGCTCTAGGGCAATGTAGCACACCCACAGCAGAAGTTCTACTTCAGCCAGATCAGGACTGCAAAGGAACTGCGTGTCACAGGCCTTTGTAAGAGATGTTCCCGGTAGGCTGTGAGAGCACTGTGCAGAGCGAGTTGTTTCTTAGCTTCCCAAAGAGCTGGAAGCAAGATACTTTGGGGCCTCTCTCCGTCTTTGGAAATAATGCAGCTCTTTGTGAATTGGAGCTCTAGGGCAATGTAGCACACTCAGAGCATAAGTTCTACTTCAGCCAGATCAGGCCTGCAAAGGAACTGCGTTTCACAGGCCTTTGTAAGAGATGTTCTCGGTAGGCTGTAAGAGCAGTGTGCAGACCGAGTTGTTTCTTAGCTTCCGGAAGAGCTGGAAGCAAGATGCTTTAGGGCCTCTCTCCAGTTTGGATACAAGGCAGGGCCTTGTGCATGGAAGCTCTAGGGCAATGTACAACACCTAGAGCTGAAGTTCTACTTCAGCCAGATCACGCCTGCAAAGGAACTGCGTTTCACAGGCCTTTGTAAGAGATGTTCCCGGTAGGCTGTAAGAGCACAGTGCAGAGCGAGTTGTTTCTTAGCTTCCCAAAGAGCTGGAAGCAAGATGCTTTTGGCCCAACTTGCCCTTTGGAAAGAAGAGTGCACGTTGTGCCTTTCAGCTCTCAGGAAATGTAGCACACCCAGAGCAGAAGTTCTACTGCAGCCAGATCAGGCCTGCAAAGAAACTGCGTGTCGCAGGCCTTTGTAAGAGATGTTCCCGGTAGGCTGTAAGAGCACTGTGCAGACCGAGTTGTTTCTTAGCTTCCCGAAGAGCTGGAAGCAAGATGCTTTAGGGCCTCTCTCCAGTTTGGATACAAGGCAGGGCCATGTGCATGGAAGCTCTAGGGCAATGTACAACACCTAGAGCATAAGTTCTACTTCAGGCAGATCAGGCCTGCAAAGGAACTGCGTTTCACAGGCCTTTGTAAGAGATGTTCCCGGTAGGCTGTAAGAGCACTGTGCAGAGCGAGTTGTTTCTTAGGTTCCCAAAGAGCTGGAAGCAAGATGCTTTGGGCCCCAACTCGCCCTTTTTAAATAAGACTGCACGTTGTGCCTTTCAGCTCTCGGGCAATGTAGCACACCCAGAGCAGAAGTTCTACTTCAGCCAGATCAGGCCTGCAAAGAAAGTTCGTTTCACTGGCCTTTGTAAGAGATTTCTCCGGTAGGCTGTAGGAGCACTGTGCTGAGCGAGTTGATTCTTAGCTTCACAAAAAGCTTTAAGCAAGATGCGTTGGGGCGTATCTCCGTCTTCGGAAATGATTCAGCACTTTGTGCCTTGGAGCTCTAGGGCAATTTAGAACACCCAGAGCAGAGTTTCTACTTCACCCAGATCAGGCCTGCAAAGAAACTGCGTTTCACAGCAGTTTGTAAGAGATGTTCCCGGCATGGTGTAATAGCACTGTGCACAGTGAGTTGTTTCTTAGCGTCCCAAAGAGCTGGACGCAAGATGCTTTAGGGCCTTTCTCCAGTTTGGATACAAGGCAGGGCCTTGAGCCTTGAAGCTCTACTGCAATGTAGCACACCCACAGCTGAAGTTCAACTGCAGCCAGATCAGGCCTGCAAAGAAACTGCGTTTCACTGGCCTTTTGTAAGAGATGTTCCCGGTAGGCTGTAAGAGCACTGTGCAGGGCGAGCTGTTTCTTAGCTTCCCAAAGAGCTGGAAGCAAGATGCTTTGGGGCCTCTCTCCCCCTTTGGATACAAGGCAGGGCCTTGTGCGTTGAAGCTCTAGGGCAATGCACAACACCCAGAGCCTAAGTTCTACTTCAGCCAGATCAGGCCTCAAAGGAACAGCGTTTCACAGGCCTTTGTAAGAGATGTTCTCGGTAGGCTGTAAGAGAACTGTGCACAGCGAGTTGTTTCTTAGCTTCCCAAAGAGCTGGAAGCAAGAAGCTTTGGGGCCCAACTCGCCCTTTGGAAAGAAGCCTGCACGTAGTGCCTTACAGCTCTAGGGCAATGTAGCACACCCAGAGCAGAAGTTCTACTTCAGCCAGATCAGGCCTGCAAAGAATCTGCGTTTCACAGGCCTTTGTAAGAGATATTCCCGTTGGCTGTAAGAGCTCTGTGCAGAGCGAGTTGTTTCTTAGCTTCCCAAAGAACTGGAAGCAAGATTATTTGGGGCCTCCCTCCCCCTTTGGATACCAGACTGGGCTTTGTGCCTTTAAGCTCTAGGGCAATGTAGAACACCCACAGCAGAAGTTTTACTTCAGCGAGATCAGGCCTGCAAAGAAACTGCGTTTCACAGGCATTTGTAAGAGATGTTCCCGGTAGGCTGTAAGAGCACTGTGCAGACCGAGTTGTTTCTTTGCTTCCCAAAGAGCTGGAAGTAAGATGCTTTGGGGCGTATCACCGTGTTTGGAAATGATAGAGCACTTTGTGCCTTGGAGCTCTAGGGCAATGTAGCACACCCAGAGCAGAAGTTCTACTTCAGCTAGATCAGGCCTGCAAAGGAACTGCGTTTCACAGGACTTTGTAAGAGATGTTCCCGGTAGGCTGTAAGAGCACTGTGCAGAGCGAGCTGTTTCTTAGCTTCCCAAGGAGCTGGAAGCAAGATGCTTTGGGGCCTCTCTCCCCCTTTGGATACAAGGCAGGGCCTTGTGCGATGAAGCTCTAGGGCAATGAACAACACCCGCAGCATAAGTTCTACTTCAGCCAGATCAGGCCTGCAAAAAAACTGCGTTTCACAGGCCTTTGTAAGAGATGTTTCCGGTGCTGTAAGAGCACTGTGCAGAGCGAGTTGTTTCTTAGCTTCCCAAAGAGCTGGAAGCAAGATGCTTTTGGCCCAACTTGCCCTTTGGAAAGAAGACTGCACGTTGTGCCTTTCAGCTCTCAGGCAATGTAGCACACCCAGAACAGAAGTTCTACTTAAGCCAGAACAGGACTGCAAAGGAACAGCGTTTCACAGGCCTTTGTAAGAGATGTTCTCGGTAGGCTGTAAGAGCACTGTGCAGAGCGAGTTCTTTCTTAGCTTCCCAAAGAGCTGGAAGCAAGAAGCTTTGGGGCCCAACTCGCCCTTTCGAAAGAAGCCTGCACGTAGTGCCTTACAGCTCTAGGGCAATGTAGCACACCCAGAACAGAGTTTCTACTTCACCCAGATCAGTCCTGCAAAGCAACTGCGTTTCACAGCCCTTTCTAAGAGATGTTCCCGATATGGTGCAATAGCACTGTGCACAGTGAGTTGTTTCTTAGCGTTCCAAAGAGCTGGAAGCAAGATGCATTAGGGCCTCTCTCCAGTTTGGGTACAAGGCAGGGCCTTGTGCATGGAAGCTCTAGGGCAATGTAGCACACCCAGAGGAGAAGTTCTACTTCAGCCAGATCAGGCCTGCAAGGAAACTGCGTTTCACAGGACTTTGTAAGAGATGTTCCCGTTATGCTGTGAGAGCA
Organism: Equus caballus; assembly: GCF_041296265.1. Classification (NCBI taxonomy): domain Eukaryota; kingdom Metazoa; phylum Chordata; class Mammalia; order Perissodactyla; family Equidae; genus Equus; species Equus caballus. The sequence continues at coordinate 68,527,735 of NC_091684.1, forward strand.
GTGTGCAGAGCGAGTTGTTTCTTAGCTTCCCACAGAGCTGGAAGAAAGATACTTTGGGGCCTCTCTCCATCTTTGGAAATAATGCAGCTCTTCGTGAATTGGAGCTCTAGGGCAATGTAGCACACTCACAGCAGAAGTTCTACTTCAGCCAGATCAGGCCTGCAAAGTAACTGCGTTTCACAGGCCTTTGTAAGAGATGTTCTCGGTAGGCTGTAAGAGCAGTGTGCAGACCGAGTTGTTTCTTAGCTTCCCGAAGATGTGGAAGCAAGATGCTCTAGGGCCTCTCTCCAGTTTGGATACAAGGCAGGGCCTTTGCATGGAAGCTCTAGGTCAATGTACAACACCTAGAGCAGAAGTTCTACTTCAGCCAGATCACGCCTGCAAATGAACTGCGTTTCACAGGCCTTTGTAAGAGATGTTCCCGGTAGGCTGTAAGAGCACTGAGCAGAGCGGTTTGTTTCTTAGCTTCCCAAAGAGCTGGAAGCAAGATGCTTTGGATCCCAACTCGCCCTTTGGATAGAAGCCTGCACATTGTGCCTTTCAGCTCCAGGGCAATGTAGCACACCCAAAGCAGAAGTTCTACTCAGCCAGATCAGGCGTGCAAAAAACTGCGTTTCACAGGCCTTTGTAAGAGATGTTCCCGGTAGGCTGTAAGAGCACTGTGCAGAGCGAGTTGTTTCTTAGCTTCCCAAAGAGCTGGAAGCAAGATGCTTTGGGGCGTACCTCCGTCTTTGGAAATGATTCAGCACTTTGTGCCTTGGAGCTCTAGGGCAATGTAGCACACCCACAGCAGAAGTTCTACTTCAGCCAGATCAGGCCTGCAAAGAAACTGCCTTTCACAGGCCTTTGTAAGAGATGTTCCCGGTAGACTGTAAGAGCACTGTGCAGACTGAGTTGTTTCTTAGCTTCCCGAAGAGCTGGAAGCAAGATGCTTTAGGGCCTCTCTCCAGTTTGGATACAAGGCAGGGCCTTGTGCATGGAAGCTCTAGGGCAATGTACAACACCTAGAGCATAAGTTCTACTTCAGGCAGATCAGTCCTGCAAAGGAACTGCGTTTCACAGGCCTTTGTAAGAGATGTTCTCCGTAGGCTCTAAGAGCACTGTGCAGAGCGAGTTGTTTCTTAGCTTCCCAAAGAGCTGGAAGCAAGATGCTTTGGGGCCTCACTCCCCCTTTGGATAGAAGACTGAGCTTTGTGCCTTGAAGGTCTAGGGCAATGTAGAACACCCACAGCAGAAGTTTCACTTCAGCGATATCAGGCCTGCAAAGAAACTGCGTTTCACAGGCATTTGTAAAAGATGTTCCCGGTAGAGTGTAAGAGCACTGTGCAGAGCAAGCTGTTTCATAGCTTCCCAAAGGGCTGGAAGTAAGATGCTTTGGGGCGTATCATCGTGTTTGGAAATGATAGAGCACTTTGTGCCTTGGAACTTTAGGGCAATGTAGCACACCCAGAGCAGAAGTTCTACTTCAGCCAGATCAGGCCTTCAAAGGAACTGCGTTTCACAGGACTTTGTAAGAGATGTTCACAGTAGGCTGTAATACCACTGTGCACAGCGAGTTGTTTCTTAGCTTACCAAAGAGCTGGAAGCAAGATGCTTTGGGGTCCAACTCGCCCTTTGGAAAGAAGGCTGCACGTAGTGCCTTACAGCTCTAGGGCAATGTAGCACACCCAGAGAAGTTCTACTTCAGCCTGATCTGTGTTGCAAAGAAACTGCGTTTCACAGGCCTTTGTAAGAGATATTCCCGGTAGGCTGTAAGAGCTCTGTGCAGAGCGAGTTGTTTCTTAGCTTCCCAAAGAGCTGGAAGCAAGATGATTTGGGGCCTCCCTCCCCCTTTTTATACAAGACTGGGCTTTGTGCCTTGAAGCTCTAGGGCAATGAAGAACACCCACAGCAGAAGTTCTACTTCATCCAGATCACGCCTGCAAAGAAATTGCATTTCACAGGCCTTTGTAAGAGATGTTCCCGGTAGGCTGTAAGAGCAATGACCACAGCGAGTTGTTTCTTAGCTTCCCATAGAACTGGAAGCAATATACTTTGGGGCCTCTCTCCGTCTTTGGAAATAATGCAGCACTTTGTGAATTGGAGCTCTAGGGCAATGTAGCACACTCAGAGCAGAAGTTCTGCTTCAGAAAGATCAGGCCTGCAAAGAAACTGCGTTTCACAGGCCTTTGTAAGAGATGTTCCCGGTAGGCTGTAAGAGCACTGTGCAGAGCGAGCTGTTTCTTAGCTTCCCAAAGAGCTGGAAGCAAGATGCTTTGGGGCCTCTCTCCCCCGTTGGATACAAGGCAGGGCCTTGTGCGTTGAAGCTCCAGGGCAATGAACAACACCCAGAGAATAAGTTCTACTTCAGCCAGATCAGGCCTGCAAAGGAACGGCGTTTCACAGGCCTTTGTAAGAGATGTTCCCGGTAGGCTGTAAGAGCAATGACCACAGCGAGTTGTTTCTTAGCTTCCCATAGAGCTGGAAGCAAGATTCTTTAGGGCCTCTCTCCAGGTGGATACAAGGTATGGCCTTGTGCATGGAAGCTCTAGGTCAATGTAGCACACCCAGAGGAGAAGTTCTACTTCAGTCAGATCAGGCCTGCAAAGAAAGTGCGTGTCACAGGCCTTTGTAAGAGATGTTCCCGGTAGGCTGTAAGAGCACTGTGCAGAGCGAGTTGTTTCTTAGCTTCCCAAAGGGCTGGAAGCAAGATGCTTTGGGGCCCAATTCGCCCTTTGGAAAGAAGACTGCACGTTGTGCCTTTCAGCTCTCGGGCAAGGTAGCACACCCAGAGCAGAAGTTCTACTTCAGCCAGATCAGGCCTGCAAAGAAACTGCGTTTCACAGGCCTTTGTAAGAGATGTTCCCGGTAGGCTGTAAGAGCACTGAGCAGAGCGAGATGTTTCTTAGATTCCCAAAGAGCTGGAAGAAAGATACTTTGGGACCCAACTTGCCCTTTGGAAAGAAGACTGCACGTTGTGCCTTTCAGCTCTAGGGCAATGTAGCACACCCAGAGGAGAAGTTCTACTACAGCCAGATCAGGCCTGTAAAGAAACTGCGTTTCACAGGCCTTTGTAAGAGATATTCCCGGTAGGCTGTAAGAGCACTGTGCAGAGCGAGTTGTTTCTTAGCTTCCCAAAGAGAGGGAAGCAAGGTGCTTTTGGCCCAACTTGCCCTTTGGAAAGAAGACTGCACGTTGTGCCTTTCAGCTCTCAGGCAATGTAGCTCACCCAGAGGAGAAGTTCTACTTCAGCCAGATCAGGCCTGCAAAGAAACTGCGTTTCACAGGCCTTTGTAGGAGATGTGCCCGGTAGGCTGTGAGAGCACTGTGTAGAGCGAGTTGTTTCTTAGCTTCCCAAAGAGCTGGAAGCAAGATGCTTTGGGGCGTATCTCCGTCCTTGGAAATGATTCAGCACTTTGAGCCTTGGAGATTAGGGCAATGTAGCACACCCACAGCAGAAGTTCTACTTCAGCCAGATCAGGCCTGCAAAGAAACTGCGTTTCACAGGCCTTTGTAAGAGATGTTCCCGGTAGACTGTAAGAGCACTGTGCAGAGCGACTTGTTTCTTAGCTTCCGGAAGAGCTGGAAGCAATATTCTTTAGGGCCTCTCTCCAGATTGGAAACAAGGCAGGGCCTTGTGCATGGAAGCTCTAGGGCAATGTACAACACCTAGAGCATAAGTTCTACTTCAGGCAGATCAGGCCTGCATAGGAACTGCGTTTCACAGGCCTTTGTAAGAGATGTTCTCGGTAGGCTGTAAGAGCACTGTGCAGAGCGAGTTGTGTCTTAGCTTCCCAAAGAGCTGGAAGCAAGATGCATTGGGGCCACACTCCCCCTTTGGATACAAGACTTGGCTTTGTGCCTTGAAGCTCTAGGGCAATGTAGAACACCCACAGCAGAAGTTCTACTTCAGCCAGATCAGGCCTGCAAAGAAACTGAGTTTCACAGGTCTTTTAAGAGATGTTCCCGGTAGGCTGTAAGAGCACTGAGCAGAGCGGTTTGTTTCTTAGCTTCCCAAAGAGCTGGAAGCAAGATGCTTTGGATCCCAACTCGCCCTTTGGATAGAAGCCTGCACATTGTGCCTTTCAGCTCTAGGGCAATGTAGCACACCCAGAGCAGAAGTTCTACTTCAGCCCGATCAGGCCTGCAAAGAAACTGCGTGTCACAGGCCTTTGTAAGAGATGTTCCCGGTAGGCTGTAAGAGCACTGTGCAGAGCGAGTTGTTTCTTAGCTTCCCAAAGAGCTGGAAACAAGATGCTTTGGGGCCTCTCTCCGTCTTTTTAAATAATGCAGCACTTTGTGCCTTCGAGCTCTAGGGCAATGTAGCACACTCAGAGCAGAAGTTCTGCTTCAGCAAGATCAGGCCTGCAAAGAAACTGCGTTTCACAGGCCTTTGTAAGAGATGTTCCCGGTAGGCTGTAAGAGCACTGTGCAGAGCGAGCTGATTCTTAGCTTCCCAAAGAGCTGGAAGCAAGATGCTTTGGGGCCTCTCTCCCCCGTTGGATACAAGGCAGGGCCTTGTGCGTTGAAGCTCTAGGGCAATGAACAACACCCAGAGAATAAGTTCTACTTCAGCCAGATCAGGCCTGCAAAGGAACTGCGTTTCACAGGCCTTTTTAAGAGATGTTCTTGGTAGGCTGTAAGAGCACTGTGCAGAGCGTGTTGTTTATTAGCTTCCCAAAGAGCTGGAAGCAAGATACTTTGGGGCCTCTCTTCCCCTTTGTAAACAAGGCTTGGCTTTGTGACTTTCAGCTCTTGGGCAATTTAGCACACCCAGAGCAGAAGTTCTTCTTCAGCCAGATCAGGCCTGCAAAAAAACTGCGTTTCACAGGCCTTTGTAAGACATGTTCCCGGTAGACTTTAAGAGCACTGTGCAGACCGAGTTGTTTCTTAGCTTCCCAAAGAGATGGAAGCAAGATGCTTTGGGGCGTATCACCGTGTTTGGAAATGGTTCATCACTTTGTGCCTTCGAGCTCTAGGGCAATGTAACACACCCAGAGCAGAAGTTCTACTTCAGCCAGATCAGGCCTGCAAAGGAACTGCTTTTCACAGGACTTTGTAAGAGATGTTCACAGTAGGCTGTAATACCACTGTTCACAGCGAGATGTTTCTTAGCTTCCCAAAGAGCTGGAAGCAAGAAGCTTTGGGGCCCAACTCGCCCTTTGGAAAGAAGCCTGCACGTAGTGCCTTACAGCTCTAGGGCAATGTAGCACACCCAGAGCAGAAGTTCTACTGCAGCCAGATCAAGCCTTCAAAGAAACTGCGTTTCACAGGCCTTTGTAAGAGATGTTCCCGGTAGGCTGTAAGAGCACTGTGCAGAGTGAGTTGTTTCTTAGATTCCCAAAGAGCTGGAGGCAAGATGCTTTGGGGCATGTCTCCGTCTTTGGAAATTATTCAACACTTTGTGCCTTGGAGCTCTAGGGCAATGTAGCACACCCAGAACATAGTTTCTACTTCACCCAGATCAGTCCTGCAAAGAAACTGCGTTTCACAGCCCTTTGTAAGAGATGTTCCCTGTATGGTGGAATAGCACAGTGCACAGTGAGTTGTTTCTTAGCGTCCCAAAGAGCTGGAAGCAAGATGCTTTAGGGCCTTTCTCCAGTTTGGATACACGGCAGGGCCTCGAGCCTTGAAGCTCTAGGGCAATGTAGCACACCCACAGCAGAAGTTCTACTTCAGCCAGATCAGGCCTGCACAGAAACTGCGTTTCACAGGAATTGGTAAGAGATGTTCCCGGTAGTCTGTAAGAGCACTGTCCACAGTGAGTTGTTTCTAAGCTTCCCGAAGAGCTGGAAGCAAGATGCTTTAGGGCCTCTCTCCAGTTTGGGGACAAGGCAGGGCCTTGTGCATGGAAGCTCTAGGGCAATGTAGCACACCCAGAGGAGAAGTACTACTTCAGCCAGATCAGGCCTGCAAAGGAACTGCGTATCACTGGCCATTGTAAGAGATGTTCTCTGTAGGCTGTAAGAGCACTGTGCAGAGCGAGCTGTTTCTTAGCTTACCAAAGAGCTGGAAGCAAGATGCTTTTGGCCCAACTTGCCCTTTGGAAAGAAGACCGCACGTTGTGCCTTTCAGCTCTCAGGCAATGTAGCACACCCAGAGCAGAAGTTCTACTGCAGCCAGATCAGGCCTCCAAAGAAACTGCGTGTCGCAGGCCATTGTAAGAGATGTTCCCGGTAGGCTGTAAGAGCACTGTGCAGACCGAGTTGTTTCTTAGCTTCCCGAAGAGCTGGAAGCAAGATGCTCTAGGGCCTCTCTCCAATTTGGATACAAGGCAGGGCCTTGTGCATGGAAGCTCTAGGGCAATGTACAACACCTAGAGCATAAGTTCTACTTCAGGCAGATCAGGCCTGCAAAGGAACTGCATTTCACAGGCCTTTTTAAGAGATGTTCTCGGTAGGCTGTAAGAGCACTGTGCAGAGCGAGTTGTTTCTTAGCTTCCCAAAGAGCTGGAAGCAAGATGCTTTGGGGTCTCACTCCCCCTTTGGATACAAGACTCGGCTTTGTGCCTTGAAGCTCTAGGGCAATGTAGAACACCCACAGCAGAAGTTCTACTTCAGCCTGATCAGGCCTGCAAAGAAACTGAGTTTCACAGGCCTTTTAAGAGATGTTCCCGGTAGGCTGTAAGAGCACTGAGCAGAGCGGTTTGTTTCTTAGCTTCCCAAAGAGCTGGAAGCAAGATGCTTTGGATCCCAACTCGCCCTTTGGATAGAAGCATGCACATTGTGCCTTTCAGCTCTAGGGCAATGTAGCACACCCAGAGCAGAAGTTCTACTTCAGCCCGATCAGGCCTGCAAAGAAACTGCGTGTCACAGGCCTGTGTAAGAGATGTTCCCGGTAGACTGTAAGAGCACTGTGGAGAGCGAGTTGTTTCTTAGCTTCCCAAAGAGCTGGAAACAAGATTCTTTGGGGCCTCTCTCCGTCTATGGAAATAATGCAGCACTTTGTGCCTTCGAGCTCTAGGGCCATGTAGCACACTCAGAGCAGAAGTTCTACTTCAGCCATATCAGGTCTGCCAAGAAACTGCGTATCACAGGCCTTTGTAAGAGATGTTCCCGGTAGGCTGTAAGAGCACTGTGCACAGCGAGCTGTTTCTTAGCTTCCCTAGAAGCTGGAAGCAAGATGCTTTGGGGCCTCTCTCCCCCTTTGGATACAAGGCAGGGCCTTGTGCGTAGAAGCTCTAGACCAATGAACAACACCCAGAGAATAAGTTCTACTTCAGCCAGATCAGGCCTGCAAAGGAACTGCTTTTCACAGGCCTTTGTAAGAGATGTTCCCGGTAGGCTGTAAGAGCTCTGTGCAGAGCGAGTTGTTTCTTAGCTTCCTAAAGAGCTGGAAGCAAGATGCTTTGAGCCCAACTCGCCCTTTGGAAAGACGACTGCACGTTGTGCCTTTCAGCTCTAGGGCAATGTGGCACACGCAGAGCAGAAGTTCTATTTCAGCCAGTAAGGCCTGCAAAGAAAGTGCGTTTCACAGGCCTTTGTAAGAGATGTTCCCGGTAGGCTGTAAGAGCACTGTGCGGAGCGAGTTGTTTCTTAGGTTCCCAAAGAGCTGGAAGGAAGATGCTTTGGGCCCCAACTCGCCCTTTTTAAATAAGACTGCACGTTGTGCCTTTCAGCTCTCGGGCAATGTAGCACACACAGAGCAGAAGTCCTCCTTCAGCCAGATCAGGCCTGCAAAGAAACTGCGTTTCACAGGCCTTAGTAAGAGATGTTCCCGGTTGGCTGTAAGAGCACTGTGCAGAATGAGATGTTTCTTAGCTTCCCAAAGAGCTGGAAGCAAGATGCTTTGGGGAGTATCTCCGGCTTTGGAAATGATTCAGCATTTTGTGCCTTGGAGCTCTAGGGCAATTTAGCACACCCACAGCAGAAGTTCTACTTCAGCCAGATCAGGACTGCAAAGGAACTGCGTGTCACAGGCTTTTGTAAGAGATGTTCCCGGTAGGCTGTGAGAGCACTGTGCAGAGCGAGTTGTTTCTTAGCTTCCCAAAGAGCTGGAAGCAAGATACTTTGGGGCCTCTCTCCGTCTTTGGAAATAATGCAGCTCTTTGTGAATTGGAGCTCTAGGGCAATGTAGCACACTCAGAGCAGAAGTTCTACTTCAGCCAGATCAGGCCTGCAAAGGAACTGCGTTTCACAGGCCTTTGTAAGAGATGTTCTCGGTAGGCTGTAAGAGCAGTGTGCAGACCGAGTTGTTTCTTAGCTTCCCAAAGAGCTGGAAGCAAGATGCTTTAGGGCCTCTCTCCAGTTTGGATACAAGACAGGGCCTTGTGCATGGAAGCTCTAGGGCAATGTACAACACCTAGAGCTGAAGTTCTACTTCAGCCAGATCACGCCTGCAAAGGAACTGCGTTTCACAGGCCTTTGTAAGAGATGTTCCCGGTAGGCTGTAAGAGCACTGTGCAGAGCGATTTGTTTCTTAGCTTCCCAAAGAGCTGGAAGCAAGATGCTTTTGGTCCAACTTGCCCTTGGTAAAGAAGACTGCACGTTGTGCCTTTCAGCTCTCAGGCAATGTAGCACACCCAGAGCAGAAGTTCTACTGCAGCCAGATCAGGCCTGAAAGAAACTGCGTGTCGCAGGCCTTTGTAAGAGATGTTCCCGGGAGGCTGTAAGAGCACTGTGCAGACCGAGTTGTTTCTTAGCTTCCCAAAGAGCTGGAAGCAAGATGCCTTAGGGCCTCTCTCCAGTTTGGATACAAGGCAGGGCCATGTGCATGGAAGCTCAAGGGCAATGTACAACACCTAGAGCATAAGTTCTACTTCAGGCAGATCAGGCCTGCAAAGGAACTGCGTTTCACAGGTCTTTGTAAGAGATGTTCCCGGTAGTCTGTAAGAGCACTGTGCAGAACGAGTTGTTTCTTAGCTTCCCAAAGAGCTAGAAGCAAGATGCTTTGGGGTCTCACTCCCCCTTTGGATACAAGGCTCGGCTTTGTGCCTTGAAGCTCTAGGGCAATGTAGAACACCCACAGCAGAAGTTCTACTTCAGCCAGATCAGGCCTGCAAAGAAACTGAGTTTCACAGGCCTTTTAAGAGATGTTCCCGGTCGGCTGTAAGAGCACTGAGCAGAACGGTTTGTTTCTTAGCTTCCCAAAGAGCTGGACGCAAGATGCTTTGGATCCCAACTCGCCTTTTGGATAGAAGCATGCACATTGTGCCTTTTAGCTCTAGGGCAATGTAGCACACCCAGAGAAGAAGTTCTACTTCAGCCCGATCAGGCCTGCAAAGAAACTGCATGTCACAGGCCTTTGTAAGATATGTTCCCGGTAGGCTGTAAGAGCACTGTGCAGAGCGAGTTGTTTCTTAGCTTCCCAAAGTGCTGGAAACAAGATGCTTTGGGGCCTCTTTCCGTCTATGGAAATAATGCAGCACGTTGTGCCTTCGAGCTCTAGGGCAATGTAGCACACTCAGAGCAGAAGTTCTACTTCAGCCAGATCAGGCCTGCAAAGAAACTGCGTTTCACAGGCCTTTGTAAGAGATGTTCCCGGTAGGCTGTAAGAGTATTGTGCAGAGCGAGCTGTTTCTTAGCTTCCCAAAGAGCTGGAAGCAAGATGCTTTGGGGCCTCTCTCCCCCTTTGGATACAAGGCTGGGCCTTGTGCGTAGAAGCTCTAGATCAATGAACAACACCCAGAGAATAAGTTCTACTTCAGCCAGATCAGGCCTGCAAAGGAACTGCGTTTCGCAGGCCTTTGTAAGAGATGTTCCCGGTAGGCTGTAAGAGCTCTGTGCAGAGCGAGTTGTTTCTTAGCTTCCTAAAGAGCTGGAAGCTAGATGCTTTGGGCCCAACTCGCCCTTTGCAAAGAAGACTGCACGTTGTGCCTTTCAGCTCTAGGGCAATGTGGAACACGCAGAGCAGAAGTTCTACTTCAGCCAGATCAGGCCTGCAAAGAAAGTGCGTTTCACAGGCCTTTGTAAGAGATGTTCCCGGTAGGCTGTAAGAGCACTGTGCAGAGCGAGTTGTTTCTTAGATTCCCAAAGAGCTGGAAGCAAGATGCTTTGGGCCCCAACTCGCCCTTTTTAAATAAGACAGCACGTTGTTCCTTTCAGCTCTCGGGCAATGTAGCACACACAGAGCAGAAGTCCTACTTCAGCCAGATCAGGCCTGCAAAGAAACTGCGTTTCACAGGCTTTTGTAGGAGATGTTCCCGGTAGGCTGTAAGAGCACTGTGCAGAGCGAGTTGTTTCTTAGGTTCCCAAAGAGCTGGAAGCAAGATGCTTTGGGCCCCAACTCGCCCTTTTTAAATAAGACTGCACGTTGTGCCTTTCAGCTCTCGGGCAATGTAGCACACCCAGAGCAGAAGTTCTACTTCAGCCATATCAGGCCTGCAAAGAAAGTTCGTTTCACTGGGTTTGTAAGAGATTTCTCCAGTAGGCTGTAGGAGCACTGTGCTGAGCGAGTTGATTCTTAGCTTCACAAAAAGCTTTAAGCAAGATGCGTTGGGGCGTACCTCCGTCTTCGGAAATGATTCAGCACTTTGTGCCTTGGAGCTCTAGGGCAATTTAGCACACCCAGAGCAGAGTTTCTACTTCACCCAGATCAGGCCTGCAAAGAAACTGCGTTTCACAGCCCTTTGTAACAGATGTTCCCGTTATGGTGTAATAGCACTGTGCACAGTGAGTTGTTTCTTAGCGTCCCAAAGAGCTGGAAGCAAGATGCTCTAGGGCCTTTCTCCAGTTTGGATACAAGGCAGGGCCTTGAGCCTTGAAGCTCTACTGCAATGTAGCACACCCACAGCTGAAGTTCAACTGCAGCCAGATCAGGCCTGCAAAGAAACTGCGTTTCACAGGCCTTTGTAAGAGATGTTCCCGATAGGCTGTAAGAGCAATGACCACAGCGAGTTGTTTCTTAGCTTCCCATAGAGCTGGAAGCAAGATTCTTTAGGGCCTCTCTCCAGGTGGATACAAGGTATGGCCTTGTGCATGGAAGCTCTAGGGCAATGCAGCACACCCAGAGGAGAAGTTCTACTTCAGTCAGATCAGGCCTGCAAAGAAAGTGCGTGTGACAGGCCTTTGTAAGAGATGTTCCCGGTAGGCTGTAAGAGCACTGTGCAGAGCGAGTTGTTTCTTATCTTCCCAAAGAGCTGGAAGCAAGATGCTTTGGGGCCCAACTCGCCCTTTGGAAACAAGACTGCACGTTGTGCCTTTCAGCTCTCGGGCAAGGTAGCACACCCAGAGCAGTAGTTCTACTTCAGCCAGATCAGGCCTGCAAAGAAACTGCGTTGCATAGGCTTTTGTAAGAGATGTTCCCGGTAGGCTGTAAGAGCACTGTGCAGAGCGAGTTGTTTCTTAGGTTCCCAAAGAGCTGGAAGCAAGATGCTTTGGGACCCAACTTGCACTTTGGAGAGAAGACTGCACGTTGAGCCTTTCAGCTCTAGGGCAATGTAGCACACCCCGAGGAGAAGTTCTACTACAGCCAGATCAGGCTTGTAAAGAAACTGCGTTTCACAGGCCTTTGTAAGAGATGCTCCCGGTAGGCTGTAAGAGTACTGTGCAGAGCGAGTTGTTTCTTAGCTTCCCAAAGAGCTGGAAGCAAGATGCTTTGGGACCCAACTCGCCCTTTGAAAGAAGACTGCACGTTGTGCCTTTCAGCTCTCGGGCAAGGTAGCACACCCAGAGCAGAAGTTCTACTTCAGCCAGATCAGGCCTGCAAAGAAACTGCGTTTCAGAGGCCTTTGTAAGAGATGTTCCCGGTAGGCTGTAAGAGCACTGAGCAGAGCGAGTTGTTTCTTAGCTTCCCAAAGAGCTGGAAGCAAGATGCTTTTGGCCCAACTTGCCCTTAGGAAAGAAGACTGCACGTTGTGCCTTTCAGCTCTCGGGCAATGTAGCACACCCAGAGCAGAAGTTCTACTTCAGCCAGATCAGGCCTGCAAAGAAACTGCGTTTCACAGGCCTTTGTAAGAGATGTTCCCCGTAGGCTGTAAGAGCACTGTGCAGAGTGAGTTGTTTCTTAGATTCCCAAAGAGCTGGAGGCAAGATGCTTTGGGGCATATCTCCGTCTTTGGAAATTATTCAGATCTTTGTGCCTTGGAGCTCTAGGGCAATTTAGCATACCCAGAGCAGAATTTCTACTTCACCCAGATCAGGCCTATAAGGCAACTGCGTTTAACACGCATTTGTAAGAGATGTTTCTGGTAGGCTGTAAGAGCACTGTGCCGAGCGAGTTGTGTCTTAGCTTCCCAAAGGGCTGGAAGCAAGATGCTTTGGGCCCTATCTTCCACTCTGGAAACAAGGCAGGGCTTTGTGCCTTGAAGCTCTATGGCAATGTAGCTCTCCCACAGCAGAAGTTGTACTTCAGCTAGATAAGGCCTGCAAAGGCATTGCGTTTCAGAGGCCTTTGTAAGAGATGTTCCCGGTAGGCTGTAAGAGCACTGTGCAGAGCGAGCTGTTTCTCAGCTTCCCAAGGAGCTGGAAGCAAGATGCTTTCGGACCTCTCTCCCCCTTTGAATACCAGGCAGGGCCTTGTGCATTGAAGCTCTAGGGCGATGTACAACACCCAGATCATAAGTTCTACATCATCCAGATCAGGCCTGCAAAGAAACTGCGTTTCACAGGCCTTTGTAAGAGATGTTCCCGGTGCTGTAAGAGCACTGTGCAGAGCGAGTTGTTTCTTAGCTTCCCAAAGACCTGGAAGCAAGATGCTTTGGGGCGTATCTCCGTCTTTGGAAATGATTCAGCACTTTGTGCCTTGGAGCTCTAGGGCAATGTAGCACACCCAGAACATAGTTTCTACTTCACCCAGATCAGTCCTGCAAAGAAACTGCGTTTCACAGGCCTTTGTAAGAGATGTTCCCTGTATGGTGGAATAGCACAGTGCACAGTGAGTTGTTTCTTAGCGTCCCAAAGAGCTGGAAGCAAGATGCTTTAGGGCCTTTCTCCAATTTGGATACAAGGCAGGGCCTCGAGCCTCGAAGCTCTAGGGCAATGTAGCACACCCACAGCAGAAGTTCTACTTCAGCCAGATCAGGCCTGCAAAGAAACTGCGTTTCACAGGCCTTGGTAAGAGATGCTCCCGGTAGTCTGTAAGAGCACTGTCCACAGTGAGTTGTTTCTAAGCTTCCCAAAGAGCTGGAAGCAAGATGCTTTAGGGCCTCTCTCCAGTTTGGGTACAAGGCAGGGCCTTGTGCATGGAAGCTCTAGGGCAATGTAGCACACCCAGAGGAGAAGTTCTACTTCAGCCAGAGCAGGCCTGCAAAGGAACTGCGTATCAAAGGCCTTTGTAAGAGATGTTCCCAGTAGGCTGTAAGAGCACTGTGCAGAGCGAGCTGTTTCTTAGCTTCCCAAAGAGCTGGAAGCAAGATGCTTTGGGGCCTCTCTCCCCCTTTGGATACAAGGCAGGGCCTTGTGCGTAGAAGCTCTAGATCAATGAACAACACCCAGAGAATAAGTTCCACTTTCAGCCAGATCAGGCCTGCAAAGGAACTGCGTTTCACAGGCCTTTGTAAGAGGTGTTCCCGGTAGGCTGTAAGAGCTCTGTGCAGAGCGAGTGGTTTCTTAGCTTCCTAAAGAGCTGGAAGCTAGATGCTTTGGGCCCAACTCGCCCTTTGGAAAGAAGACTGCACGTTGTGCCTTTCAGCTCTAGGGCAATGTGGCACACGCAGAGCAGAAGTTCTACTTCAGCCAGATCAGGCCTGCAAAGAAAGTGCGTTTCACAGGCCTTTGTAAGAGATGTTCCCGGTAGGCTGTAAGAGCTCTGTGCAGAGCGAGTTGTTTCTTAGGTTCCCAAAGAGCTGGAAGCAAGATGCTTTGGGCCCCAACTCGCCCTTTTTAAATAAGACTGCACGTTGTGCCTTTCAGCTCTCGGGCAATGTAGCACACACAGAGCAGAAGTCCTACTACAGCCAGATCAGGCCTGCAAAGAAACTGCGTTTCACAGGCCTTAGTAAGAGATGTTCCCGGTTGGCTGTAAGAGCACTGTGCAGAATGAGATGTTTCTTAGCTTCCGAAAGAGCTGGAAGCAAGATGCTTTGGGGAGTATCTCCGGCTTTGGAAATGATTCAGCATTTTGTGCCTTGGAGCTCTAGGGCAATGTAGCACACCCACAGCAGAAGTTCTACTTCAGCCAGATCAGGACTGCAAAGGAACTGCGTGTCACAGGCCTTTGTAAGAGATGTTCCCGGTAGGCTGTAAGAGCACAGTGCAGAGCGGGTAGTTTCTTAGCTTCCCAAAGAGCTGGAAAAAGATGCTTTTGGCCCAACTTGCCCTTTGGAAAGAAGACCGCACGTTGTGCCTTTCAGCTCTCAGGCAATGGAGCACACCCAGAGCAGAAGTTCTACTGCAGCCAGATCAGGCCTGCAAAGAAACTGCGTGTCGCAGGCCTTTGTAAGAGATGTTCCCGGTAGGCTGTAAGAGCACTGTGCAGAGCGATTTGTTTCTTAGCTTCCCAAAGAGCTGGAAGCAAGATGCTTTTGGCCCAACTTGCCCTTGGTAAAGAAGACTGCACGTTGTGCCTTTCAGCTCTCAGGCAATGTAGCACACCCAGAGCAGAAGTTCTACTGCAGCCAGATCAGGCCTGAAAGAAACTGCGTGTCGCAGGCCTTTGTAAGAGATGTTCCCGGTAGGCTGTAAGAGCACTGTGCAGACCGAGTTGTTTCTTAGCTTCCCGAAGAGCTGGAAGCAAGATGCTTTAGGGCCTCTCTCCAGTTTGGATACAAGGCAGGGCCATGTGCATGGAAGCTCTAGGGCAATGTACAACACCTAGAGCATAAGTTCTACTTC